>NW_003852509.1:5949230-6012145 GCF_000181295.1 Otolemur garnettii
AAAAAAAAAAAAATCATCAGATATTCTCGTCTGCAGTGTTGACTTAATATTGTTCATTGATGGGTCTTAAGCCAGAGACACAGAGGGAAGAAGGAAAGCAGGTGACGCAGTGGTCAGCCCTCTTCATGGAGTTCTGGAGGCGTACGTGCCTCTGCACATGGAGTAATTCCAAGCAGTGGTGCTCACAGCCCCTGTACGTTCACCACCGGTCTCAGTGTGAACATCTACCCTGATAGTTAGTGTTTGTTTGATGTTTGTCATGCTGTGGGACAGATTCCAATAACAGCAGCTTTCCAACACTAATGGGAATGACACCATCACAGGGAAAGTAACTGCTAACTTATTGGAATGACTGAAACTTCTCCAACAGATTCCAGTGCTGCACACTGGCTGTGTGGGGGCCTTGGCAGGGGGGCATGGGGAGCTACATTCACAGTGTTTTGCAGGCTTGGTGCCATTCAAGTCAGTTATGTGTCTGCAGCCAGCATCCAAGCCTGAGGGTGGGGGAAGACTGAGTTTGGGCAGGCGCAATGGGGACAGTAACAGGGATAGATAGAAAAGTATGAAGGAAGCACTTGGTGGTAACTAGAAAACAGAGGAGAAGGAAGAAGCGTCTAGGAAACATGCCTGGGCTTCTGGATTGTGTGGCTGGGTGAATAGTTTCGACATTCACCATTACTGAAAATACAGGAAGAGTGGGTGCAGGCTTGTAGGAATCAGTTTTGGTCACATTGGATTTAAAGTAGATGTATAATGAAATGTTGATGTCTGGATAATAAGAGAAGTTGGTTGTGAAAGAATATTACGAACCAGGTGCAAAAATCTTGTACCAGTATCTTGGGAGATAAAACATATGAGGCTTAGGGCATTGTTTAGCCAGATACTAGGAATAAAGACAGAACAAAAAAAATTTTTTTTTATTGGTATGAGGAATTTAAAACATGGCTGCACTGGGAACTGCACTGACAAGTGAGGAAATAGCCAACTCTACCTTTTGATGTCAAGGTATTTGAAGTGAAGGAGGAGGTGCCCATGAAAATGGCCTCACAAGAGAACCCGACTTCAGTGAAAGCAAAGCAAAAGGGGATAGGATGTTATGGGTTAGTTAGAAACAGTGGGGACATGAAGTGATATCCTAAGGGGTATTTTATTTTTTATTTTTTTATTTTTTGCAGTTTTTGGCTGGAGCTGGGTTTGAACCCACCACCTCCAGCATATGGGGCAGGTACCCTACTCCTTTGAGCCACAGGTGCCTTCCCTAAGGGGTATTTTAAGTTTTCTCTGGAGAAAAATATCATCACCTAGGACTTCAAAGATTACTCCTTAAATTACTTTCCAAGTACAATAAGTGTGTGCAAAAGCAGTCAAGCATAAATGAAATAAGATGAATGAACGTTAGCAGCACCACCCTACCACGCTAAGAAATTAACAATGGATTCTCAAAGACTTAGATACTGAAACGATAAGACATAGAATATAAAACATATTTCCTTACTATGATTAATGAATAAAAGGTAAACTTGAAAATATTTGTAGGGAATAGGAAAGTATATAAAGTTATATGCACATATAGTAGGTTTGAAAACAAATCCCTGAACTTCTAGAAATAACCAAGATTAAAAACTCAGTTGAGGTCTCTTGATTTGCTTATTCCTGTAACATTGTCTTTGGTAAGTCTGGGTCCCTATCAAACTTCCAGACCCGCCTGTCCATCAGTTGACTACTTCTGAGATGATGCCACTGAAAGCAGAAAACCACCCAGCTGAACCCTGCCTGAATTTCTGACCCACAGATTATGGTATAAATGAAAATCCTAATGTCTCACAAAAGATAACTAAATTAAAAAAATCCTTAAACAGCCTAAAATGCCAAAAAGGTCATCTGTGCAGCTGGACTCTGCTGCATGCCCAGGGGTGGTACCAGCAGCTCCTGTATAGGAAGGTTGGTGAGGTTCTAGATATTGAAGATGATTTCATCTATTAGCTAAAGAGGTCAAAGGTCTTGACCAGTATGGTAATTACTACAAATGTCATTATGATGTAAAGACTGCTAATGGTTTGCAAAAAAGCCCAGAAACAGTGTAGATGCACCATTATAAGAAATTCTCAATCTCCAGCACTCTCTTTGCACGGAGAATGATACAGGCTGGGAAAAACAGACAAGGACAATTTGAGTGCACAGTGATAGGAGGATGTGCAGTCCCATTAGGAAAAGGTTCTAAGACTATCTTAACCAGTATGTATGTACGTATGTATGTATGTGTATGCATATATTTTTCTTTTGAATGTATGTTCAAGGGTAACATATGATAAAATCTATATGCATATAAGTTATAAGACTTTTTTTACCAACTGGGCTAGAGTGTAGTGACATCATCACACCTCACTGTAACCTTGAACTCTCCAGCTTCAGGTTCCCACATAGCTGGGACTAAAGGTGCGGCTAAGTTTTAAATTTCTTAGTAGAAATGGGGTCCATGTGTTCCTGAGGCTTGTCTCCGACTCCTGGCCTCGAATGATCCTCCTGCTTTGACCTCTCAAAATGCTGGATTACAGGCATGAACCATTGCTCCTGGTCATAAATGTTCTTTCTAGGAAGTATAAAGTGAAAATTCTAATCAAGGTAGGGTTAGACAGTTTCACTGAATCATTTTTCTTTTCTTTATTATTTGTACCTAAGGTAAGGGCATGTTGTGAAAATGGCACGTTGTTTGGGGATGCATGCACAGGCAGAAAGAACGCAACACCAGTAAGAAATAGACTATGAAAGTCATGACAGTGGGCAACCTTGGGGTGGTGTCAGGAAAGACTGGTAGGTGCTAGGTCTCTGCTTGGGTGTGCCTGGGTTTCATTTTACTATTACTGGTGACTTGTAAAGCATTTTTAATGCACTGTTCTATGTATACTATTTTCATGATAAAAAGTTTGAAATACATGATAGAATCAATTAAAAAGTTGGTATCCCTCTGCTTTTAGGAGTGACCTGTTCTTGAGGAAGTTGCAGCAGCAGGCAGGCTCCCATTTCCTGCCAGCAGGAAGCCAGCTCTGGTCATGCTGGGTGCACAGAGCCTGTGACATCCTGGGAAGAAGCATCCAAGTGTGCTCAGAGGGACCCCGCCAGTGGCAGGTGCCAGCCTTAACCCTCAAGGCTGGGTTTGGGACTCTTTCCAGAACGATAGTTTCAGTGCTTGGGTAGTTCAGTGGAGGCAGTGAATTCTGTAAAGCTCTGGGGAAAGTCATAGAAATGGTCTGAGGAACGTGTGGCTGTGAACTAGAAGTGCTGGTGGAAGGACACACAGACTTTGTGAGAGGAGAAAAGATTTCATGGGAGTGAAATAACGTTTGGAGGCATGGAGTCCTTTAACTCACCAGACATGTACTGTGCTTTTTTTGACTTTGAGGGAAAAAAAGAGAAGCCTTGCACTTAAACACATTGGAAGCAGAAACCCAAACATCAGGGGCCTATGTGTGGCAAGGGTAGGACCCTGGGATGGTCTCTGCACAGACACGTCTCCTTCTGGAAGGAGGATGGGGATTATTTTTGCTGGGCAGAGGACAGTGGACAGCTTTGCTCTAAATGTCTTGGGGCCTCTGCCCCCAAATAACATTGAGCTGCAACAGCTGTGTTCTGTGGGTGGGGCGGGGCTGGGGTGTAGGTGTGTGTCTGTGGGTGTCTAATTGACTGAGAATTTCTGAGATCTGGTCCTTACAGTAGAAGCCTATTTGTTAGGGGCACAGCAGTCAAAGAAGACACCAACACTCATCCCCTGATCTCCAACATGGTGTCTGGGCAGGATGCCTTCCTCCTCTCCAGCCTCCTCAAATTTCTTGCAGTCCTAAGTTCACAGTTGTGATTCTGCATCTTTCAAGTCTTCAAGGTTCTCAGTAGCTTCCCCAGGGACAGAACCCTGGGCTCATCACTGGGATGTCGGATTGCCTGGTTTGGGTCGGTCACTGTGTGGGCCTTGCACCCTAGCACATCTGGGCCAAGATGCACCACTTACCATGGTGCGGGGTCTTCTGTCCTGCCCCTGCCTCTGTGGTCACATGCCGGTTCTGGGGTCTGCTCCTCACTTGATCCAGCACCCACATGTGGCTGCAGCACAAGAGGGATTTCTACTGTTATTGGCTTTATCTTACTTAGTGAAATGAAGTTTAATATCACGAAACCAAAAAAGGAAGCTCCTGCTCATTAGCGTGGGGTTTTAGCTACTCCCTTTCCACAAAACAATAAATCCAATCTTAACACCCTCAGGTTCCTTGTGATTCTCATTCTCCTTTTCCAAGGTGAGATAATCCTAAGGAGGTTCACGGAGAAATTCTGTGCGTGTGTGTTTGAGTGTGTGCATGTGTGTGGGGGGTGCGACTTTCCCCTTTCCAACTGGAATTAAACGTACTTGGTGAACGGTGCAGGAAGGAAGCACCCGGCAATGTTCACTATTTCTGCGAAATGGTGGGGGTTTCAGAGACGATGGGGATGACACATTAATCTCTATAGGCCTTCCTGATCAATTACTCTGAGGATTTGGGAAGCACATGCGACTCTCCTGACTGAGAGATGTGTGTGCCCGTGTGTGTATGTGTGGGCTTCCCCTGTCGTCACTGGAACGGAGTGAAGCATGTGCTAATCTGTCTTAGGTATATTTTTTCTTCTGTTAAGGTCTGGTTCATTGAAAGTGAACTCTAGAATATTCAATTTTCTTGCTGTCCCAACTTCCAGATTGTGATTCTGTGTCTTTCAAGTCTGTAAGTCTCTCCGTAGCTTCCACAGAGACAGAAACCTGGGAGCAGCTGGGGCAGGAGGCATCAGTGGGATCGGGTGTTCATTACGAGAAGCAATGGAGCCATACATTTATTAGCATCAGATATGCTATTTTTTCTTTTCTTTTTCTTTATCTCCTCTTCTCCTCCTAGAAAATCATCCGTGACAATTTGATTTGTAGGGAAGTTGCAGGAATATGGAATATGGGCTGTCACTTCTTCTTCTTCTTCTTTTTTCTTTTTTCAGAGATAGAGTCTCACTTTGTCACCCTTGGTAGAGTGCTGTGGTGTCACAGCTCACGGCAACCTCCAACTTCTGGGTTTAGGTGATTCTCTTGCCTCAGCCTCCCGAGTAGCTGGGACTACAGGTGCCCGTAGACACAGAGTCTCACTTTGTCACCCTCAGTAGAGTGGCCTGGCATCACACAGCTCACAGCAACCTCCAATTCCTGGGCTTAGGCGAGTCTCTTGCCTCAGCCTCCTGAGTAGCTGGGACCATAGACGCCTGCCAGAATGCCCGGCTATTTTTCTGTTGCAGTTTGGCCGGGGCTGGGTTTGAACCTGCCACCCTGGGTATATGGGGCCGGTGCCTTACCCATTGAGCCACAGGCACTGCCCGGGCTGTCACTTCTTGTCATTTGTCTGGGTCACCTTGGACAGGGTGATCCATCTCAGCTTCGGTTTCCACATCTGTGTAGCCGTGAGTCTCATGCATGGAGTTGCTGTGTGGTCAGTGGATTGGCTCGTGGCCTGGACTCCACTCTGAGCCCTGGATTGCTGGACTGCACTGTGATAGACAGGACCCCAGCACATAGCATGCGGTGGGTCTGCTCAAGGAAATTCTGTATTTAAAAAGTTGAGTTCAACTAAGTGATTTTTCCTTTTATCTTTTTCAAAAGTGGAGACCCATCCCATCAGTAGGACAGGGAGTGGTGAAGTTCACACACATGGGGGCTGTGCACACCTTGTGTGTGCCGAGGGGAGTTCTTGCCTGTTGTGAAGGATGAAAAGTGGCCAAAGATGGATTGAGCAGGTGGGAGAAGTTTTATGTAAGTACTGTGTGAAAGATGTAGTCCTGACAATTTCCCTTGCCACTGTGGCCCAGGGATGGGCGCCCATATCCCAGCCACGCCTCAGGATTCTCCCACGGAAGAGCCCTCAACTCCCCAAGCATGCTGGAGCTGGCCAGCTGTGCAGTGACCTGCGCAGGACGTGAAAGAAACATGGGTGCCTGCTGCACTCTCGTGTCGGAACCAGATCTTTCTGACAACAAACTCGGAGACTGTCATGAGGTTGGTAAAATTGTGTCAAATGTTCCTCAGTTGGAGTTTCTAACCTGACTTACACACCCCTGAATTTGTTGGTTTTGAAAGAACACGTGCTGGGTCCTTTTCTGGGATTTACAAGCTTGTCCTCAACAGCAGCAAAGGTCCTTGGGAGACAGCCACCTAATCCTGTAGGAGTTACCAGAGTTTGCTGTCCTGGGAAGATGCTGATAAACCAAATTCATTTCACAAACTTGAAGAAGTGAGATTGTTAGGAATTCCTCTTCTGTAGCTGTGTATCACTGAGGAGTGCAGGAAATGGGTGCTAGCCAGCTAGGTATCACGATCTGATAAAAACATGTGGTGCCAGGCGTGGTGGCTCACGCCTATAATCCCAGCACTCTGGGATGCCCAGGTGGGTGGAGAGTCTGAGCTCAGGAGTTTGAGACCAGCTTGAGCAAGAGTGAGACCCTGTCTCTACTACAAATGGAAAAACTAGCTGGGCACTGTGGGCACCTGTATTCCCAGCTACTCAGGAGGCTGAGGCAAGAGGATGGCTCAAGCTCAAGAGTTTGAGGTTGCTGTGAGCTGTGATGCCACAGCACTCTACCAAAAGTGACAGAGTGAGATTCTGTTTCAAAAAAAAAAAAAAAAGGAAAGAGAAGAAAAGGGAAGCTGGAGACTTTGGCAGAAGTGAACCTAAGACCCCACAGCAGTGGAAAGTAGAAGTCCACTTTAGTGAGTGGGTGAAGAAATGAATGAGCATTCATTTGGACTGAACTAAATAAACAATTAAAAACTCTAGTGCGATTACCTACCGGCAACATGCTGTGTATTATTTTGACCATGAAGAACCCTTAGGCCCAGAGGAAATGAAGTACGGCTCTCAGGCATTGCATTCCTTTGACATTAGGGAGGAAGATAAAATTTATGTGGAATCCAAAACAAAATTTACGGGCCTTATAAAAACATACAAATAAGGACTTCTTATGGGGGGGGGGGAAGAAAAGTGGCCAAAGACCTCAAAGGAAAGTCTTCTTCTTCTGCTTCTTTTTTAAAAAATTAAATGATAGCTGTGTACATTAGGTTTTGGAAATATCCTCCTTTGGAGGGAACTTTTTCTCTAAATGGGAAAGCAGCTTTTGAAGGCTGTGAAAGTGAAACATTTAAAATTGAAGAATGAACTTGAGGAATACAATGGGACAGTCTTCACGTTCTTCCATTCACTTCTTTCTCTTGGTTTGGGGATTTTTTTTAGCCTGATGGTCTTAATTTGATGCCCAAAAAAAGTTTCTATTTTTTAATTGTTTAATTATTTTTTATTAAATCATAACTTTGTACATTGATGCATTTATGGGGTTCAGGGTACTGCTTTGATATACAATGTGAAATGCTTACATTGAACTAAGTAACATATTCATCACAATTATACTCTTTTCTTAACAGTTTTGAAATGTACCATTGCATCATGCACATTAGGTGAGGTCCCCCCAAATACTCTTCCTCCTCCCATATCAAAAAATGTTTCTAAATGAACATGCTTACCCATTTTCTGGTGCTGACCATACCTGCCAGGATAAAAGCAGACCTCACGCTTGTTCATTTTCCTTCTGCCCTCTTTGAGGTCCTCTCTGGATATTTTGGGCAGACCCCAACATTTTCCCAATCCCTCTCCTACTCCCATTTGGTGTAATATTAAAAATGTTAAACTCCTACCTCAGCTATTTGCCTTCCTGACATCCGTCTCCCTCTTCCTCAGTAACACAGCCCTGATTTTGGTCAGGGTGCCAGTGTGGCAGGAGCGACCTCCCTTCCCCAGCCTGCTGGACACCTGCAGGGTGCCAGGTGGTGCAACCTGGTGACGAGTGACGACGGGGTGACAGTTACTGGCTTTTATGACCTAGGGAAAGTCCTTCTCTGCCTTCCTCTTGTGTGGCAGACAAAGAAGAGGCCAGAAGACTTGTCATCGATGGCCAAAGAATGGGGGTAGCGTCACCATGGGTGTGTGCCCCGCTGGGACCACTTCCCTGAGGACTCACTGTATTTCAGATGACTATTCCCCCCGCCCACGTGTTTAAGCCACTGTGAGTTTTCTTTTTCTTGCAGCTGAATGAAATCCTGGATGACACATCTGGAGGCTGGGAGTGTTTGCAGGGGCAAGTCACTCTGCACCTGTGGGACCTTGGGAAGAGCCTCTCTGAATTCCAACTCATTGCCCCATCAGGAAGCAGGGTGGAGGGCAGTGGGGAGGAAGAGGGTGTTTCTGTGAGTGCCATCTCTGTGACTGTCCAATTCATTTTTGATGTCCTCAGGGCCTGGGACCTATCTTGCCCTTATCCTTATTAAGCCCAGTGTGAGTCTGGAACCCTGAGGAGGGGATGGCTGTGAGCATGAGCTCTGATTGGTTCAGGTGATCACAGCCAGGCCTCAGAGAGCAGTGGGTCAGGGCCAGGTGCCCCCCAACACCTTATGTGCCAGGTGGCTGAGAATGTGTTCATTGGCAGGACTCTGAGTCCAGCTGGTGATGGGGTAGGTGCCGTAGGGAGGATGTATCACTTCAAACCACAGTTGGTTTTTAGGATGCATGTTTTTGTAAAAGGCTGTCATCAAAATTCCATTTCTCAATGTGGAGAAAAGGGAACACTTCTACACTGCTGGTGGGAATGCAAACTAATACGTTCCTTTTGGAAAGAAGTTTGGAGAACACTTAGAGATCTAAAAATAGACCTGCCATTTGATCCTACAATTCTTCTATTAGGTATATATCCAGAAGACCAAAAATCACATTATAACAAAGATATTTGTACCAGAATGTTTATTCCAATTCACAATTGCTAAGAAGTCATGGAAGAAGCCCAAGTGCCCATCAACTCATGAATGGATCAATACATTGTGGTATATGTACACCATGGAATATTATGCAGCCTTAAAGAAAGACGGAGACTTTACCTCTTACATGTTTACATGGATGGAGCTGGAACATATTCTTCTTAGCAAAGTATCTCAAGAATGGAAAAAAAGTATGCAATGTACTCAGCCCTACTATGAAACTAATTTATAGCTTTCATAGGAAAGCTATAACCCAATTATAGCCCAAGAAGAAGGGGAAAGGGAGGAAAAGGGAGGGGGGAGGTTGGGTGGAGGGAGAGTAATTGGTGGGACCACACTACAGTGCATCTTAGAAGGGTACATGTGGGCTCAGCGCCTGTAGCTCAACCGGCTAAGGCGCCAGCCATGTACACCTAAGGTGGCGGGTTCGAATCCCCAGCCCGGACCCGCCAAAACAACAATGATGGCTGCAACCAAAAAAAATAGCCGGGCGTTGTGGCGGGTGCCTGTGGTCCCAGCTACTTAGGAGGCGGAGGCAGGAGACTCGCTTGAGCCCAGGAGTTGGAGGTTGCTGTGAGCTGTAATGCCACGGCACTCTACCCAGGGGGACAGCTTGAGGCTCTGTCTCAAAAAAAAAAAAAAAAGAAGGGTACATGTTAAATTTACTAGGTGTAGAATATAAATGTCTTAACACAACAACTAAGAAAATGCTGTGAAGGCTATGTTAACCAGTTTGATGAAAATATTTCAAAGTGTATATAAAACCAGCACATTGTACCCCATGACTGCATTAATGTACACAGCTAAGATTTAATTTAAAAAAATTCCATTTCTCAGGTTGACCCATGGGTGACTCAACCACTGAACTGAACGATAAAATGAGTGTGTTTTAAATCATGTTGCTATGATTTTTTAAAAATTTTACTTTGGCTCGGCACCCATAGCATAGTGATTACAGCACCAGCAATATACACCAAAGTTGGTGGTTCAAACCTGGCCCAGGCCAGCTAACCAAAGATGACAACTGCAACAAAAAATAGCTGGGCATTGTGGTCCCACTTGCTTGGGAGACTGAGGCAAGAGAATCGGCTAAGCCCAGGAGTTTGAGGTTGCTGTAAGCTTTGATGCCATGACACTCAACTGAGGATGACATAGTGAGACTCTGTCTCAAAAAACAAACAAACAAACAAACATTTTTGTTCCTTAAGAGTCGTCCTCCTTCCTGGCTCCTCTGCCTGGAATTCCCAGCACTGTCCTTTGCATCTCACTTGGATGTGGTCAGCATTTTGCTATCTCCATCTTTCCATATACTCGGCTGAATCCTGGGAGTGGTCTGATTGCTTCCTTGCTGCACGTTCGGCAGCAGTGGCCCCATGTGATACTTTGTGTGCCTGGCTGACACCACTGAAATCGTCTGGGAGCCAGGGGTCTCTTTGGCCCCTGCCTGGTGCATGGTGACCCTCTATGATCCTGGCATGGACCAGGGGCTTGGTGAGCTCACTGCCTTTAGTCAGAATCTCCTCTCCTGTCCCCACCCTCCATGACCTGGCTGTTTGCAGGTGCAGACCCTACAGTGGCTTCTTGTCTTCAGAGTTGATTGCCAGTAATGGCACAGGAAATGTGTCTTGAACTAAGCTGAACAGAGAAGCTGGGACAGGGGGTGGGGTGTGGGGGTGTTGTGCCTTGATGGGAGGAGGTAGGGCAGGCTGGGGTCTGATCAGGCCCAGGGCCAGGCCTGAGGGGGTGGTATGTCTTCTTGTTAGACCTAAAAGCAAACTGGGACAAAGATCCTGGCCATGGAACCTATCTGGGGGGTGCAGGAGAGGAGAAGTGGGGTGGAAACCTGGGCTGGCGTGGACAGCTGGAGAGTCTACACACAGACCCATGGGGAGCAGCTGCAGGGAGACACAGAGCCTGCAGGGGCAGGGGCTGAGCCCACTGTACCAGGTGAGCTCGAAGTAGCAGCTGCCACTCATGGGAGTGTGTGGTCAGGGAGGGTGCAGCAGGGCAATGTTGGTGGTAGGTCCTCTGACAAGCGGCAGGGGCCTCTCAAGAAACGCTTTGAGGTGGAGCGGGAGAGGCAGCAGGAATGCAGGGAGGCTCTTGGCTTCACTAGTGTCAGGTGTCAGGACTGCCAGCGGGAGAGGCAGCAGGAATGCAGGGAGGCTCTTGGCTTCACTAGTGTCAGGTGTCAGGACTGCCAGGGGCTGCGTCTCTCCCAGCTCACGTTTCTGTCTATGCAGAACACCTAGCTCTTTTTCTATACACTGAATCAGAGAATCTGCTTTTCTCAGCGCAGTTTCCAGAGTTCCTACTTGTATGACATGAGATTTACTCTCCAGGGGTGAATAATGAGACACCTGGAGACCCCACCAGGTGTTCTTTGCTCTCTGTGCTTTTTCCCTGAACAGGGATCTCAGCTGCTGGGTCCGCTCCCCATGATGGGACTGTGCGCTGAGCTCAGGGACACTGGGAAAACATCATGCCTGGGATTTCCCCCCCCACAATCTAGCTAGATTCTGACCCAGGTTTTTTTTTTTTTTTTGAGACAGAGCTCAAGCTGTCCCCCTGGGTAGAGTGCCGTGGCATTACAGCTCACAGCAACCTCCAACTCCTGGGCTCAAGCGAGTCTCCTGCCTCCGCCTCCCAAGTAGCTGGGACCACAGGCGCCCACCACAGCGCCCGGCTATTTTTTGGTTGCAGCCGTCATTGTTGTTTTGGTGGGTCCGGGCTGGATTCGAACCCGCCACCTTAGGTGTACGTGGCTGGCGCCTTAGCCGGTTGAGCTACAGGCGCCGAGCCCTGACCCAGGATTTTTGATGAAAATCAGATTTTTGAACAATGCTCTGGTTTATAAGCGCTTCCGCATGAAGGAGACTAGCTCTCACCATTTACAGACATGAAAGGTAAGTTTCCTTCTGGATGATCTTATTTTGCTCTGATGTCCTTGGGGACACACATCCGAGTCAATATCTTGACTCTTTTAAAATTAAATTAGCTCTCTTTAGGGAGCCAGATAAGAGAATGATGTAAAGAAATGGAGCAACGTAGATCTACTTTTTGATACTTGGGTTAAATTCTATTAAAGCAACTGTTCTGAGCTGCTGAAACCGTGTATTTTAAGAATGATTTTCCACTATTTTAAAAAATGTGTTTATAACTCTGTTCTGAATTGTAACTAAATCCTAAAAACACACCTACAGTTCTGGCTAAGTGGTAACTACACAGGAAATTAAAGAACTTTCCTAGATGAAGACACTGGGTGTTTAAAGTTACAACCTACATCTTTATTATCCTTTTCTGTTCATCTTAGTGGATCAGCTTAATGGTACCACCTAATTATAATCTGGCAGGTGAGGTATCTGAACATTTTAAAGTCACAGACATTCAAGGAAATAGACGCTACTCTACAGAAGCCAAATGCTGCTCCATCTGGGGAGCACGGGGCTGATGAGTTGCATTTTCATTTCCTGTCTGCTCAGGTCGGCCACCAGACCCAGCTGTGCCCCCCACACCTCATATTTGCATGATACAGTGCAATGTCACCCCACATCAGATTGTTCAATGTGATATCAGCAGGCATAAAACGGCCTTTGAAGAACCAGGACCCTCTATCTGTTGCTTGGGAAGACCAAAGTCTTTCTGAGAAACACTAACTTTTAATTTTAACTAACTTTTAATTTTAAGAGACATCAGTACTCTCAGACACAAGGCTTCTTGACAACACACAAATTACCAAAACTGACTTGCTAGACATTAATTCAAGCTACTATTGTCACTAGATCTTGTGTGACACAATCAAGACATTCAATAGTCTTTTGAGGATGTGTTTTAGTGCAAAAATAACTCAGGAAATCCTCTCCACCATCTTATGTGCAGTATGCACCATGGTTAGTGCTAAGTAAACAGGTGCTGTTGATGTTCCCAAAGCTGATTTTCACCCATGCATCATTTAAACATTCCCATATAGCACGAGTTTATCAAATTTTGAAGGATAAACAATTCTTTCAAAAAACAAAAATGATATAATTCTTTTATCAAGAATATACTTTTCAACACCTTTGCTCACGTATGGTGCATTTATCCATCTACTTGTGTTTGACCATGCATTATCAAAGGCTTACCAATACAGATTCTGGGCCTACGTTTTAAGCCACATTAAAAACTGAGTTGTTCTGTGTGAAGTAAAAGTGGACTTCGGAATCCCTATGCTTGCTTCTTCTCTTCCCTGGTGGTTCTGTGGAGCCTTATGTTCCCTGACCCAGGGAATGAATGGTCTGCACTTTGATTCAGATATTTAAAATGTGTAATAGAACTTGGGTGCAATATTACACTCCACCAGAAGATGTCAGTCCAACGTGTTGCCCACAGGTATAATAGAAATAGTATTATGCTGATTATAAGGTAACTTGGAATAATGATGATTCCTTCATTTTCCCAGTGAGAGAAACAAAAAGAGAGAAAATGATAGCTTTGGCCAACTCGCATATACAGACTTTTGGGTGAGAAGGAGATACATAATATCTACTTATATTTAACTACTTTTTAAAAAAAATTCAGATAAATGTAAAGGTACATACAATTAGTTTCCATGGTTTGTGTTTGTTAGGAAAAGTCTGAGTTGTATTTGAGTCCTTCACCCAGGGAGTGCTATATACTCCTACACTGTACCCATTCCGTGGATTTTACTCAGCCCCTTCCCTTTGTTGACAGAAAAGAAGCCATACTCTATAAAATAATTTAAAGCGGTTTATTTTGAGCCAAATTTGAGGACCATGATCTGGAGCCACACCCAAGAAATCTTAAGCACATGGACTCTCAGTGGTGGGTTTATAGTTTGGTTTTATACATTTCAGGAGATAGAAATTATAGGTAAAATCATAAATTAATACATGGAAGGTGTGCTTAGGTTTGGCCCCAAAAGGTGAGACATCTGGAAGCAGGGGTTTAAAGATTGTTTAGCTGACAATTGGATGAAAGAATTAGGCTCTAATAGACCAGGAGTCAGCAAAAAGGAATGCTGAGTTAAGGTAAGGATCGGTGCCCGTAGCTCAGTGGTTAGGGTGCCAGCACATACACCGAGGCAGGTGTGTTTGAACCAGGCCTGGGCCTGCTAAACAACAATGACAACTGCAACAAAAAAATAGCTAAGTGTTGTGGCTGGTGCCTGTAGTCCTAGCTACTTGGGAGGCTGAGGCACGAGAATCGCTTAAGCCCAAGAGTTTGAGGTTGCTGTGAGCTGTGATGCCACAGCACTCTACTGAGGGTGACATAGTGAGACTCTGTCTCAAAAAAAAAAAAAAAAGATAAGGATCTGTTAATTAGAGACAAACTATAGGACATATGCCCAGCCCCAAATACACTGTTGTGCATATTGAGGACCAGCAGGTATCTCTTGCATAGCCTTAGTCCCGTTAATGAGTCACAAAGGACATCTCTAAGGAGGGAGGGGACATGATGAGGCATGTCTGATCTCTTTTCTCATGGCTAGCAACTCAGTTTTAGGGATCCTCTTGGAAAGAGGGGGTCCAGTCAGTCGCTGGGGGTGGGGAGTCTTAAGATTTTATTTTAGTTCATACCTCTTTCCTCTTCCCCGCTTCTTGAATTTGTGTTTATTTTTCCTCATGTAGGCCTGTAGTTGTTAATCTACTAGTTAACGTTGGTATTGAGCACATGGACTGCTTGCTTTTCCATTCTTGAGATACTTTACTTAGGAGAATGTTCTTTAACTCCATTCAGGTAAATACAAAAGATATAAAGCCTCCACCTTTTTAATGGCTGAATAGTATTCCATGGCATACATATATCTCAGTTTATTAATCCATTCATGGGTTGATGGGCACTTGAGTGGTTTCCACATCTTTGTGATTGTGAATTGCACTGCTATAAACATTCAAGCACGAATGTCCTTATGATAACATGATTTTTTTTCTTCTGGGTAGATACTAGTAGTGGGATTGCACAATCAAAGAGAAGATCTATTTTTAGCTCTTTGCCAATTCTCTACACTTTCAAAAAGGATATATTAGTTTGCAATCCCACCAACAGGAAATGTGTTGTTCCCTTCTCTCCACACCCTTGCCAGTATCTGCAGCTTCGGGACTTTGTTATGTGTGCTATTCTCACTGGGGTTAGGTGATATATAAGGTGGTTCTGATCTGCTTTTCTCTGATCCTTAGAGGCGATGAGCTTTTTCTTTTCTGTTTGTTGGCTATTCTAATGTCTTATTACGAGAGGGTTATGTTAATTTCTTTTGCCCAGTGATCAATTGGGTTATTTACTCTTTCCTTATTGATTAGTTTGAATTCTCTGTAGATTCTGTTTATTGGCCCCCTTGTCAGATTTGTAACATGCAACTACCTTCTCCCATTTTGAAGGTTGTCTATTTGCTTTGTTGACTGTGCCCTTAGCTGTGCAGAAGCTTTTTAGCTTGATCAGGTCTCATTTATTTGTGGTGTTGTTGCAATTGCCAATGGATCTTCTTCATAACTCTTTCTCCAGGCTGATATCATCCTGAGTTTTCCCTTTTATTTCTTCTAGAGTTTTTATCATTTCGTTTCTTAGATTTCAATCTGTTATTCAGAGTAAGTTAATTTGTGTAAGTAGTGAGAAGGGCAGGTTCAGTTTTAGTCTTTTACATGTGGTTAACGAGTTCTCCCAACACCATTATTAAATGGAGATTCTTTATCCACTGTTTGCTTTGGTTTGGTTTATCAAAGATCAAATGGTGACATGAGTCTGGTTTCATCTCTGGGTTCTCTATTCTGTTCCACAAATCTAAGTCTCTGTTGTTATGCCAATACTATGCTGTTTTGATCACTATAGACGTGTAGTATAACCTAAGATCTGGTAGCAAGATGCCTGCAGCTTTGTTTTTATGTCTTAAGAGTTGCGTTGGCTATTTGATTCTTTTCCCCCCTGTTTTCATATGAACCAAAGAACTATTTCTTCAACTTCTTCAAGGTATGATGTTGGTGCTTTAATGGGTATTGCATTAAATCTGTAGATTGCTTTTGGTAGTAGAGATGTTTTAACAATGTCGATTCTTTCCAACCATGAGTATGGTATGTTCTTGTATTTATTAATGTCTTTGGCTATTTCTTTTCTCAGGGTTTCACAGTTCTCTCTGTAGAAATCTTTCACATCCTTTGTTAGATGTATTCCAAGGTGTTTCCTTTTCTTTGATGCCAACGATGGCCAAGTTTAGAATCAAATAAAAATATTTAACAAATTTATTTGGCCATATATACACATTTCAAATTTTCAAATTATGTATTCTCTAAAATATTCATTTATATAACCACTTTTATTTCCACTCATATTTCATGGAATAATTTTTGAAAACTCTTCACATATATATTTTTCATAGGTGTCTTTATTATCACTAAAACATTTAAAAAACTTTTATTTGGCTCCACGCCTGTACTCAGTGCCTAGGGCGCCAGCCACATACACCAGAGCTGGTGGGTTTGAATCCAGCCCAGGCCTGCCCAAACAACAATGACAACTACAACCAAAAAAAAAAAAAAAATAGCTGGGCATTGTGGAGGACACCTGTAGTCCCAGCTACTTGGGAGACTGAGGCAAGAGAATTGCTTGAGTCCAAGAGTTAGAGGTTGCTGTGAGCTGTGATGCCACGGCACTCTACCCAGGATGACATAGGGAGACTCTGTCCCCCCCCCCCAAAAAAAGAAAAGAAAAAACAACTTATTTGAAAATACTTTTAGAAAAGTTGCAAGAATCAAAATAGAATATTGAATATTCATACCCTTTAACAAGATTCACTTACTGTTAACCTTTTATTCAATTTGCCTTATCATTTGTTTTTCCCTTTCTTTCTCTCTATACAAATTTATTTTTCCTTGGCCATTTAGTTATCTCTAACTACTTTGATATATATTTCCTAAGAAAAAGGCATTGCATACATTCTTTGGTATAAACATTGACTTTAGTAAATCTGATTTTCTTCCTGTCTGTGGACCACATCTGAATTTTGTCAACTGGCACAGGAATGTCCTTTACAATGTGTCCTCTGATCCAGTACAAGGTCAAGTTCAGGATCAGGTCTTACATGGACTTGCTGTGCCTCTTTAATTTCTAATCTGAAATATTTCTGTTGTCTTTCCTTGTCTTTTATAACTGTGGCATTTTTTAAGAATGTAGTCACCTCTTCCTCCTACTCACACTTTTCAACTTAGATGGTTCTTTGGCCAGTCAGGGTGGCTCACTCACACCTGTAATCCTAGCACTCTGGGAGGCTAAGGTAAGAGGTTCCCTGGAGTTCAGGAGTTTGAGACCAGCCTGAGCAAGAGCAAGACCACATCTCAACTAGAAATAGAAAAATTAGCCAGGTGTTGTCACTACAGCTGGGACCTATAGTCCCAGCTACTTGGGAGGCTGAGGCAGAAGGATCACTTGAAAGGATCACTTACCAGTCTCCACTGGTAAGGCTGGCGTTTGAATCTGGTGCATCTGCTTCTGACGTCCAGACACTTTTCAATTCTCCGTTGCATTTCCCAGGTTGAGATGTTTTGATTAGGTTTTTATAACTTGTGTCATGCTATGCTATCTGCTTTATTTATGAAATGCTGCCAAAGTTAATGTACTAATAGTGAGGCTAGTAATTTGTGATATTTAGAGTTACCCACCTATGACTTTGAGCTTTTTTTTTTTTTTTTTGAGACAGAGTGTCACTATGTCACCCTCGGTACAGTGCTGTAGCATCATAGCTCACAGCACTCTCAGACTCTTGGGCTTAAGCAATCCTCCCAAGTAGCCAAGAGTATAGGCCACGATGCCCAGCTATTTTTCAGTTGCATTTGTCATTGTTTGGCAGGCCTGGGCTGGGCTCAAACCTGCAAGCCTCCATGTATGTGGCCAGCACCCTACTCACTGAGTTAGGGACACCGAGCCAACCTTGAGCTTCTTGATGTTAAAATATTGGCAAGAGGTTAAGAAAATTTCTACTGTGCTCTGCTATTTCAGGATGGACAAACATAAGAAACTACAGTGACTATAGAGTTATTATTTTTATTAAAGAAATCAGAAATACATATTTTCAATTCTCTGGAAGCATTTTGTTCCTGATTTCCAAGTCTCACTGCAATTACTAGTTAATAAAAACACGTTTTAATATCCTGGCAGAAAATTGATACTATTTCCAATTTGTGTCATAAAACAAAGTGTGGGGAGAATTTGAGCTCTCATTTCAGAAATGGAAAATGGATTTTTAAAAGTTTATGTCATTTACCTAAGAGTAATTTTCTTATAATAAGTTTAGGGCTGACTTGCTCAGTGCAAAACTTTGCTAGGGAGAATTGTTAACTTTTGAAATAAAAGAAAGTTGCAACCTATTTTAAGAGCTGTCTATTCAGCTAAAAGCCACTTGTGTTTTATCTAGTAATCTGTGCCTGCTTAGGGTCAGGGCAGGGCTCAAGACTGCTGGGATTCTAGGGCATTGTGCCTGCTTCTGAGCAGCATGGAAGGGCAGTGGTCAGGTCCCACCAGGGAAGCTGTTCACTCTCCTGAGAGGTGGTGCCCTGTTTCATGCCTGGCTTAGGAGTTTGAATCTGGATGTCTCCTTCTAAATAGCCTTTGTGCTCTTGAAAATGGAGTGTGCTAACCATTATTTTATGTGGTGACTGGCTTTCTGCTTATGGGAATATGGGACAATTGTACTTCTCAGCCTCCTGAAGCTGCCATGGCCATGTGACTTGTTTGGGAAATATCAGGAATGAAATTATATATAAATCATAATCAGTGTCAGGAATGGAACATGACTACAGAATTCAATGCCACTAAAAAGATGGCAAGAAATGCCATGCATGACTTTGTCATTAAATTTGATAATTTAGATGAAATAAATTTCTAAAAGACAAAACACAGCTTATTAAAAGTAACATAAAAAATAAAAATTGCATGTTTTCCTATGTCTGTGAAAAAATTGATTTTTTGCTTAAAATCTTTCTCACAAAGAAATTTCTAGATTCAGATAGCTTTTCTGGCAAATTCTTCAGAAATTTTTTAGAAGAAATAAGACGTATTTTACCCGAATTGTTGCAGACAGTGAGAATTCTCTCAGTACCATGAGATTAGAATAAACATCATACAAAAGGAAAACTACATGACAATTCCACTGATAATTGCAAAAAATCCTCAACCAAATATTTTCCCCAAAGCTGCAGATGCTGGTGTGGATGTGAAGAGAAGGGAACACTTTACATTGTTGGTGGGACTGTAAACTAATAGAGCCTTTTTGGAAAGAAGTATAGCGAATCCTCAAAGATCTCAAATTAGATCTCCCATGTGACCCTGCAATCCCACTGCTAGGCATCTGCCAGGAGAAAAAAAAATCATTTTATCATAAGGACATTTGCACTAGATTGTTTCCACAGCTCAATTTACAGTCGCCAGGACGTGGAAACAACCTAAATGTCCATCAACTCAGGAATGAATTAACAAATTGTGGTACATGCACACCACGGAATACTATTCAGCCATAAAAAGATGGTGACTTCACATGTTTTGTAATATCTTGGATGGAGTTGAAACACATCCTTCTTAGTAAAGTATCTCAAGAATGGAAAAGCAATTATCCAATGTACTCAATACCATTATGAAGCCAGTAGATGATCTAATGCATGCCCACATAGGAGAAAACCTCAATGAATTCAAGTTGGGAGAGGGATAACAAGAGAAGCGGAGAGGTTGGGGTACTCTCACTGAATGGGCACAGGGCAGGGTGTTTGGTGCACCTTTTGTGTGTGGGACATGACCGTAAGAGGGACTTTATCTAAAAAAAATCAAATATTTTGATCTGGTTGTTTGTATTCTCACATTAACCTGAAATAAATTTATTTTTTGAAAACAAAACAAAACAAAATATTTTCAAAAAAGGAAAACATATTATCTTAAGTTTTTTATATCATTAGGAAATAATGCAGTTCATCCCATTATCAGAATAAAGAAGAGTAATTATGTGAATATCTAAAAAGGTCAAAAAGATCACTTGATAAAGTTTCAGTATTCGTTGATGACAAAAACTCTCAGCAAGCTAGAAATAAGTGTGAAGTTCTTTAACATGATGAAAAGTATCTTTAGGAATTAAAAGCAAACTCATACTTAATGATGACATGTTGTAAGCTTTCCTCCTAAGATTGGCAAATAAGAAAGGAATGCCACTGTCATTATTTCTACTCAGTATTGTCTGGAACAGTCTAGCTAGTGCAATCAAGGCAAGAAAAAAAGTAAAAATAAATTAGGATGGAAAGAGAAGAAATAAACTATCATTTACAAAATGTTAGATCTGTGTAATGCAATAAATCTAAAACAATCTATGGAGCAAGATGGCAAACTAGAAGGATCATTCAGCCGATCTCTCCTAATATGACTGGGAAAGAAAGAAAACCAGGCCATACCCAGTGTATGGAGCAAGAGTTCCATGCTCAGGGTACCCAGTGAGGTGGTGATATGCTGGAGACAGTGTGTGATCTAGAGTGGTGGAGAACTGACACACTAGGCAAGTGTTTGGGAGCCTGCGAGAACGGGTAGCCCTGGGAAGGGAGGAAGCCTTAGTGCAGTTTGCAGTTCTCAGGGGAAGCTGCACATTAAATGGAAAGCTTGGGAGAATGGATGGATAGAGCAGCCAGATTTGAGTGCCAGTTGGAGTGGATTTGGCATCAGTTTTGCAGCAGGCAAGTCAACCATACTGGAAAGGTTCCAGTTCCCAGGGCGCAGCCATTGTGGGAAGGTCGTGATGGTCGGTCTCTTACTGGGGGCCTAAGGCACAGCTGTCCTAGTTCCACCTGCTGGAATCAGACCTCCACTCTTGGGACAGGCTCAGGGACTCCCACATCCCTTGGGAACTGTTGTCAGGGGGCACTGTAGACCTGCCTCTGAAGGATTCTAGAGAGCTTTAAGATCCCAACCTGGTGGGGTCTGAATGCTGTGAAAACAATCAGGAGGTTACTGAAGACAACTAAGTTAAGAAACAGGACCATGCCTGGGAACTAGAAAGAGGCTACCAGCTGTGCTCTCTGCCTCCTAAAAAAACCACAGCACCACTGGTATCCCAGCAATATATTACAACATATATATTCCTATTAAAGTTGGTCCCTTCTGCTATATAAATATATATACATATACATAAATAAATAAATATATAGTTTTGGTGTTTTTGTTAGTTTTTTTTCTTCTGTTTGTTGTTTAGATTGCTGCTATTTGTGGATATTAGAGCTTTTTTTGTTTTGTTTTGATATGTATTGTTTTTTCTAATTTGTTTGCTTGGTTCTATTCTTAACTTCCATTTTACTTTCAGCAAGAACAGGGCTCTTGTATTTTTTGGTTATTGTATTTTAGCTTCATTTATTCTCTCTCCCTATTTCACTCCTCTACATTTTCTCTTTGGATAGAGACTCTTCTACTTTCATCTCTCTCACATAAATTGCTTGTGCAGCAACTACGATATTCCCTCCATTTTTTTTGTTTGTTTTTCTCCTTTCTTTCTTTTTTCCTCTTCCCTCTCTCTCCTTTATTTTACACAACAGTATTTTTAATTTCCTTTAAACATTCTAATTTTATTATTATTATTTCTTTTTATCTTTTTTGCTGAGAGTTGGGGTGGTATAGCTGTGGTCTGGCATGCATGTCACAGCAGTAGTCTGGCTCAAGGAGGCCAAGAGACCTAGGAAGAAAATGTTGGCAAAACCACACTCCAGAATTTTTCTATTTCTTTTTCATTCTTACTCATTTTTTCCTTTTTGTTTTTGCTATTTTTCTTCTCTTTCTATTTTTTCTCTTTATTTTTATAGAGGAAGAGATTGGCTCTTCTCAGGCTGGTAAGGAGCTCCTGATTTTGAGGAACCCACCCAGCCTAGTCCCTCAAAATACTTGAGTTACAGACCTTAGCACTGTGCTGATCAATGCCACTTCTTTCTTTCGATAGCACATTTATTTGTAAATCAGTAACTTCAAAATCATCTCTGGAACTCAGAATCAATTAGGTCAGAGTAGATATCCTAAGTAAAAAAGTGAGGTCTGCATCACTGTTCACTTATTTATGAAAATTTTAAATTTAACTGATTATGATTATGTAGAGGAGTGGTTTTCCACATTACCCTGATAAGAATCACTTAGAATGCTCAGTAAAGATAATTTCCCTGGAACTTAACCTCATTAACTAATTCCACAGGTCTGGGATGGGATAGTAAGTTGGAAATTTTTAGTTTTACAAATGCCTCCTGATGATCACTTCAGGTTGTGAGGGTCTGGGATCTTCTCTTTGGATACAAACACGCTGACTGGGAACAAGGCCATGAAACTCTTGTCTAGGGCCCAGGATAGCCCCTTTTTCTTGCACTCATCCTGCATGTCTCTGGCAGTCATGTTTAGGCACAAGACGTAGCTGGCCATATAGTCCATGGCCATGGCCTCCTGACCACATGGCAGTGCTTGCCCATCACTATGCCCAGCTCCAACTCCTGGTCTAAGTTTCAGGTGTAGGTGGGCATGAGAATGAACCCTTGGGGGCATAGACAGTGGAGGGCTTCAGGAAGAGCACTGGTTCACTTAGCACTGGGCTGCGCATCACCTTGGCATCGTCCATGTAGTTCCTCCCCTCACACACAATGTTCTTCCTCCATGCCCAGAAATGGGACAACTGCTTGGTTGTCCCCATGGCTGTAGTGAGTCCAATGCCATTGCTTCTATTACTCTCATTCTCTCTTCCTATTTTCTTTCTCTCCTGTTTTTTTTTTATTCTTCCCTCTTCCTTTTTTCTTTTATTTTGCTCTTTCCTTCTTTTCTCTTCTTTCTTTCCTCTTGTTTCTCCTTTCTTGCTCTTTACCCTTCTGTTCCTTTTGTCTTTATACCAAGAGGCCTCTTCAACACCTAAACTCTGACACAAGATAATTTGAAGCAAAGGAGAATGTGAGAAGGAAAAATAAACATAAGGACATGAACAAGAAGAAAGCACACATGAGGGGGAACCAACAGAAAAATTTGGGCACCAGAAAAAACCAAAATAGAGCAACTCCTCCATGGGACCATGAGGTAGCTATTACAGAGGACTCCACTTATAAAGAACTAATTGATTGACATAAAGAGAATTTACAATATGGGTGATTAAGACAATAAAAGGAATGAATGAGAAAATGAAAATACAGAACCAAAAATCAGATGAGAGATGTGTAGAATATGGGAAGGATATGGCAGAGCTCAAGGAAATGAAGGAGACAATCAAGGAATGTAAAGATGCAGTAGAAAGTACCCCAAATAGATTAGCTTATGGAGAAGAAAGAACCTCAGAGCTAAAAAAGTGTTTGAGTTAACCCAGGTAGTTAAAGAGGTAGAAAAGAAGAGAGAGAAAGCAGAACAGATGCTTAGAGAACTACAAGACCTCACGAAGCATTCAAATATATGAATAAAAGAGATTCCTGAAGGGGAAGAAGATGGTCCCAAAGGGATGAAAACCCAACTGGAGACTACCGTAAATGAAAACTTCCCAAGTTATACTAACGAGCCCGATGAGCTCCTTTTAGATTGATATTGAACCCCAGGTCATCTCAACTCAAACAGAGCTTCTCCAAGAACACTCTGTAATGAACCTGTCCAAAGTCAAGACAAAGGAGAAAATTCTGCAAGCAGCCAGGAGTAAGTGCCAACTGACCTACAGGGGGAGAGCCATTAGGATGACATTACAATTTTCTTTTCTTTTCTTTTCTTTTTTTTTTTTTTTTTTTTTTTTGAGACAGAGCCACAAGCTGTCCCCCTGGGTAGAGTGTCGTGGTGTCACAGCTTACAGCAACCTCTAACTCCTGGGCTCAAGTGAGTCCCCTGCCTCAGCCTCCCAAGTAGTTGGGACCACAGGCGCCTGCCATAATGCCTGGTTATTTTTTGGTTGCAGCCATCATTGTTATTTGGCAGGCCTGGGCTGGATTTGAACTCACCACCTTAGGTGTATGTGGCTGGCACCTTAGGCGCTTGAGCCACAGGCACCAAGCTGACATTAGACTTTTCAACTGAAACTTTCCAAGCCAGAAGTGCATGATCATCCACCTTCAACATTTTTAAACAAAATAATTTTCAGCCCAGAATTCTTTATCCTACTAAAACAAGCTTCAACATTGATGGAGAAATCAAATCTTTTGCAGATTGAAGGACATTTGCCACAACAAGACCAGATCTACAGGCAATAATTAGACCTACTCTCAACACTGATCATCACAATGGACCACCAGCAAAGTAAGCACCCAGAAGCTAAAGGTCAAAAAATTTAGCTTCCACAGTGATGCAAAGGAAAAAACTACACAACCGACTTTCACAAAAGAAGATGAATAGAATTCCACCACACTTATCAATTATCTCAATTAATGTCAATGGATTGAATTCCTCACTGAAGAGGCACAGCCTGGATGATTGGATAAAGAAGCACAAGCCTTTCATATGTGTCTCTAAGAGATACACTAACCTGGAAAGACAAATCAGGACTCAGGGTTAGGGATGGAAAACAGTTTTTCAAGCAAAAGGAAATGAGAAGAAAGGAGGGGTTGCAATCTTATTCTCAAATACAAATTGATTCAAAGCAACTTTAGTTAAGAAAGACAAAGATGAACACTTCACACTGGTCAAGAAAACAATACAACCAGAAGACATTTCAATATTAAATATTTATGCTCCCAACTTAAATGCTCCCTGATTTATGAAGTAGACCTTGTGTGGTCTGAGCAATATGATATCCCATCACACCATAATAGACAGGGACTTTAACACCCCTTTGAAAAAACTGGACAATTCCTCTAAACAGAAACTATACAAAGATACAAAGGTCTTAAATGTGACACTAGAACAAATGGGATTAATATACATATACAGAACACACCATCCCAAAGCAAAAGAATATACACTTTTCTTGTCAGCCCATGAAACATACTCCAAAATCAACCACATCCTAGGGTGCAAATAAAACCTCAGCAAAATTAAGAAAATAGAAATTATACCTTGTCTCTTCTCAGACCACAAGGTAATAAAGGTGGGATGCAACTCCAACAAAAATGTTCATTCCTACAAAAAGGCATGGAAATTAAACAACCTTATGCTGAATGATATTTGGGTTCAGGAAGAGATAAAAGTAGAAATTGTTAAATTCCTCAAACATAACAACAATGAAGACACAAGTTACCAAAACCTCTAGGATACAGGAAAAGCAGTCCTAAGAGGAAAATTTATTGTGCTAAATGCCTACCTTCAAAAAACAGAAAATGAGTGCATCAGCACACTCACAAACCATCTCATGGAACTGGAAAAAGAAGAACAATCTAAGCCTAAACCCAGCAAGAGAAAAGAAATAACCAAAATTATATGAGAGATTAATGAAACTGGAAACAGAAGAATCATTCAGAAAATTAATCAAAGCAATAGTTGGTTTTTTTGAAAAATAAATACAATCTATAAACTTTTGGCCAGACTAACTAGATAACGAAAAGTAAAATCTCTAGTAGCCTCAATAAGAAGTGATAAAATGGAAATAACAACAGATGCCACAGAGATACAAGAAATTATCTCTGAATACTACCAGAAACTCTATGCCCAGAAATTTGATAATGTAGAAGAAATGGATCAATATTGGGAATCACACTTTCTCCCTAGACTTACCCAAGAAGAAATAGATCTCCTCAACATACCAAATTCAAACACTGAGATCAAAGAAACAATAAAAAATATCCCAACAAAAAAATGCCCTGGTGTCGATGGCTTCACAACAGAATTCTATCAAACCTTCAAAGAAGAGCTTATTCCCATACTGCAGAAATCATTCCAAAAAATTGAGGAGGAAGGCATCTTCCCCAACACGTTCTATGAAGCAAACATCATCCTGATACCCAAACCAGGAAAAGACCCAACTAAAAAGGAGAATTTCAGACCAATTTCACTAATGAATATAGATGCAAAAATTCTCAACAAAATACTAGCCAATAGATTACAGCTTATCATCAAAAAAATCATACATCATGATCAAGTAGGTTTCATCCCAGGGATGCAAGGCTGGTTTAACATACTCAAGTCCATAAACGTTATTCATCATATCAACAGAAGCAAAAACAAAGACATTGTGATCCTCTCAATAGATGCAGAAAAAGCAGTAATAAAATTCAGCATCTTTTCCTAATTTGAACACTTAAAAATATAGGCATGGGGGCACATTTTCTAAGCTGATCAAAGTCGTCTACAAGAAACCCACAGCTAATTTTATACTGAATGGAGTAAAACTGAAAGTATTTCCACTTAGAACTGGAACCAGACAAGGTCGTCCTCTATCACCACCACTTATTCGACCTAGTGCTGGAAGTTCTAGCCAATACATTCAGCCAAGAGAAGGGAATAAAGGTCATCCAAATCTTGCTCTTTGCTGATGATATGAACTTATACTTAGAGAACCTCAAAGACTCAACCACAAGTCTCTTGGAAGTGATCAAAAATACAGTAATTTCTCAGTATATAAAGTCATTGTCCACAAGTCAGTAGCCTTTGTATATGCCAATAACAGCCAAGCTGAGGAGCTAATCAATGACACAATTCCCTTCTCAGTATCTTCGAAGAAAATGAAATACCTAGTAATATACCTAATAAAAGAGGTTTATAGAAAGAAAGTTGCAAAACCCTAAGAAAAGAAACAGCAGAAGATATTAACAAATAGAAGAACATACCATGCTCATGGCTGGGAAGAATCAACATTGTTAAAATGTTTATAATTCTCAAAGCAATCTACAGATTCAATGAAATCCCCATTAAAATACCAATATCATGGCTCAGCGCCTGTAGCTCAAGTGGCTAAGGTGCCAGCCACATACACCTAAGGAGGTGGGTTCGAATCCAGCCCAGGCCTGCTGAAAAACAACAATGATGGCTGCAACCCCAAAATAGCTGGGCATTGTGGTGCGCACCTGTGGTCCCAGCCATTTGGGAGTCTGAGGCAGGAGACTCACTTGACCCCAGGAGTTGGAGGTTGCTGTGAGCTGTGATGCCATAGCATTCTACCCAGGGGGATAGCTTGAGGCTCTGTCTCAAAAAAAAAAAAAAAAAACCAATATCATACTTTGAAGAACTGGAAAGAGAGTACTTCATTTTGTATGGAACCATAAAAAATCCCCATATAGCCAAGGCAATTCTTAGTAATAAAAACAAAGCTGGGGCATTAGCCTACCAGACTTCAGGCTGTAATACAAAGCCATTGTGATCAGAACAGCATGGTATTGGCACAAAAATAGGGACTGGAATAGAAAATCCTGAGATAAAACTAGCATGTTACAGCCACCTGATCTTTGATAAACCAAACAAGACCATGCACTGGGGAAAAGAATCCCTATTCAATAAATGGTGCTGGGAGAACTGGATAACCATGTGTAAAAGACTGAAATCAGATCTGCACCTTTCTCTACTTACAAAAATTGAGTCAAGATGGATACAAGATCTAAATCTAAGGCACAAAAATTCATGAAGAAGGTGTGGGGAAAACATTTGAAGAGATCAGCCTGGGGAAAGGTTTTATGAAGAAGACTTCTGGGGCAAGTGGAAGAAAAATAAAAATAAACAAATGGGACTTAATTGACTGAAAAGCTTTTGTACAACTAAGGAGACAACAATCAAAGCAAATAGACAACCTTCAGGATTGGAAAAGATGTTTGCACATTATGAATCAGACAAAAGCTTGATAACTAGGATCAACAGAGAACTCAGACTTAAACAAGAAAAGAGCAAACAATCCCTTATATCACTGGGCAAGAGACATGAATAGAACTTTCTCTAAAGAAGACAGATGTATGACTAACAAGCATATGAAAAAATGCTCATCATCCCTAATTATCAGAGAAATGCAAATTAAAACTACCTTGAGCTATCACCTAACCCCAGTGAAAATGGCCCACATCAAAAAGTCTCAAAGCTGTAGATGCTGGCATGGATGTGCAGGGAAGGAAATACTTTTACCCTCCTTGTAGGACTGCAAACAAATACAACCTTTCTGGAAGAAAGTATAGAGAATTTTCAAAGAACTCAAATTAGACCTCCCATTTGATCTTGTAATCCCATTACTAGGCATCTACCCAGAAGAAAAAAAAATCCTTATCATAAGGACATTTGCACTAGACTGTTTATCATAGCTCAATTTAAAATCACAAAATTGTGGAAACAACCTAAATGCCAACCAACCCAGGATGGATTAACAAGCTATGGTAATATTTCCAGTAGTGGGATTGCTGGATCACATGATTCTATTTTTAGTTTAGTGATGATCTTCCTTACTGTTCAAAATGGCTGCCCTAATTTACAAGAGTGTATAAGAGTTCTTTTTTCTCCACATCTTTGCTAACACTTATTATCTTTCTTCTTGGTAATAGCCAAGCTAACAGGTATGAGGCCATATTTCATTATGGTTTTAATGAGCATTTTCTGATAGAGATGTTGAGTATTTTTTCATGTATCTATTGGCCTTCATGTATCAGTTGGTGTATATCTTTTGAGAAATGTGTATTTAAATCTTTTGCCCATTTTTAATAAGATTATTTATTTTCTTATGATTAATTTGAATTCCTTGTGTATTTTGGATATTGTCCCCTTATCATATGTGTGATTTGGAAATGTCTCCTCCCAGTCTGTGAGCTATCCCTTCACTCTATTGTTTCCTTTGTTGTGTGGAAACTTTTTAGTTTAGTGCAATCCTATTTATCAATTTTTGCTTCTGTTGCCTATGCTTTTAGGGTCATGTGCAATAAATTTCTGCCCAGACCAATGTCATGGACATTTCCTTCTGGGTTTTCATTTAGTAGTTTTATAGTCTCAGGTCTTATGTTAAAGTGTTTAATCTATTTTGAGTTGATTCTTATGTAAGGGATGAGATAAGGGTCCATTTATTTCTTCAGTATGTGACAATCTAGCACCATTTGTTGAAGAGAGTGTCTTTTTCTCATCATGTGTTCTTGGCACCTATGTCGAAAATCACTTGATTATAGATGTGTGGGGTTATCTTCAGGCTCTCTATTCTATTCCACCTGTCAGTGTGCCAGTACCATACTGTTTGATAACTATAGCTTTGTAATGTATTTTGAAATCTAAGACTGTGACACTTCTAGCTGCCCCCCTCCCAAGACTGCTTTGCCTATTTGGGGTATTTGTAATTTCACACAAATTTTAGGAGTAATTTTTTTCTATTTCTGTGAAGAATGGCATGGGAATTTTGATAGGAATTGTATTGAATCTGTAGATTACTTAAGATAGTACAAACATTTTCACATTATTAGTTCTTCCAATCTATGAATGCAAGATATCTGTTCATTTATTCATGATATATTCAGTTTCTTTCACAAATGTTTTACATATAATAATTTTCAGTATATAGATCTTTCACTTCCTTGGTGTAATTTACTCATAAGTATTTTATTTTTTTGATGCTATTGTGAATAAGACTTAAAGTAATTTCTTCATCAAACAACTTGTTGTTAGTCTATAGAAACATTACTAATGTTTGCAAGTTGATTTTTGTATCCTTCAACTTTACTCAATTCATTTATTAGTTTTAACAGGTTTAAAAATATTTTTTATGATACAGAATTTGTTTTTTATCTTAATAAATGTCCTGTGTACACAGAAAAGATTATATTCAACTCTCACTGGGTGAAGTGTCCTATAAATATCTTTTAGGTGGGGTTGGTAGATAGTGTGACTCAAATATTGCAAATCCTTCATGATTTTTTCTCTTTGTGTTCTGTCAGTTCCTGAAAGTGGGGCATTAAAATCTCTGACTACAATGTTGGAATTGTCTATTCCTCCTTAGAGGTCTATCAGTTTTGGTATCATGTATTTTTAAATTCTATTTTTAGGTGAATTGGCATTTAGGAAGGGTGTGTCCTCTTAGTGAATCGACCTTTTTATCATCCACATAATGAGCTTTTCTATTCCTGGTTTTGCTCATATTTTGAAATCTACTTTGTCTAATAGCATTGCAGCTGGTCCAGCTTGCTCTTAATCCCTCATGTTACCTGTTATAGCCACAGCCACTTTCCTCTCACATTTATCTCTTACTTTGACCTGTTCTCCATCTCTAAAATTTTGTCATTTCAGTAATATTATATTAAGTCATCAAATAGCACTGTGGTCTTTAGAGACTTTTTTCACTCAGCATAAGTGCCTTGAGAGCCACACACATCACTGTATCGGTAGTTTCTTTCTTTTTATTACTGAGTAGTATTTCACTGTGTGCATACTCCACAGTTTATTTAACTGTTCACCTGTTGAAGGACATTTACATTGTTTTCAGGTTTGGGATTTTATAAATAAAGCTGCTACTAACATTTGTGCATGGGTTATTTTCTGAACATAATTCTTCATTTCTCTGGGACAAATGCCCATGAGTGCAATTGCTGGGCTGTATGGAAAGTAAATACAGTGTATATTTTTAGTTTTAAAAGAAGCTGCTGAATTATTTTCCAGGGTGACTGTGCCATTTTGTACACTCACCAGCACATAGGAGAGGTTCAGCTTCTTCACGCATCAGCCACCCTTTGTTTTTATTGTGAGCAATTTGATTCTGATGTGCCTGCTGCTGTCTTCCTATTTTTGTGCTGGATGTTCATTCATTCATCTTCTAGGATTTATAGCTTTATAGTATTTGTCAAATCTGTAAAACCTTTTTGCCATTGTTTATTTAAGTATTTTTTGCTGGGAGAGTGGGGACTGAAGACCCCAATCTTGGCAAGGAAAAGCATCCCCAGAACAAGAGGAAAATTAAAAAGCTGAGTGAGTTGGAACAGAGAAAAGTCAGCTAGTTTACATTTTAAGCTAGCCATTGCTAGTAAGCTTTTTGCCTTTTCTGATAATCTAGCCTGTTGGGGATACAGCTTAAAAACATCCTGCTGGGTCTGTGAGCGCTCTAAGGAAGATAATGGCCATAGAAGAGATTATGGCAAGTCCTAGAAAGAGATACATCTTCTAGAGTGTTTCCTGCCTAGAAACAAAAAAGCAGATGTCATGGGGGAGGAGGGGAATCTGCATTTGCCTGGGGCAGAGACCAAGGAAGTATCCCAAGCCCTGAGATATGGGCAGAAGAGCTTCTATCCCTTATTGCAGAGGAAGATCCTCTGTAGTGGTGATGGGAGGAAAATGCCTCCCTCCCACTGATTCCTCAGAGAAGATTAATGCCAGTGGCATTTTACTCCACAGAGAGCTAGGGGAGTTTAACACCTTTCCAGAAATCTTTGTGTGTGATCTCAAGCAGGAGGCTCTCCCAATATAAGGCTCAGATTTCAGATTTCTGAAGGCTACACTTAAGGTTAACAATAATAACAATAGGAGCTGGTATGCTCAATCAGAGAAAATGCTGGCGTCTTTGTTCCCTCCCTTATCCTACCCCCTGGGCAAATAGACTCCAATAAAAGCAGAGTGGAGGAAACTCTTGGTGCCATTGCCAGAATCCCACAATAGGCAATGGACGCCTGAGCTTTTAATGTCTCTTTCTTTACCATGATTTCTGACTTTATATTTCTCCAGATGATTGCCACCAGTTTCCACAGGTCTTAGTGGACCCTGCTCCCCAGGCAGGACCATGACAACTTTTCCTGTCCTTTACATAGTCTTCTCTTTGTAAGGGACTCCAGTTACACCCGCCAGGCTTGCATAATATTGTCCCATTTATGCCATTTCTTTTGTTTTTCTTGATTTTCTTTCCTCTTCACATTTTGTTTTGGATGTTTCATTGTTTTGGCATGTCTCCCAGCTCACTAACATTTGCATCTCCAATGCACTTTTCATCTCACACATTGTAATTTTGATCAATTTCATTCTTTTTTATATTTTCATGCCTATTCTTAACTCTCCTAATGTGTATAATGCAGTCTTTAATGTTACGTCTATCTTATGAACCTTGCCTACCTCCTTGGACTCAGCTCTGTCTCCTCAGTGCATGGAGTCTGCTGGGCTCTGCCTTTGCTGCCCCTCTGAGGCCTGTCTGGAGCTCTCCAAAGGCCATAAGCAGAGGCAATTGGAGGGCCCAGCTTCACAGTGTCCTGTCTCCCAGTGATCACTGTTCTTCCTTGCCTATGTCAGTGTCTTACAAACCATTATAGTGTCCATTTTTCACTGTTCCAGGTGAGTAGGCAAGTTACCGTTGGAAGTGAAATTATGCTATAATGGTTTATTTTACGTGTACATATGTATCGGTTTCTTTGTTTAAGAATGACCAGTGTTCATAATAAAATAATAGAAAAATTATTAACTTGTAGTTTTTTTAGTAAGGACTAAAATCAATCTATCTCTCTTTCTCTGCCTTCTTGCTCTTTCTATTGCTAGCAGTGCCCCATTTCTGTCTTCACAAATGACAGAGGAGCCCAGCAGACAAAAGGAAGTATACATTCTATTTCTTTATGTTTTGTAAGCCCTTTTATCTTTTAGAACATGTTTCTTTCCTCTCAAGTGGTTCCTGAGTGTCCCAAGGAACAAAGGGTGGACATTGGGTCTCAGGATCAGAAACACCTGAAGAAACATCTGTCTTCAACTTCTCCAGAGGAAAAGTGGGTACAGCATTCACACCCACAATGCCTTGTAAATCTGGCTGCCATGACCTTTTTCTCCTGACCCCCTTAAATTCACCTAGCTGCACCTGTGGACATTCTTTCCTTGTTTCTTTGAGATGCCACACCACTTCCATGCTCTCTTCTCTCTCTTTACTCTGTCTTCTCCTTATTTCGTGAAAATAATTCTCACTCCCTCTCTCTTATTAAGATAAAATAAATTTATATTTTTATGTCCTAATCTTGGTCTAGAGAAATTCTTTTCTTGTTCTGCATGGAGCACCTACTAAGCTTTCTACCCTGACACTTTGTTCCCTATATTTTTTCCTTGCAACTCACTTCTTTTTTCCGGGTTCAGTGGTTTATTCATTTTTATCTAATGTTCCTGAGGTCTAGTCCTCATTTTTCTCATGTGTACTTATTCTCACATAGGTAGTATTTTGTCCCTGTGTGTGTTTTGTAATTTTGGAGCACATCTTTCTTTGAGTTATTTTTGGGAATTGTATTAGTTTTCTGTTGTTGTATTGACAGATTGTCACAAACCTACTAAGCTGAAACAATACAAATTTATTTTCTCACATTTCTCATTGGTCCAAAATCTAGCACAGCATGGTTTAGGGTCTCACATGCCTGAAATGATGAGCTCAGCTAAATCTGCTGTCTCCTCTGAAGTCACAGGCCTCATCCACACTCATCTGGGCTGTTGGCAGAATTCAGTCCTTGTAGTTGTAGGCTTGAGGGCCTATTACTTACTGCTGGTGACTGGGACTCCTCTTAGCCCCTAGTAGTTGCTTGTCTTTTCTGCTCCATTGTGCCCTTCTCCATCAAGGATATCAGAAGTATCTCTGCTACTTAGAATCTCTGCTTTCCTCAGTCTCAGGTTCATGTTATTCAGCCAGATCCACAGGAAAATCTCTCTTTTGATTCACTCAAAGACAGCTGAATGATCTCCTTAATTACACTGGCAAAACCCCATTTGGCATGTAACATAATATAATTGTGGTGGGGAGAATAGTCCACAATACTCACAGGTTCCACCTGCATTCACAGGAAGGGGATTACACAAAATGCATACTCCAGGGGGGTGTGAATTTTTTTTTAAATCCAGACAGAGTTGTACTTTGTTGCCTTTGGTAGAGTGCCATGGGTCATAGCTCACAGCAACCTCAAACTCCTGGGCTTAAGTGATCCTCTTGCCTCAGCCTCCCAAGTATGTGGGACTACAGGCACCTGTTCAACTCCCAGCTATTTTTTAGAGATGAATTCTCACTCTTGCTCAGATTGGTTTCTCACTCTCACTCAAGCAATCCACCTGCCTCAGCCTTCCAAAGTTCTAGGATTACAGGCTTAAGCTATCTCGCCCATTGAGGTTCAAACTCACTGCCCCTGGTGTGAGTTGGACAGTGTGCTAACCACTTAGCTATGGTGGCCAGCTCAGGGAGTGTGAATCTTTTTTTTTTCTTTTTTAAAATTTCTTATAACATAACTGTGTACATTAATGCAAACATGGGGTACAGTGTACTGTTTTCACATACATTTTGAAATACTCTCATCAAACTGGTTAACATAACCTTCATGTCATTTTCTTAGTTATTGAGTTAAAACGTTCATACTCTGCTTTTAGAAAGATTCACTTGTACCCTTGTAAGGTAAACCATAGAGGTGACCCCACTAATCTCCCTCTCCCATCCACCCCCATCACCTCCCCCTCCCACCCCTTCCCATATTCTAAGGCTATAATTAGGTTATGACATTCCTATAAAAGCTATGAATTAGTTTCAAAGTAGGGCTGTGTACATTGGGTACTTTTTCTTCCATTCTTGAGATACTTTGCTAAGAAGAACATTTTCCAATTCCATCCATATAAACATGAAGGAGGTAAAGTCTCCATCCTTCTTCAGTGCTGCATAGTATTCCATGGTGTACATATACCACAATTTATTGATCCATTCATGGGTCGATGGGCATTTGGCTTCTTCCATGACCTAGCAATTATGAATTGGGCTGCAGTAAACATTCTGATACAAGTATCTTTGTTGTAATTCGATTTTTGGTCTTCTGGATATATACCTAATAAAGGAATTGCAGGATCAAATGACAGGCCTATTTTTAGTTCTCTTAGTGTTCTCCAGATGTCTTTCCAAAAGGAATGAATTAATTTGCATTCCCACCAGCAGTGTAGAAGTGTTCCCTTTTTTCCACATCCACACCAACATCTCTGGTTTTGGGATTTTGTGATATGGGCTAATCTTACTGGGGTTAGGTGGTACCTCAAAGTTGTTTTGATTTGCATTTCTCTGATGATTAAAGATGGAGAGCATTTTTTCATGTATCTGTAGGCCATGCACCTCTCTTCTTTAGAGAAATTTCTATTCAAGTCCCTTGCCCACCCTGAGATGGGATTGCTTGTTTTTTCCTTGCTAATACGTTTGAGTTCTCTGTGGATTCTGGTTATTAAACCTTTGTCGGAGACATAGGGGGTGTGAATCTTGATGACCTTCTTTGGATTCTGCCTACCACACCCCACTTTCTGAACTCCAACAATTTATATCCCCTTCAGATGTTCCCAGGAATCTTATTTCATTAAAATATCATCCCAAGTTTCAAATCCTGATATCTGTAACAGGTTTGGATGAGGCTCCTGGGTGTGATTTTTTTGGGCACATTTCTGCTCCATCTATGGCCTGTAAAACTAAAGAGAGAAATTTATCTGCCCGACACTCCCAACATACAATGGTGGGACAGACATAGTGTAACAGTTATAGATGCTACTGTCTTAAAAGGAGGAAAATGGAAGGTGAAAAGGAATCACTGCTCCAAAGTAGTTTTGAAACCTAATGGGGTGACTTCCAGTCACAGGCCCTTGATTAGGTTTCTAGGACTGGGAATTATCCTTTCTTACTCTTGGCTATCTTGCCCATCCTCTGGTCTCTGAGTCATTATTCTTTCTTGTGAAAGGTAACATGTGTTTGCAGCTGAATTTTATCAACCTGCTTCTTGCTGCTAGAATCCTAAGGGATCCTAGATGGCTGCCTCTATAATTCTGTAGTCTCTTTGTTCCCTTTATTCCAGAAAGAGCCCTTCATGTGACCAAATCCTCTGACCTTTTGGTCTTCTGAGATTCCAGCAAAAGGTATATAGTCACCCACTTATCTTTTTCTCTATGCCATGTTTTCAAAAGCAATCTTTTAATTTTATTTTCTGTAGCCATCTGGACAGGCTGAGAATTTCCAAAGTCATCCAGTTCTAGTTGCTTTTTGTTTAACAGTTCTTTTCTCAGTTTATCTTTCTCCTCTCACAGTTTACTATAGGTAGCAATAATTATCCAGATCGTATCATCAACACTTTGCTTTCTTTAGCTATACATCCAAGTTCATCACTTGTGAGTTCTGCTTTCTACCTAATTGCAGGACACAATTTTGCTAAGTTTCTGCCAATAAATGATAAGGACCCCCCCATTCTTTTGGTTTCTAATGACATGCTCCTCACTTCCTAGCATCCTCCAAGTACAAATCTCTACTAACAGCCTCCTCTTTGCACCTGGGGCCTTTTCTGTGACGTTCTTCAATATTCCTTGTCTGTTGTCAGTTTCCAAAGTCTTTGCCGCATTTTTAGGTATTTGTTCCACCAGTACCCCACTTTCAGGTAACAAATCTGTATTAGTTTTCTATTGCTACATAACACATGACCACAAACTTAGAGGCTCAGAATGGAGTCCAGTTGCCAGCACATGGTTCTGTGAGATAGAAATAGGGTATAGCCTGTGCCGGGGCTGTCTCCTCACAGCCTTACTAGGCTGAAAGCAAAGCGCTGGCTGGGCTGAGTTGCTGTGTCCAGGCTTTGGAGAGACTTTGCTGGGAGATCACTCAAGTTGCTGGAGAAAGGCAGTTCTGATAGCAGGGCTGGGATCCCCCTTCCTCACTGCCTGTCAGCTGGTGGCCCCCACCAGCACCTGTAGGCTGCCCACACTGCCTGTCAAGGGCTTCCTCTTCCTGCAGAACTGGAAGTGGGGATGTCTGCAATATTCAGTCTCTTTCTCTTTGAATCCTTTTTTGCTGGGAAGAGCTCTGTCCTTAATAAGGGATCATTTGGTTAAGGGCTACCCCAGGATAATCTTCTTTTCTTAAAAGTCAACAGATTAGGGACCTTAATTATATCTGAATAATCTCTTAAGAACAGCTGTAGATTCGTATTTGACAGAGTAATTGGGAGAAGGTTTTTGTTTCTTGGGGATGGAAATCTTGGGGGCATCTCAGAGTTCTGCCCACAACAGGGGTTCTTTGAGGACTGAGCTGGTGGTGTTTTAGTCCAGAAACATTTTTATTTCTTTCTTTAGTGCTTTCCAGGGAAATAATTGTTCTGGGGACACTTGAATCTTAATTTCCTGGCTTACAGGTCTTCAGATGGCATGAATTAGTGTAAATTTAAACCTCAAGAGGCATAAAGACAGGAAAATGTTCAGAAATTCTCATGGGAGTTTTTAGGGCAAGATAGCAAAATTTCATGTTGTCATTTTTTGACTGGAGGGAGGGGAATTTATCTTTGGTTTACTTTTGTTTTGTTTTCTGAGGCAATAACCCTTGAGAGTCCTGACACTGGTTCTCAGTGCTGGCTCCTCTTTTAGCTAAAGCTCAAAGTTCACTGCTGTCCCTTCCTGATTATTGAAATTCCATCTCCAGGTAGCCACAGAATCATCTTAGATGGTTGGCAATTTAATTTTTAGTTACCCGTTTTTGTTTGGAGATTTCTCCTACTCATCATATAAGTGCAACATTACTTAAAAATGTGCTTTATCATATATTACCCTGTATTTCTTTTTATAAAATTTCAAATTAGTATGAGGGTGTAAGTGATTAGGTCACATTGTGTTTGTTAGGTGAAGGCCAAGTTGCAGTTGAGCCCTTCACCCAGGGAGTGTGCCATATATCCCTATGTTGTGACCCTTAGGTGAGAGCTTACCAATTCCTCTCCCTCCGCCCCTCTTCTTCCTCCGTCTTTCTCCCTCTCTCCTCTCCCCTCCATCCTCTCTTCCCCTCCCACTTGAATTTGATTGTTTTTTTCTCTCTGTGGGGTGTAGTTGTTTATCGAGTAGTTTCATGTTGGTATTGAGTACATGGGATACTTGCTTTTCCATCCCGTGATACTTTACTAAGGAGAATGTTCTCCAACTCCATCCAGATTAATATAGGAGGTGTAAAGTCTTTATCTGTATCCTGTACTTTTTGATTGAAGTGGGAGGAAGGTCCTCTGCCTGTCACATGGATAGGAGTGGAGGACCTTGTTCTTCTAACCTCTCCATTTGAGGCCACTGTCGTTTTTCCCTGTACAGAAGCAGCAGCCTCTTACTGCTCTGTTCCACACGGCCTGTGCTAATCCATCTCCAGACAAAGGTACCTTTGCAAAATAGAAATCAGGTCACGAAACTTCCTGGCTTAAAAATGTTGAGTGACTCCCTGCTTTTGTGGCCACTCTAGCCTCCTTGTCTTGGCCTTTGACCATGTAGAACCTGTAGCCACCTGCCCACCCACGGCAACCTTCGCCCATGCCCTCCTTCCTGCCAAAGACACCCCTCCCCGGATCCTGCCTCTGCAGCACCCCTGTGGTCCTGGTGTTCTCTCCTGGGGTGCTATCCTGTCTGCTTTTGGCTGAGTCTAGGCTGCTGGCTGTAGGGAGTGGGGGAAGCCCCAGGCAGCACCTGGCTGCCTTTGGTGGGGGGGCCTGCTGTCCCTAAGGTGAGCTGGCAAGGCACAGCTCTATGGCTCTGGTGACAGGTAGAGCAGAAATGGTTACAGCAACAAGTCAAGCTACCTGATTAGAATATAAAGACATCTTTGAATTAAATCATTTTGCAGGCCTAATACTTTACTTTTGTTTTTATTCCTTTCAATGGGCACATCATAACTACACATAAGTAGGGGGTATGGTATGATATTTCTATACATGTGTGTAATGTGTAATGATCAAATCAGGGTGATTAGCATATCCATCACCAAAAGCACTTACCATTTCTTTGTATTGGGAATATGTGGAATCTGCTCTTCTAGCTACTTGAGAATATACAATGCTTTGTTAATTATAGTTAATTCCTGCAGGGCTAGAATGCCCTTCTCCTATGCTTTTGTGACCTTTAAGGACCGTTGGCCCATGCCAGCAGATCTCATCCTTTCATAACAGTGAGCCTCAACAGTTAGCCCTACTGTTAAAGCCATATGAAGAGAAGCACTTGGAGCTTGGTGGTGGGGGGTGAGAGGGTGGAGCAGCATGGGTAGGACCATCTCCCTGGAGGCCGGCTAACCAGCAGCAGCACTCTCAGCCTGCGACTAGTCCACACCCAGGACAGCGCCATCTGCCTGACTCACACTGGGTGGGAGGTCATTCCCTTGTCCTACAGCACCTTGAAATAGCCCAAAGAATTACATGAAATGACACTGGAGGATGGCAGACCAAGGCTGGCATCAGCTAAAGCCTTTAAACAATAGCTCCAACAATCAGGGATCGTTCAGGCCTCAGGCCCTTCTGGGTCTTTTACATACATCATTTCCTGAACCAGAGTAGAGTTTCTCAAACCCCGATCTGGAGCCCTTGCCACCCAAATAGCAAACCCAGAGACATTTCTTCCTCTTCATGGCCACTGCAGCTGCCTCCCCATTGAAAATGAGCCCTGCAAACATCTGAAATTGCACTCTTGAGACATTTTGGACACAGAGTGTGTCCAAGGGAATTCTTTTAAGGAGAGAGTCTTTGAGAACATTACAATTAGACAATAATTTAAAAAATACCTGCATATAAGCAAGTGTATGTCAGTAAAACATCTATTTTATTAAGTGAATAAGCACTCCTGTGGAAAATCAAATTTTCTATGATTTTTGCAAGTGAGGCTGAGGGACCCTATGCGTGAATCTCATGCGGAGCTGGCCATCCCTCACTTCCTTTCCCTTTCTCCACTTCTTCACTTGATCAAACTTTATCGATTGCCTAATATTCTTGGGGGCACAGGGCATGGTTTTTGTATTCAAGAAAACTGTCGATCAGAATGTTTGGAGGCCTCTGTCTTCTGGGACGGCCACTTGAAGGGCCCGGTTTACCTTCTCCGTATTGGGTCTTTAATCCCCATGGAAACACTCACTACTACCTGTCTACACCCCAGTGACACCAGGTACAGTTGCCATTAAGTAGAGAACTGAGGTGGTCCTGTGAGTTGCTGTTATTTGCAGATTGGGCTACTGACAGAGCCTAAGAGAACAAATAACTTATTAGAGATAATTATGTTAAATAAAATTTTTGTTATCAGGTAAGGTTAAGTTTGACTGAGAGTAACAGAAAATGCCCTAAGTTAGAGAATTATACTGGACTTGTAAGAAAAACAACAACAACACCACAAACTTGAGCAAGGAACCTAAAAAATGTGATTTGAGTAAACTTATTTTCCTCAATAAGAAAATTCTCAGTGGGTAGAATAGATATTGTGGAGATACCAAATTTAATACATAGATTTATCACAATTTCACACAAAATATTACTGGGAACTTTTTTTGAATTTGAAAAGATGAGTCTATTTAGAGAAACTGACAAATGAAAATAAGACAATGTTGAGAAAATGTTTTATAAGGCAGATATATCTTTTCAGTAATGAAATGCATTATAAAGCTACAATCAATAAAATCGTGTTACTGCAATAGACAGGGAAACCGTCATGACAACTACAGATCCATAAACCTGTGTGCACCACATAGACAAAAATACAAATTTATTTCTTATATCCACATATACCCATATATTTAGTTTATCATAAAGTTGGCACTTCAGACCCGTAGGTGGGGTATGGATTGTCCCCTACGTGGTGGTGCTGGGAAAATTGACTAAACATAGGACTAAAAGACAAAGTCATATATCACATCTACACCAAAGTTAATTCTAGATAGAATTCAGATTTATATGAAAGAATGAAAACGTACATAAAACGTTCACATGAAAAGAGTATGTAAGTGAACATAATCTGTAGCAAGATGAGTTTTTCTAGGACAGCATCAAAGAAATAAAAACATGGTAAGATTTACCATGCTTGTTGGGCAACATCTGTGGCTCAGTGGGTAGGGCACCAGACCCATATACCAAGGGTGTTAGGTTCGAGCCCAGCCCCGGCCAAACTGCAACAACAACAACAACAAAAAATAGCCGGGTGGTCTGGGGGGCACCCGTAGTCTCAGCTACTTAGGAGGCTGAGGCAGGAGAATTGCTTACACCTAGGAGTTGGAGGTTGCTGTGAGGTGTGATGCCACAGCACTACTGAGGGCAATGAAGTGGGATTCTGTCTCCAAAAAAAAAAAAAAAAAAAAAAAAATTTAAGCTTGTAAAAATTTAAAGAAAAATTTATGCTTCAAAAAATCATCATAAATAAAACTTAAAGGGAAGGGCAAATGACAATAAGTTTTTGTGGCACACTTGGAAGGCAGATGTCTGGTATCCTTTAAGATGTAAGGAGCCCATGTTGATCAATGAAGAGAGGAAGGTATAACATGGGTGAAGGTGACAGATGCACCAGAAAGGACAGGACAGCAGCCTCACACCCCCCAGGACGCCTCCCATAACAACAGGAAATGCAGGTTTAAAATACTGAAAGAATATAATGTCTTTGCCTATCAGGAAGTTATAGATGTGGTAAAAAGAATATTCTCAGACATAACTGTGAGAGTTTAAATGATACTAACCTTTTCTTTAGGCTGCTTGGCATTTGCACCTAAAACTTTATACTAGGTTTGGGTCTCTAACCTAAAGAAATGATGGAAGATTTATTGTACATGGATTTTTCACTGCAGCATTATCCATTATGGTAAAAAAAAAAAATGGAAATGAGGGAATTGTTCAACAGTAGAGAAGTGATCATGTTAATCATGTTATATCTCTATGATGATTAATTATGGAGCCATTACAATCAAGTTTTTCAGGAACACTTAATGACATGGCAAGTGGCTATGCTAGAGTTCATTAGAAGATGTAGACTTATAAAGAGCAAGATCAGAGAGCAGGAGGCTTGACGCAGGCTTGACACGCCTGTGCTCACGTGGCCATTGTGGTGTCTGCCTGCCGTGTGATAGACATCTTTAGCTGGTCTCCTGCCTCCTCTCCACATCTTGCCAGTGGGGGACTTCACTTGAGTGGGAACCATTTCTCATCACCATCCAGAGGTGCTGCTGAGGGATCGAGTGAGGGGCCCCTCACCTCTCATTCAGGGCGCAAAACAGCCAGCTGTTAAGACATCACTTGCAGCCTGGGGCCTCCCTTTACCATTAGCCAAAGAAAGGAGAGGAGCTTCTCCTCCTCCTTCCCTTCTCCTCCTCTTCCTTCCAAGAGGAAGCCAGGCCAATTTACTCTTTCTGAGGGAGGAGGGTGACTGCCCAAGGGGGAGGTGACAGCAGCTACTGCAGGGGGAAGGTGGGACCTTCCCTCATTTTGCTCCCCAGGTCTGGGAGGGGCTCCTCCCTTCCTCCTCCTCCCTCTCACTCTCCTCCCTCCCCTTGCCCTTCTTCTCTCCACACTCCTCTCCTGCCCGCCTCCAGCCTTAACACTTACTGCAGGCTCTCTGCGGGCCACACCATTTTACACCAGCAGCCTTATTTAAGTCTCAGGAACCTCCCTCAAGGCTATGTGATCTTTACCTTCTGCATAACTGGGGAGTCAGTTCAGGCCCACAGAGACTGCTCCTTAGCCAGAGAGCCTAGCAAATAGGCCTCTGAATTGGTTAGGGTCAGAGAGACAGGATCAAGAGGATATGGATAGGTGTAGAAAAAGATTCATTTAAGGGCACGGTGTCCCTAGCACAGTGGTTACAGCGCCAGCCACATACACTAAAGCTGATGGGTTTGAACCCAACCCAGGCCAGCTAAATAACAATGACAACTGCAACAAAAAATAGCTGGGCATTGTGGTGGGCACCTGTAGTCCCAGCTACTTGGATGGTTGAGGCAAGAGAATTGCTTAAGCCCAAGAGTTTGAGGTTGCTGTGAGCTGTGATGCCATGGTACTCTACCCAGGGTGACATAGACTTTGTTTCCAAAAAAAAAAAAAGATTCATTTTAAGGAATTGGCTTATACAACTAGGAAGGCTGGCAAGTCCAAAATGTGCAGAGTGGGTCAGCAGGCTGCAGACCCAGGAAGGGTTGCAGGGCAAGTCCACAGGTCATCTGCTGCAGGATTTTTTTCTTGCTGGAGGTCACTGGGGCTTTGTTCTACCCCACACCTTCAACTGATGAGATGAGGCCCACCCACATTAAGGGGATTAAAGAGGGCAGTCTGCTTCATTCAAAAGCCACTGATTTAAATTCTGAGCTCATCACAGACACTCTCATAGTAACACCCAGAATAATGTTTGACCACCATGTGGGCACGATGGTCTGGCAAAGTTACACATTAAACTGTCCATCCCACTCTCTCCATCCGAGATGCCATTGATGGCAACTGAGACACATGGGACAACACCAGGAAGAAAAGCAATAATGTTTAAAGAGGCTTTAGGTTAAACATGGTGCAGCCCAGTACAATCTGGCCATGGCCTGGGAGGACCTGAGAGCAGCTATGAGGCCTCTTGCTGTGTCCTTCACCTGCCACCATGTGGCAGGCCCTGGCACCTGTGTGCCCTGAGCAGCACAGTATGCAATGAGAACTGGAGATGGTCTCCTTCCTCGCTGGTGGTGCTGGCAGTCCTGGCAGTGCTGCTGGTGCTGCTGGTGCTCAGGGGTAGCCGGCCAGCCTTGGCAGCTATGTCAGGCCTCTCCTCAGCCTGCAGGGTGAGCTGAGCTTAAGTTATAGTTTTGTGGCCCCTGCTAGCCGGAGCCTGCCTAACTCTGTGGAGGCGAGTCAGGGCCCCACAGAGCCCTCTCATAAACCCTCCACCTGGGCCTCTTAAGACTCTGGGAAATAAGCCATCTACATGTCTTGCCACAATTTAGCTAGGGAAGACCCAGAGAACCTAACAGCTTCTCCATTCCTTATTTCATTCAAAAATGATGTCATATCTACAATAGGCTAGACCCTATGTTTAGCCCTGGGGACACAGAAGGCCTAGTCCCTACCTCCAGGGAGCTCTGTGCACATAGGGGTCAGAGGAGGGTGTTTGTAACATGCTGGCTAGATGGAAGCGCAGGGATGGTGGGGCACCAAGGAGGCTCCCAGAGGAGGTGACAGCCCACTGGACACTGATGGCAGCCAAGCTGAGCAGAGGGTGGGGCAGGAGCCAGGTCAGAGGCCCAGCATGAGCAAAGACAAGGCTGGGAATCTCCCAGCAACCGCAGGGCAAGACGGGGAAGCTGAGACAGACAGATGAGCTGGGAGGGCCTGGCCTCAGTTAAAGGGGCCTCGTGAAGCACAGTGTTCAGGCAGCCTGTGTGGCATCCCCTGTAGCACCCTTGCCTCTCCAAAGGGGACGTGTCCTTGTTAATCCCTGCCATTTAGCACTGGCCTAGACACTGCCACTGGCTGCATTGAGAACAGTTCTCCCCACAACAGTGACTGACACGGCAGTGGCAATGCTCAATAAATATTAGCATTTATTTAGCAAATATTGTGCCTGGGCACCCTGCAAGTTGTCAGGAGACATGTCAGAGTGCCTGAGACGGATGAAGTTTGCCTGGATGTGCTGCTCCTTTGGTATTCTCGTGGATAGGGTAGACTTACGGTTATTATTAACCCCCTTGCCTTCCAGGGCAAGAAGTGGGTGGAATTAGTGCCATGCTCCCAGGCTGACTCCTGCGGTTCAAAGGGGTTGGTGTGGTCACCGTTTGGCCAGAGCCTGCCTAACTCCCCATGGAAAAGGTGGGGAGCACCTTGGACCAGGAATACAGATGTGTTCAGCACCTTGACCTGCACATGAGCCCACACAAAGGGACGCCACTGCTGTCTGTCCCGAGGATGCTCAGCCCCACCAGTCATTCCCTAAACCTCCCCTGGACACTCAGCTTGCCAGGGACTCTGCTGCTGAGGGCTGGGGCTCCCACCATGGTGAACCTGGCTCCTGCCCTTGGCAGCTGACAGATGAGGCCAGAGATGTAAACGTGTGACTGAAGAGGCCAGAACGTGCTCAGAACAGGATTTGCTGGAGAGGCAGCTCCTTGCTGAGCTTTGGAGGGCCTGTATTTGCCAGAGAAAAATTCTCAGGTTTTTCGAACATTCCAATAACCCCCAAACAGCAGGTTTCCATGTGTTTGCTGATTGCACACTCAGGAAACTCAGATGACACAGGGGGTTCAGAGAGGGGAGGGGACAGCTGTCCATGAAGATAGTTTGCAAAATGATATGGCTTAGAGGTCTCACTAGAGTAGTTGTTATCAGTCTTCTCATTTTTTATTCTTTTCTTCTCTCACCCCAATGGTTTTTATTTTGAAATATCCCACCTAATAAAAGAGTGTAAAGAAACACATTTGCAATTTAAAGAATAATACCAACACAGACACTGGGGTACCTAGCCCCACTAGGTAAGTGAGGAGATATTGCTAATACTTGCTTTCCCACTCTCGAGGCAGAGGTGCCTACCATCTACAACTCTGTGCTAACTTACTCTTCCCACATGCATCACTATAGTATGTTGCTTGATTTTGCCTGGTTTTGAGCTGTGCAGAACTAGGACCATCCTCTGGATTCTCCTGTGACTCATTTTGCTTTTGCTTGTAATTATGTGCTGCAGATTCATCCATGTCCAAGGATACATCTGTGGCTGTCTACTTCATTTTGCTCTGTGTAGTATAATATTGTAGACATTTACCACAATTGATTTTTCTGTTTCAGTCTTGAGAAGTGTGCGGGCCATTGCCATGTGCTTACTTTTACAACACCACTGCTATAAACATTCTAGTGCCTGCTGTTGGCTGGCATGTGGCATGGGATTCTGGAAAGCAGTTGTTCTCAAAGTCTGGGGCTGCCTGGGACTCTTCAGACATGTTCAAGGTGTCTGTGAGGTCAAAACTATCTTTGTAATAAGACTAAGACATAATTTGTCTTTTTTACTGTCATTCTCTTACAAGTGTGGATTTGAAAAGTCTGCATAACTTGGGGACCTGGTATTTTTCAAATGGGCAATACACAATGTTACAAACTCACCCATGGTTAAAAGAGCTCTTCAAAGTGCATGATAGGTCAAATGATTTTAACATACCTGAGTTTCAGATATTTCAGGTAATTTCATCAGAATAGTTTCAGATTCCATAATGAAACCAACCTTTAAGGATCTGTCACCACATTTTGGTATAAAACCAAGAGAGAAGCTCCACATTTATCCAAAAGGCTACTGAAAATCTCCTTTGTTTTCTGACTGCAGTTTGGGGCTTTCTCCTTGTTCTCCAAACAAACCTATGCATTGCAGCAGGTGAGGGTAGTGTCCACCGCAACTCACACACCATAACCTGAACTGCTTACTGCCACAAATTTGCCTTTCATTAGTGTCACTAAACAGTTTCATCTGGCAGCTTTTCCATATTAATTACGATTCTGGGGAGGAGGGGGAAGATGGCTGACTGGAGCCAGCTTTCAACAGACGCTCTTGTCCAGAGGGAGAGATAATGGCCAGAAAGAACCCAATAAACCTGAAGGTCAGGAACTGAGCTGAGAGAGAAGATTGATAACTGCATGTCATCCCTGCTGAGGCAAGCTGCGACTCCAAGGAAGCACATTTCAGGTACAAAACCCACCCCAAAGAGGACAAGTGTCTGTCCCCTCCAGAGAGTGCCTTGCTGTGTGATTATCTACAAGAGAGCAGTGAGCTGAAGACCTCTTGTCTCACCCCATGAGAGAGTCGCTAGAGGCTGGGACTCCTTCTCCAGAGAGACCCTGCTGTGAGCCCGGGCATTCTCTTGCCTGGCATGAAAGTTGAACAAATATTTTCCCTGCCATTTTGAACTCCCAGTCCACCCTTCCCCGCCCTCGCCTGGCAGTCTAGAAGCCCAACCCATGCAGAGACGGGAATGTCCTCAGTTCCCTGCTAGGACTAGGCTTTGCACCGGCTGCAGCAGCACAGCTGTGCTGAAACAGTGAATCCAGTAACAATGCAGAAAGGCACAAGTGGAGAGTGTCTGGCCTGGCTCTGTGAAAGTGCAAATCAGTGGTGGGTGGAGGCTCAGGAACTCATGGCACCTGTCATGCAGCATCAGCGATAGTAGAGTGATCCCATTGGTGTCAAATTTTGGAGAGACACCTCCCCAATTCTGTGGACTTCCAGAGGGAGCCAGACCTTGCCCTGTGGGGGTACCAGAGGAGCAGTGTGGCTGGGGCAGAGGTGTGGTCTCTGAGGGAGAAAAACATTTGCTGCTTTATTAACCTCTAGCTTGGAATGAACTCAGGTGGAACACTCCCCAGTTTCCATTGAGCACCCGAGGTAGTCAGACTCCAGCTTCCCCTGCCGCTGGTGGCAGAGTGTGGTGTCCTGGCTGAGGAGGTATTGACTCCCCTTTGGCAGGCACAAGTCCCTGGCACATTTGCTCACTGGAGGGAACTGGGCCACAGCCCCATGGGGTTGCCAGAGACTGGGTGTGATGGAGGTGCAGGTGGAGAAGGAGGCACTAGCCCCACTGGACTAACTCTTTTGCTGGGTGGGCTTTCTGACTTCACAGAGCACTGGAGCAAGTACACTTGAGCTGCCAGTGGACCCCTGCTGTCTAGTTTTTGGAGACCTTTGGAACTCTCCCACTTTGTTTGTGTTTGTGCTGACTGGGACACTTGGTTTGGAACTCTTGACTTGGGCCGATCACCCAGGGACCCTCCAAGGTTGTGTTGTAGTGGAAGGATCTGATTCTCCTCTTCCAGTTGTTGCCCATGGAGGGCAGGGTGTCTGTGTTGCTTGTATTTCTCCACACCTGAGATTTCACCCCAAAGCCTCTGATTCATTAGGATTGTAGAGACTAGCTAAATACAAGACAGAGCCACCTAGTCTGATCACATCAATCAGATCCCCAGAGTCTCAGTCTGTAGTACTGAATGGAACCTTTGTAAAGCTGTAGGAGAAAAACCAGTCACCAGTCCCAGCTTTTTGGTAAAGGGCTAGATAATTACAATTCCAGGAGCCCTCAGTCCAATTTCACCTTACCAGCTTCTCTAGCCAAATGGTGAAAAATAATCATGGGGTAGAATCAGCAGAGAAACTCTGCAGCATGAATAATCAGAGTAGATCAACTCCCCCAGGGAACGACAAAGAAGACACAACAGAAGATCCCATTCATAAACAAATGTATGAGATTTCAGAAATTAAGTTCAGAATTCAGATGGCAAGTAAGATTAATAGAATTGAAGTAAAGTTGGAATTAGAAATTCAAGGAGTAATTCAAAGGTTGTCTCAAGAATTCAATGCATTCAAGGACAAAATCTCCAAAGATTTACTCATAATGAGGCAAGAAATTGCAGTCCTCAAAGATCTGAAAAATGCAGTAGAATCCTTCAGTAACAGAATGGAACAGGCAGAAGAAAGGTTCTCTGACACTGAAGACAAACCTTTTGAACCTTCCCAAACACTCAAAGAAGCAGAGAAGTGGAGTGCAACAGTGGATTATGTTTTGAAAGAGTTGTGGGACTGCTCCAAAAGAGCAAATATTCACTTTATAGGAATTCCTGAAGGAGAAGAGGATGTTCCTAAGGGCACAGATGCTCTACTCCAAGATATAATTGAGGAGAACTTCCCAAGCATGGCAAGAGGTACTGGAATTCAGATAGCAGATAGTTTCAGAACCCTAGCAAGACTTAGTGCAAATAAAGCATCTCCTAGACACATTGTAAATAATTTTGCCAAGGTTAACATGAAGGAGAAAATTCTGCAAGCAGCCAGATGTAAGAAAATCATAACCTACAAGGGGAAGAATATTAGAATGACTGAAGATCTCTCATCTGAAATTTTTCAAGCCAGAAGAGGATAGTTATCAACCTTCAATCTCCTAAAACAAAACAACTTTCATCCCAGGATGCTGTATGCAGCTAAACTGAGTTTCATTTGTGATGGAGAAATCAAATACTTTAATGACATATGCAGTTGAAGAAATGTGCCATAACTAAACCAGCTCTCCAGGATATTCCCAGACCCATCCTCCACAATGACCAGTACAATGGTCTACCATCAAAGTAAACTCACGCAGAAATTTTTGAACAAAACCCAACTTCCACAGTGGTGAAAAGATTAAAAATTTCCACTAGACTTTCAAAAAACTTGATCCCAAAACACTACCAGGCTTATCAATTATCTTAATTAATGTGAATGGTTTAAATTGTCCTCTAAAGAGGCACAGGTTGGTGGACTGGATACAAAAACGCAGGCCAGATATCTGCTGCATATAAAAATCTCATCTTACCTTAAAGGATAAAAATAGACTCAGGGTGAAGGGATGCTCATCTATAATTTAGGCGAATAGAATCCAGAAAAAAGCAGGGGTTGCAATTTTATTTGTAGGTACGATAGGTTTTAAACCAACAAAGGTAAGGAAAGAAAAGGTTGGTCACTTCATATTTGTCAAGGGAAACACTCAACATGAAGAGATTTTAATTATTAACATTTATGTGCTCAATCAGAATGCTCCTCAATTTATAAAGGAGACCCTAAGAGACATGAACAATTTGATATCTTCCAGTACCATAATAGTCAGAGACTTTAACACACCTTTGGTAGTGTTGGCTAGCTCCTCCAACAATAAACTAAGCAAAGAAATTTTGGACTTAAACTCTACCCTATAACAAATGGATTTAACAGAACATTTCATCCTAACAAAACTGAATACACATTCTTCTCATCAGCCCATAGGACATCCTCCAAAATTGGCCACATATTAGGTTACAAATCTAACTTCAGCAAATTTTAAAGAATACAAATTATTCCTTGTATTTTCTCAGACCATTACGGAATAAAAGTTGAACTCGACAACAACAAGAATCTTCATACTTATAAAAAGACATGGAAACTAAATAGTCTTTGCTGAATTATAGCTGAGATCAGGATCACAGATGAGATTAAGAAGAAAATACCAAATTTTTGGAAGAAAATGATAATGAAGACATGAATAATCAGAACCCATGGGATACTGCAAAGCAGTCCTAAGAGGGAAATTTATAGCATTGCAAGTCTTCCTCAAGAGAATGGAAAGAGAGGAAGTTAACAACTTAATGGGTCATCTCAAGCAAGTGGAAAAGGAAGAACATTCCAAGCCCAAAACCAACAGAAGAAAAGAAATAACAAAATTTAGAGCAGAATTAAATGAAATGGAAAACAAAAAAAAATCATCCAAAAGATCAATGAATGAAAATGTTGGTTTTTGAACAGATTAGCAAAATTGATAAACCTTTAGATAACCTAACCAGAAACAGAAAATAAAATACCTAATATCATCAATCAGAAATGGCAAAGGCAAAATAAGAACAGACACCTCAGAAATTCAAAAAATCCTTAGTGAATACTACAAAAAACTCTATTCTCAGAAATATGAAAATCTAAAGGAAAGAGACCAATCTTGGAAGCATGCCACCTTCCTAGATTTAGCCACAAAGAATTGGAAATGTTAAATAGACCTATATCAAGACCTGAAATAGCATAAACTATAGGAAATCTCCCCAAAAAGAAAAGTCCAGAACCAGATGGCTTCACATTGGAATTCTACCAAACCTTTAAAGAGGAGAGGAACTAGTACCTATATTACATAACCTTTTCCAAAACATAGAAAAAGAAAGAATACTTCCCAACACATTCTATGAAGCAATTATCACCCTGATCCCCAAACCAGGAAAAGAATCAACAAGGAAAGAAAATCCAATATCGTTATGAATATTGGATTAAAGACCAATATCTTTAATGAAAATAGATGCAAAAATATTCAATAAGATCCTAGCAAACAGAATCCAGCAACACATCAAACAAATTATACACCATGATCAAGTTGGTTTTATTCCAGGGTTACAGGGTTGGTTCAACATACATAAACCCCTAAATATCATACACCACATAAAACAAAAAACAGACCATATGACACTCTCAATTGATGCAGAAAAAGCTTTTGATAATATCCAGCATCCTTTCATGATCAGAACACTTAAGAAAATAGGTACAGAAGGGACATTTCTTAAACTGATAGAGGCCATCTATAGCAAACTCACAGCCAATATCATATTGAATGGAGTAAAATTGAAGACATTTCCACTCAGATTAGGAACTAGGTGAGGATGCCCATTGTCTCCACTGCTATTCAACATAATACCTGAAGTCTTAGCCATTGCAATCAGGCAAGAGAAGGCTATCAAGGGCATCCATACAGGGTCAGAGGAGATCAAACTCTTACTCTTCACTGATAATATAATTTTATACCTGGAAAATACCAGGGACTCACCTACAAAACTCTCAGAAGTGGTCAAGGAATACAGCAGCGTCTCAGGATACTAAATCAATACTCACAAATCAGTACCTTTTATATACACCAACAATAGTCAAGCTGAAAAAACAGCCAAGAACTCTATTCCCTTTACATTAGTGCCAAAGAAGATGAAATATTTGGGAATTTACCTAAAAAAGGACGTGAAAGATCTCTATAAAGAGAACTATGAAAGTCTGAGAAAAGAAATAGCCAAAAATGTTAAAAAATGGAAAAACATACCATGCTCATGGCTGGGAAGAATCAAAATTGTTAAAATGTCCATACTCCCCAAAGCAATATACAAATTTAATGCAGTAGCTATTAAAGCACCACTGTGGTACTTTAAAGATCTGGAAAAAACAGTACTTTGTTTTATATGGAATCAGAAAAGACATTATTCAGAAACAAAAACAAATCAGGAGGAATCATGCTACCAGACTTCAGACTACACTATAAACCTGTAGGATCAAAATTTCATGGTACTGGCACAAAAATAGAGAGGTAAATGTATGGAATAGAATAGAGAACCAAGAGATGAACCCAGACACTTATCCTCATTTGATCTTTGATAAGCCTATCAAAAACATAAATTGGGGGAAAGATTCCTTATTTAACAAATGGGTGCTGGGTGAATTGGGTGGAGACTTATAGAAGACTAAAACTGGACCTATACCTTTCACCATTAACAAAAAATGACTCTCACTGGATAAAGATTTAAACTTAAGACATGACACTATAAAGATTCTTGGAGAGCGTGCAGGGGAAACACTTGAAGAAATTGGCCTGGGAGAATACTTTTTGAAGAGGACACTCCAGGCAATTGAAGCAACATCAAAAATACATTACTGGGATCTGATCAAATTCAAAATCTGCACAGGCAAGAACACAGTAAGTAAAGCAAGCAGACAGCCCTCAGCATGGAAGAGAATATTTGCAGGTTATGTTTCTGACAAAGGTTTGATAACCAGAATCCACAGAGAACTCAAACTTATTAATATGAAAAGAACAAGTGATCCCATTGCATTGTGGACAACAGACATGAATAGAGGGTTCTCTGAAGAAGACAGGTGCATGGCCTACAGACACATGAAAAAATGCTCATCATCTTTAATCATCAGAGAAATGCAAATCAAAACCACTTTGAGATATCATCTAATTCCAGTAAGAGTAGCCCACATCACAAAATCCCCAAACTACAGATGTTGGTATGGATGTGGGGAAAAGGGAATACTTCTGCACTGCTAGTGGGAATGCAAACTAATACTTTCCTTTTGGAAAAGTTTGAAGAACATTTAGGGATCTAAAATAGACCTGCCATTTGATCCTGTAATTCCTCTCTAAGTATACATCCAAGAGACCAAAAATCACTTTACAACAGAGATATTTGCACTGGATGTTTATTGCAGCCCAATTCATAATTGCCAAGTCATGGAAGAAGCCCAAGTGCCCATCAACCCATGAATGGATTAATAGATTGTGATATATGTATACCATGGAATGTTATGCAGCCTTAAAAAAAGATAGAGACTTTACCTCTTTTATGTTTACATGGATGGAGACATATTCTTCTCAGTAAAGTGTCTCAAGAATGGAAGAAAAAGTATCCAATGTATTTAGTACTATTATGAAACCAAGTTATAATTACCCACACTTTCATATGAAAGATAAAATACAACTATAGGATGAAGCAGGGAAAAGGAGAGGGAAGAGAGGGGAGAGGGGAGTTTAGATGGGGGGAGGGTTAATGGCGGGACCATACCTATGGTGCATATTGCAGGAGTACATGTCAAATCTATTAAGTGTAGAGTATAAATATCTTAACACAATAAGTAAGCAAGTGGGGTAAAGGCTATGTTAACCAGTTTGATGTAAGCATTCCAATATATATATATATAATCAGTACATTGTACCCCATATATGCATTAATGTATACAGTTATTATTTAATAAGAAAAATAATTATGATTTTGCCTGGCTGGTAGCTCCTGGTGTTAACACAGGGCCACTTCATGGCAGCCTGGATGAGGCAGCCAGCAGGGTGGTTCAGGCAGCCCCATCTATGGGGGACTTCTGTCTGCTTGGCTCTTCCCTCTTGAGCCTGCTGTTGGGAAGGCATTGTGGCAGGATTGTAGAGACAAGCACCCCATGCTCAGACATGGTAGTTCCCTTCAATGTGCTCCTCCAGGAAAAAGACTCTGGGAAAGATTTCTTCAAAGATTGAGCTTCTGCATCTGCCTATAGATATGTAGAAATATGCAGAAATATGCAGAAAGACTCTTGAAAAAAGAGATCTGGAGAGTCAGGCCGGGTCACAGCTGGAAGCTCGAACACATGTCCTTGGGCACATTGGGTTCTGTTCTCTGTCTTCTTCCTTCATTAACATTATAATCTCTAGTTTTGGTTTGGGCCAGCAAGAACAGACAGTCAATCTCCTTTATGTTTTTACTCTAAACAAAATCAATTGTATTTGTGTTCTTCAGCCTTCACACTGAATCGTCATCTTAATGGTAGCTTCCTAACGTTACTTCACTTCTTTGTATCTGTGTTAAATTCTTACTAAATGTTTGAAAGTATATAAGATAATCAGTAAAGTCAGGCGTGGTCGCTGACCTGAGTGTCTCAACCTTCCTTCAAATCAATCATCCTGTCTGCAGTTCCTTTTCCCTGCATCTCCGATCAGAGGCTCTGACAACACCATCACAGGATTGTGAAGCCTGCTGTATCCATGGGTTCCATATGTGTAGATTCAACTAACTGTGCAATAAAAATGTCTGAAAAAACATTTGCATCTCTACTGAACATGTATAGACCTGTTTTGTCATGATTCCCAAACAATACAGTATAACCATTATTTACACAGCATTTACTTTGTATCAGGTATTAGAAGAAATCCAGAGATGATTTAAAATATATAGGAGGAGGTGCATAGATTGTACCCATATACTATGTCATTTTATGTCAGGGATCTGAGACTTTGGCATCCATGGGGGTCCCAGGACCCACCCCCTAGGACCGATGGCTGTGTTAGCATTTTAAGAACCTGGACCTTGCTCTCTTCATAAAATATCCTATAACCACAGATGCATCTGGCACCTTAACTTGTTTCCTTACCTTTGTCTTTTTCAGCTATGATGTTAATGGCAGGGGGTGGGCAGACTTCATTGTGGGAAAAGTATGGTGACAAATAGATTCTGCATAATTCTCTTAATGTGACAACTTTCCATTTCAAACAGGCAGGCCCTGAGACACCAAAGCAGCCAGACTGAGCCCTGACATTGAGTGGGCGCATACTGCCCGGCTGCTGTTGGCTCTCTGTGATCCAGAGGATGGAGATAAAAGGTGCTGCTGACTGCAAAGTGAACACTGGCTGTTTTGCCTGCCTGTGTCACACCTGAGAAACTGTGCTGATAAATCACTTTGGGTCTGGCCTCTGGGCAGCTGGCTCAAAGAATCAGCGTGGTGCCCTGGCATGGAAGGTACTGTGGTGACCTCCTTTGGCCACCCTCCAGGGCTTAAGGAGCTTATGGAGTAGTTTGTTGAATGACTTATTGAAGTGATATGACACTAGCCTTGGGGTTTGAGGGCCCTTCTGTTTCACATCTCTCTATAAGAATCTCTCCAAAAGCTCCTTATAGCTCAGGCCTACCGTGGCACCTCTGCCCTTCCCTGAAACTCCTCGGATGTCCACACAGGGAGGACCCTGCTGCCGAAGGTCCACAAGGGCCCCTCTCTGTGGCAGCACCCTTCCAACTGAGGTCAGTCTTGACCTCTCCCCCTTCAGACTGGGCACATGGCTAGATAATGGCCCCCGCACCACCACCATGCTAACTGGCACTCCTCTGATGCTTGCTGTGTTTCCCATACCTGCTCTGCTGTAGTCCTTCATGAGGGCTGGCCTGTCTTATTTCCGAGCACACTTGAAGACCCAGGAGCTATTGGGAGCAGAGAGAATGCCCACTAAATGTGTGGTGAGTGAATAGATGAATGAATTGGCTGGTAAATTTAGGCCACTGAGCCTCAATAGTGCCTAACTCACATGCTAAGTGAGATCATAGAAGGCAGTGAATCTTACCATTTAGGGTCACTGGACCCTTTGAAAAAGCTGGTAAATGTAGTCAACTATGACTTCAGAAAAACACAGGGTAGCAGTTGCACACACTCATCAGAAGTGCTCTTCATGTCCTCCAAGTTCTCTGTGTAGTTCATACTTTCCCCTATGAGCTTCTAAAGTTCTTGCTTGTATCTCTGTTAGAAAGTTAGCACAAATAGACAGACAATTCTGCTATCTCTGTGGCTTATCACAGTCCACATTTCTGCCTCACAGAAGGTCTGGTCAATGGCAGGGCAGGCTTGATGGTGGTCTGCTCCACAGAGTCATTCTGGGATCCAGCATGTGGATTCCAAGGTCAATGAGGCATTGACCTCAGCTGGCCCTAGGAGGAGAGGACACAGACAGAATGTCTCTGGGCCATGCTAGCAGGAGCTTGCATTGGAAGCCTGGACCATTGACAAGGTGCCTGATGGCATTCTCAGGCCCTTCAGTGCTGTTAAGTGGAGTCTTATGCATAAGAGTATGCATAAGAGTTTCATGGTGTCCATAGTCATGGAAGCTTCATGAAGCAAGTGGAAGAGGCCCCAGGCCAAAGAAATTGTTCTTTTCAGTGAGTTTTCTTCTTGTCTATATAGTTAAACTTCTCTGACTGTTCTGTGAACAACCTCCTACATCTGCAAACCCCACAGCGCTCCTCCATCCTCTGAATATATCTCCCCTGGTGCCTCTCATGGAAAGACCTTGGCTGTTGCCCCCACTCCTGCCCCACATGGAGGCAGACTTAATTTCCTCCCACCTGAGCCCTTGACATTCTCAGAGTCTCATTATTGTATTGACGCTTGCAGCTCAGTATCTGCCCGGTGCTGTGTGTCCATCCTTCAGCAGGGGTGACACAGCTTACTACTCACTGCCCTGACCTCATCAATACTGTCACACAGCAGGTGCTCAGTGTATGCCTGTGAATGAATAAACCATTTAGAAAAAACTGCTCACAGTGGGATCTGACTGTGAAAGAAGGAGGTGTGGTCCCTCCTGCCTGTCCTGCCCTTTTACCACCCCACCCTGCCCCCACGGCAGTTTGGGCCGTCTCTCCCCAGGGCCCTGACTCTGGTGTGATCCAGGAGTTTGGGCCATCTCTCCCCAGGGCCCCGACTCTGGTGTGATCTGGCAGTTTGGGCCATCTCTCCCCAGGGCCCTGACTCTGGTGTGATCTGGCAGTTTGGGCCATCTCTCCCCAGGGCCCTGACTCTGGTGTGATCTAGCACATCTCTGGTTAAGATCCAGGACCTTGAGGAGGGCCAGTGCACCAGGCCTGTGCTGCTGTGGGGTGTGGTGGTGTTGGGGAGGTGCTTTCAGGTGATGATGAGATGTGCTTGTGCACAGGCAGGAGTTGGCACAGAGGTGGTGGCAGGTGTGAGGGCAAGATGGTGAGGTGGCCGGCCAGCTTCCAAGAATCACTTCCTGAGCTGCACCCAGGAGGGCTCCAGCCTTGCCACTGAGGCTCAGGGCCACTCCCTGGAAGATGGCTGCAGGGGGTGGGGAGGGAGCTGAGCAGCTAACACTCACTGGCCTTTTCCTTCTGATATAAAGAGGTCCCTGTAAGATATCTTCACCAAAGGCAACGGTTCCTACTCCCAGGAGAGTGCTGCTGAGGCCTATCTGCTCAATTCTCTTCATAAATTCCTAATACTTTCTGGCTTAGTCAAATTTTCTGAAATCTCAGATTATCCCTTTGGGGATAACCTGTCTAGAAAAAGAAACAGTAGCCTTTGGGGACTACTTTTCTAAGCAATATGCTTTATCATTGAACAGAATAGCTCCCCAAAGAAAACAGTGTTGGTGGCAAAGGTCTCCAGCATGAAGTGTTTTATTGACTATGGTGGAATCTGAGGACTTGACTGGTTCCATGACTGTGATGTGAAGGACAGGGCATATAACACAGACAAGAACTTTTGGAGCCCCCACCCCCACATTCCTCACATTTGAATCACATTGAATCTCAATGGACTTTGGCAGCTCAGGCAGGCGGGAGGGCTCTGTTACCAGCATTTTGGATGAGGAAGCAGAGGCAGACTCGCCTGTCAGTCATGTGGCGGGTTAGTGTTCACAGAGATGGAGGCGCTGACGCTTCCCAGTTGCAGGCACAACACCTCCCCACGGGGTAACACTGCTTCTCAGAAGTGGTGCTTGGAGTTGCGATGGGTGACCATGCAGGGGTTGTGTTGTGTTTCCTTTGCTCTGCTTACAAAAGTGTGCAACTTTAGTTGCTTAATTATTTATGCCTGTTATTGTTAAAATATTTAAAATGGAGACATGAAGGTAAACTCCATCAGAATGGTTAAAGTGAACATTTTTTATCTTTAGGGATGCAAGGTCCAACTGTTTGGGTAACCCTTTTATGTAAAACAGCTGAATTTTAGCCATGACAATATGCAAGGTGTTTGGGGTTTTGCGTGAGGAACGGTGGTTAAACCAGTTTCTGACAGTTGCACTCTCCTTGATTGATAATCTGCTCAGTGATGTGGAATCGCAGAGCCATGGGAGAGCCTGGCATCACGAGGTGTCAACTTACGGCTGTACCCCAAGGAGTGCAGTCACTCCCATTTATCTGATCTGCACATCCCGTCCTTGCAGTTAAGTTACAAATGACTTCTGAGCTCTGCAGAGGGTCCTCATCTAGTTCTCAGCTGCGTACCAATCGGTGCGTGCGTGTGAGTTAACTACCTGAGGCTAGAAAAGCAGCACACAAAAAATTAGAGGGAACATTGCTTATAGATCAAACAGGACTGGGAATCATGCCTGTTCCCACTGCCAGACCGAAAACCCAATTTACAGGGCATTGGGTAGAATATTTAAAGGGGTTTTCTGTCTGTGGAGGGAAAAATTAGCCTTAGGCTAAATGCTGCTCTGATCCCACTTAACAAAGTATAAAATAAAGATCAAAAAGATCAAACTCAAAACAAAGTTCAAAGCTATTTATGGGAATATAAAATATCCAGTACCCAACGCAGTAAAACTCACAATGTATGGCATGTGATAAAAAATTATTAGGCACACACAGAAGAAAATATGACCCATAATGAGGATAAATATCAGTCAAACAACAGTGACCCAGGAATGGCAAATGATAAAATTGGTAGACAAAGACGTTAGAACAATTGTTATAACAATATTTCATATATTTAGTATAATAGAGGAAAAGATTGAACACATTAACTAGAGACAAGAAATCTTTAAAAAGATCCCAATCAAACTTCTCAAGGTGAAAGGCACAACGTGTAAGATAAAAAATATACAGGATAGATTAAACAGTGCAGATGAAAAGATTCATGAAATTAAAGACAAGGGAATGGAAAGTATGAAAAAGAACAAAACAGAAAATACAAAATAGAGAAACAAGACGACTACAAAAAATAGTGAGCTGTGGGGCAACTTTGAGTAGTTGAATATCCAAATATGTGGATAACTAAAGCTGTAAGAGATGAAAATATAACCCATGAACTCAAGAATTTCAACCAACCCCAAGCATAAGAAATATGTAGAAAATCTATGCCAAGGCACATTATAATCAAGTTGCTCAAAGGCAATGATAAAGGGAAAATCTTAAAAGTAATAAAAGAAAAAAGAAACATTCTGTTCAAATGAACACAGATAAAGACATAGCAAATGTTCACTAAAAACAACACAATGAAAAAAACCCAAGACAATGAGAAGATGCTAGAACAACATCTTAAAAGTGCTGACAGAAAATATTCTTTACTTTGGAAAAATATCTTTCAAAAACTAAGCAAAATAGACACCTTTCCCCCTAATAGAGAAAAACTGAAAGAATTAATGACCAGCAGACAGACCTGCTTTATAAGAAGTGTTAAGGGATGTCCGTTAGGCAGATGGAAAATGATACCAAATGGAAATTTGAGTTAACACAGGGGTGTCGAGAGCAATAGAAATGTTAAGTATAAAGGTATTTTCTCATTATTTACTTTATCTAAAGTAAAATAGAAATAAAGCAGTAGTCCCCAACTTTTTTGGTATCAGGGACCAGTTTCACAGAAGACAGTTTCTCCATGGATCTGATGGGGGAAGGTGATGGGGGTGAGCCAGGAAGCAGCTCTCAGGTTATGACTCAAGCAGTGGGGAGCGGCTATAAAGACAGATGAAACTTTGCTCATTCACCTCCCACTCACCTCCTGCTGTGTGGTACAGTTCCTAACATGCCATGGACCGGGTACTGGGAATTGGGGACTGCAGTTTTAATACAAAAATAATAATAATGAATTATAGGATTTATGAAGTAGCACAAGACTGGGAGGGAAAATTAGATATATATTGTTATAATGTTCATATACAAGTTGAGTATCCTAATCTGAAAATCAAAAATCCAAAATACTCCCAAACTCAAAACTTTTTGAGCGACTGACATGACACTCAAAGAAAAGGCTCACTGTGGCTCGGCACCTGTGGTTCAAGGGGCTAAGGCGCCAGCCACATACACCTAAGGTGGCAGGTTCGAATCCCCAGCCCGGGCCCGCCAAACAACAATGATGGCTGCAACCAAAAAATGGCCGGGCATTGTGGTGGGTGCCTGTGGTCCCAGCCACTTGGGAGGCTGAGGCAGGAGACTCGCTTGAGCCCAGGAGTTAGAGGTTGCTGTGAGCTGTGATGCCATGGCACTCTACCCAGGGGGATAGCTTGAGGCTCTGTCTCAAAAAAAAAAAAAAAGAAAGAAAGAAAAGGCTCACTGTAGCATTTTGGATTTGAAATTATTAGATTAGCAATGCTTGACTGGTAAGTATAATGCAAATATCCCCAAATCTGAAAAAAATCAGAAATCCAAAACACTTCTGGTCCCAAGCAGTTTGGATCAGGGATTCTCAACCTGTATTATAGTTAAAATGTTAATAATATCACTTGAATGCATACTGAAAAATTAAGGAAGTATACAGCAAACCCTGAAGCAACCACTAAACTAGCCCAAGAAAGGTTGTTTGTAGCTGATAAGCCAATAAAGAAAATAAAATGAAAATATATAAAATCTTTAATTAGTAAAAATAAGCCAACAACGGAAATAGAAAAGAAATAACAGATTGGATAAAGATATAGCAAATGACAAGATGTTAGATTTAAACCAAACCCAATCAACAAAATAAGTGAAATAAGCCTACATTATATTTTAATATGGGTTAGAAATTGTTCCAATTGGATCAAAAGGCCAGAGCCACCTACACAGCATGCATACACACACACACACACGATTGGATTAGAAGTGAAGGAACGGAAAAAATACATCATGCTAACATTATTTAAGAGTCCCTGTAAGGTAAAGGGGATTTCAGAGCAAGAATATTACCATGGATAAAGAAGGTTAATTCATAATGATATAGGGATCAATTAATCACCACATAATAATCCTAACTGTTTATCCACCCAATAAAAGCTTCAAAATACATGTAGCAAAAATTCAGACATACAAGGGAAAATAGATAAATAAAAAAAATAAGTAGACATTTCAATAGTCTTCTCTCAGTGATGTTGAAAACAAGTAGACAGAAAGTCCGTATGAACATAGAAACAAAACTAGAAACCAAATGTGACCTATTTATATGACCTTCTTGCACATTCAAGTGTACAAAAAGATTTACCAAGATCAATGTGCTTTACAACAAGGCTCAATAAATTTGATGAGGTTACTGTCATAGACAGTGTGTTGTCTGAGTCCAGTGGAACTAAATTAGGAATAAGCAGTAGAAAACTATCTGGAAAAACCTGTAAGTATATGGAAATTAAATTACACACACCTAATTACTCCATATGTCAAAAGAGAAATCAGAACGAAAAATTAGAATTTTAAACTGAATGAAAATGAAAAGACTTCTTACAAAGCTGCCATAACACGACAGTAAACATAGATGAACAGGTCAATGGAATAAGGTGAAAACCCAAGAGACTAACTTCTATGCCAACAACTGATTTTGATGAAGGCATGAAGGAAATAGAGTGGGGAAAGGATGGTCTTTTCAACAAATGGTTCTGGAACAATTGGCTATTTATATGAGAAAGCAGAACTTTGACCCATCCTTAACTTGTAGAAATTATATCATGCCTTAATGTAAAAGTTAACCCCAAATTTATCATGGATCTAAATATAAAATGTAAAACTGTAGCTCTTACAGAAAACAAAAAATTGGAGAAAAATCATCGTTATGTCAGGTTAAAAGGGTTTTAAAATAACTATTCCAAAAGTATGATATGTAGAAGAAGAAATTAGCAAATGGGACTTTACCAAAAATAAAATTTCTGCTCTTTGAAAAAAGAATAAAAAGATAAGCTGGAGACTGAGAGAAAATGTTTGCAAATCATATATCTGCTATAGCTGTGGTCCCCACCCTCCCAGGCTATGGATCGGTACCAGTTTGTGGCCTTTTAGAAAGGCCACAGCAGGTTGCACAGCAGAGATGAGCGGTGGGAAGTGAAGCTTCACCTGTATTTACTGCTCTCCATCACTGACATCAGGGCCTGAGGTCCACCTCCTGTCAGACCAGGGAGGCATTAGATTCTCACAGGAGCATCAACCCCATGGTAACCTGTGCGTATGATGGATCTAGGTTGTGTTCCTATGAGAATTTAATGCCCCCTGCCCCGGTCCCTGGAAAAATTGTCTTCCATGAAACTGGTCCCTGGTGCCCAAAAGATTGGGGACCATTGTGATACAGGACATTTATCCATAAAATACAAAGAACTTTTAATTCAGTCAGAAGAACACAAACAAACCAATTAAAAAATAGTTCAAAAATTTCAGCAGACACTTCACCAAAGAGGATATGCAAATGCCTATTAGTTAGGCCCATGAAAAGATGCTCCATGTCATCGGTCATTAGGTAAATACAAATTAAAATTGCAGTGACAGATGGCCCATTAGAGCACTGAAAATCAGAAGGAAGGGGGAGTGGGCAGGACAGTCAGCAGCTGCGCAGACAGCTCTGGGCTTGAGTGGTTTGGGGGATGTCCCACACTGGGTGAGGTGGGAGGGCCATTACATTCCAGTATTGATTAGACATAGGATATAGTTCTCTGATGTCATTTGCTGCATTCTAATGTATTTATTTGCATGCCTCACCTCCCAGATTATTAAAAAGGGCTTTTATGAGGGTAGGGACCATGCCTTAGAATCCATCAGGGGGCACCCTGTTTCCTAGGAAGGAATAGAACTGGCAAGTTCAAATGATCTTCCTCCTTCAGCCTCCCGAGTAGCTGAGACTACAGGTGCTTGCCATCACTGCTGGCTAGTTTCTCTGGTTTTAGTAGAGATGAAATCTTGCTATTGCTCAGGCTGTTCTGAGTTTAAGCAAGTCTCCTCCTTTGGCCTCCCAGAATACAAGTGGTATAATCAAATATTTCCAAATGTATCTTGTTTATAAAAGGAGAGATTTTTATTGAACTTTATTTAAATAAAAATACTCACAAATAGTTTCTGAATTTTGGAAAAATCAAATAGGGAGAAAAAGCAAATGCTTTCGCCCTTGTTCAAAGAGGATATTTTACCAAAATATTGGAAACTGTAGATTGCTTAGGAAAGAAAATTTCTTTAAATATGGAAAATAAAACAACTAAGTAAAGAAGCGACAATGTTTTAAATAAAAGTCATAAAACATTATCCTTGTCAATTACTTAATTTCATAGAAATGATATGTTTTTTTTGCTCAAACGTGATGAGCATTGTCATGAAAAGCAATTTTTGACTATAGTTGATTGCAAATGCTTCCAGAGAAGAATATAAAATGGCTGTGAGTGACAAATAACAAAAAGCAAAACAAAAAAACAAAAACACCCCCTGAACCAAAAAACAAAATAGAATAGCCATGGTCAAAAATCTGATAAGAGTTTACAATTGGCAAGGAAATTTGGTTATTTGTGTGGCATATGACAATTTAACATTATAATCATAGTTACAACTAGCACTTATGCTGATATTTCAGAATTTTAGAAAATTCATGGGTGGTGCCTGTGGCTCAAAGGTAGGGTGCTGGCCCCATACACTGGATGTGGTGGGTTCAAACCTGGCCCTAGCCAAAAACTGCAAAAAAAAAAAAAAAAAAA
>NW_003852509.1:6012392-6021132 GCF_000181295.1 Otolemur garnettii
GCCTTAGCCGGTTGAGCTATAGGCGCCGAGCCTGGAACACAATTTAATAAAACTTTTATGTAAATATAACTTAAAGGAAGTTAAACACCATCTTATCATTATTATTATTATTTTTTGAGAGAGAGTCTATCTATGTCACCCTGGTAAAGTGCTGTAGTGTCACAGCTCACAGGAACCTCAAACTCTGGGGCTTAAGCGATTCTCTTGCCTCAGCCTCCCAGTTAGCTGGGACTAGAGGCACCGGCCACAATGCCTGGCTATTTTTTTGTTGCAGTTGTCATTGTTGTTTAGCTGGCCTGGGCTGGGTTCGAACCTGCCAGCCTTGTAAACACCATCTTCTTTGACAACATTTCCCACATGTTTTACCAAATAAGCCGAATCATTTACTGTCTCTGGAAGATGAGAGATACATTCTTTGATCCTCTCCAGGAGTCGACTGGAAAATCTCAAAGTTAATTTTAGGTCAAACGACTTGACTTAGGATTTTGATCTGAGGAAAAACCTGCCAAAGACGTCAAAAGGTTTGCAAATACTTGATCAAAACAGAGCCAGAGGTCACTGCTGAGTTATTCATTTAATAATGAATCAAAAGGCTTCAAAAGCAATACAGAAAAAACCTTATAGTTATAGATAGTTATAAAAACCTTAAGCTTTTTTAAAGTCTAGTATTCCTAAGTAATAAAAAAACCTAGTAAAGAGGACATGAAGCACGGGAAATTATCTTTTTTTTTTTTTTTTGGAGACCAAATCTCACTCTGCCCCCCTGGGTAGAGTGCCATAGCGTCATAGCTCATAGCAACTTCAAACTCTTGGGTTCAAGTGATCCTCTTGCCTTAATCTTCTGAGGAGCTGTGACTATAGACCCTCACCACCATGCATGATTATTTTTCTAGTTTTAGTAGAGATGGGGGTCTCACTCTTGCTCAGGTTGGTCTTGAACTACTGAGCTTAAGCAATCTATGTGCCTCATCTTCCCAGAATCCTAGGATTATAGACATGAGCCATTGTGCCCAGCCAGGAAATTATCTTGTTAAAGCATAGAATCTTTGTTTTCTAATTCAGTTACTTAAAAGACAAAGAAAAGAAAACCTCCTATAGTGTGATTGCTGCTGCTTATGGAAAGTCCATTTAGATAACCTGGAAGTTAAAACTAATTTTTTTTAAAAAAAGGTACTTAAATGTAATCAGGCACAAGAAGCGTGTGTCCAGGGTTGTGAGTGTGCACTATACTATTATAGGGGAATGTAGACTAGATGACTAGTATGTTGAGCAGGGGAATACCTGGTTGTTAGCAATAGTATGGGAAGTTTCCTGGTTACACGGAACAATTCAGACATGTTTCTTGAACAATTCAAGAAAAGGAACAAGTACAGAATCAAGTTATGTTGATGAAAGTTTGGTTTTCTAGGCCTCCAAGATCAACACGTAGGTAGCAGACCATACTAGCAGTGCTAGAACTGGAGAAAGAAGTTACAGGATTTGATGAAAAGGTCGGAGAGTCATCATCCCAGCCAAACAAAAAGATATGCCTTTTTAAGCATAGGAAGAAGGAGGGGCTACATTTCCAATCTGAAACCAAGGACATGAGAAATAGCTCAGGGAGAAATGTGGCAGAAATACAAACTGTTTGTAGTCTGGAAATACGCATACAAACTGTTTGTAGTCTAGGGTGTGGCCATTGTTAGGTGGGAACTCAGCATGGGCTGAGAAAGAATTCATGACACAAAGATTAAAGATAGAAGGAAGTAAAAAGTTATTTCTCCCCCAACCACCAGAGAGAGGAAAGGGCTTGGCATGAAAGGGAAAAGAAGGGGTGCCATCCAGGGGTAAGGGGTTGGGGTGTGTGATTATTTGGATAAAGGGAAAGAAAAATAAAGAACAGTTATTGCTGCCAGCTGAGAGTAAGAGGCCAATGTGAAGTGATTGTGTTTGTTTTTCCCTTTTTCCCTCTTCTGTGTGAGGCTGGCTTACCATTTCCCCGGAATATGGGTCCGGTAGTTGTGGTGGAAGAATCATACTTTTCAAGTGCTATGAAAACAAACTGTTGAAAGAAACAATTTAAACCCAAATGGTTAATCAAACAAAGGGACAATTAGGTGCTGTGGTCTCTCCCCTCTTTCTCTTCTGTTGATTTATTTTTTTCTCTGTTAATTTATTAATAATGCTGTCCTTTCAACCATTAAAGAAACAGATTTCAGAATTAATCAAAAATCTCTTCAATTTTACTAATAGCAAATTATATTTTAAGAAAACCTTGTTGTTTTAAAACAAAGCCAAATTTTTCAGTTCTGTACTTGTATGTTTTTAACATCGAAGTTTAATCTCTAGAAAAACCCATAAATAATTTCCTTCTAGTTGTAACCAAAATTTCTTTGTAAATTTTTTTACAAACTTTATTATGACTTACAATGGCCATTTATGGCATTCTTGGATTTTCTGCTTTGTCCTGTGATTCCTATTTCTAAAATAATCAGTAGACTCTGCACCTGTGGCTCAAGTGGCTAAGGCGCCAGCCACATATACCTAAGGTAGCAGGTTTGAATCCAGCCTGGGCCTGCCAAACAACAATGATGGCTGCAATACAAAAAAATAGCCAGGCATCGTGGAGGGGACCTGTGGTCCGAGCTCCTTGGGAGGTGGAGGCAGGAGACTCACTTGAGCCCAGGAGTTGGAGGTTGCTGTGAGCTGTGATGTCACAGCACTCTACCCAGTGGGACAGCTTGAGGCTCTGTCTCAAAAAAAAAAATCAGTAATTTTACTCTAGGATAAAAATTTATCACACAAGATTCTTTCTCATACAAGATTATTCTCTCTCTCTCTCTCTCTCTTTCTTTCTTTCCTGAGACAGAGTCTCACTTTCTCACCCCCAGTAGAGTGCCATGGTACCATAGCTCACAGCAACCTCAAACTCTTAGACTCTAGAGATCCCTTTGTTTCAGCCTCCCAAGTAGCTGTGACTACAGGTGCCTGCCACAACACCCAGCTATTTTTTAGAGATGGGGTTTTGCACTTGCTCTTGAACTTAAGCTCAAGTGATCCACCTGCCTCAGCCTCCCAGAATGCAATTATTCTCTTTTCTTTTCAACATTCTTTACCAAAACTATATCTTATCCTTCTCATATACTCACATATAGAAATGTCTTTCTCATTTCTAGCAGTTTATTGTTTTGGGTTTTTTTGTTTGTTTGTTTGAGACAGAGTCTCACTTTGTTGCCCTCAGAGCCATGGCATCATAGCTCACAGTGACCTCAAACTCTTGGGCTCAAGTGATTCTCTTGCCTCAGCCTCCTGAGTAGCAGGGACTACAGACACCCATCACAACACCTGGCTAATTTTTTTTTTTTTTTTGGTAAGATTTGGAGTCTTGCTCTAGCTCAGGCTAGTCTCAAACCTGTGAGCTCAGGCAGTCCACCTGTCTTGGCCTCCCAGAGTGCTAGAATTACAGGTGTAATTCATCATGCCCGGCCATCTCTAGTAGTTTAATCACACACATTAGTTTCAATGTTAACTCAATCCTATATTTCAGAAAAACCTAGGGAGTAAGCAACTTTTAATCATCAATCACGTGCCAACAATCCATAAATAAACCTTTTACAATTTTGAGATACACAGGATTTCTAACATTAACTTTTAAAATATGGAGCAGGATATATTTACTAACAGACCCAAATAACTTTTGTTTCTTCACAATAAGAAGCCAAAGGTATATGAGCCCGAACTCATATCAGCAAAAATGTCTCTGCATTACTTCTTATCTGGAAATGATGTAGATATTCAATAAACATCATCACTTAATTTTGTTTAGCAAAACTTTAAGGATATAGTTACTAAAGATATTTGATAAATCAAGTAAACATATTAGAAAACATAACTATTATCAAAAGTTCATTTATAAATGCATCCTATTTACATTAATTCAATTTGTTTACTCTTAATGACATTTGAAAGACTTCATGAAACACTAGAGGAATCTAGCCACCATCTCAAGCACAATTTTCTATCAATTTTCTGCAAATTTGTTATTGCATGCTGGGCAAGTATCACATAAGTAAGAACACTAAAGTTAAATACATGGTCATTTTGCTGATAACTCAAAAGACATAGCCATTATCAGCAAACTAGAAATATTAGGCTAATACCATCTGCTGAAAGATTATTAAGTCACATGAACTTGAAAATCATTTGGCCTTATTTGCTTGATTTACAAGTACTCATTTATCTGTATACAGATAGATTACAAATAAAGATCTTACAGCTTTAATTTTAAAATTTTAGTCATGAGTCAGGTAAAATTCACTAGTTTAAAGGACAGTTGGATTCGGCGTCTCTATAAATGGATGAGGCTAATATTTATCTATCCCACATGGCTAAAGACCTTACCAAAGTTTAGAGAAAACAAGGTAGCAAATTTACAACTAAAAGCACAGAAAGAATTTACATTTCTCCAAGAAGTCTGCATTTTTTTAGAGGAGGACCGACAATGGATGCCAAGGTAATGCAAAACACAGAAATTCATCAGAAAACTAAATGAGAGAACACACAGATAAGCCTGAAGAAAATTTAAAAACCTTTTCAAAATATTCAAGTGAACGAGGAAGGAGGGGATGAAGGATAAGCGGAGGTTGTAAAAGGTGCAGAAGACAGGCAGAGTGGTATGAGAGGAGGGCTAATGGAAGGGTCTTTCAAAGATGTTTTCTTAGCTTTAGTTTCAGTCTTGTGAGCGCTAATCTCTTTCATTGCTCAACTTGGAATTATGTCCTCTAAGACAGGCAGTGGTAGCCTCTTAGAAAATTCTAGTGCTAGAATTTTCAAAGCACTAATTGAAGGAGGTTCAGATTGTGCACAAAGATAAGTAAGTTTAGAATTTCAAAGGAGCCTCATTTTTGCCAACAAAGTTTAAGATTATCCTGGGTAATTTTTATTCAGACATCTGGCTGAATACAACTCTTAAGGCCATAATTCTTGTTCATAAAGCCAGCTGGAGTGCCAGAAGGTCACTGACCATCAGGAAAAAACCTATAACACGGGCTACCCATTGCACTGACTTAGCAAAGATGTCCCCATAAAATCTTATAGACAGGCCAAGTCCAACTAGGAAGGCCTCTTAGATCAGACCCAACAGGAAATGTCCCCTCTGGGGTCTGGGTACAAGGAACCAACTGGGAAGGGCTGCTCTAAACCCAAGCCCAGCAGGGAAGGGCTAGATAACAGAGCAAGCTGGGAAGGGCCCTCTGAAAGCCTGGGGCCAAAAGGACAATCTCTTCCAGTGTTCAGATTGAGGGGTCTTAAGGGAAAGTAAAGTTTCTGACACCTCAACAAAAGCATGGGAAGTCTGAATTCAGGAGGACTTAGGTGATTTGACAACTAAGCATGGGAGGTCTGAATTCAGGAGGACTTGATTGATTTCTTGGAGAAATGTAAATTCTTTCTGTGCTTTGAGTTGTGCTTCTCTCACACCACAGAGAAGAAAACTGAGCTTAAGGGCCCCCTTGCCAGCATCAACAGATTGGCTTGGGACACACTGGGAGGAGAATAGAGGGGCAAATCTAATCCCACTTCTGACACCAAGAATGTAAATAAAATCTCCTTGGAAAAGAATCTGAAAGACAGAGACTTATTTCACTGAACAGTATGCAAATCAAGGAGATGAAGCTTTCACTACAAAAAGAAGGTTCAAGTTTTATAGCAAAAGTTGCTGCTAAGTTCCTAGCCAGGTTCTCTTATGCAAATGAAGATTTAAAACTTGCTTAGTTCTGACTGGGTGATATAGCTAAGCTCTGAATGGTCAAAGCAGGTGAGCTCTGATTGATTGGCTCAAGTGAGCTCTGAAAATCCCAAAGTTAAAGAGGTATGGGTTTTTTTCTTTTTTTTTTCTTTTTTTGTGAACTCAGAGTGCTTGGTGACCTCTGGGCCAGGTGTCCTCAAACTATGGCCTGTGGGCCACATGTGGCCTGCCTAGGACATTTATCTGGTCCGCCGGGTGTTTTTGCCGCCGCTGCCTGTCCTCTTAGCAGCCAACTTGTCCTGGGGCCAGCAGTCTGGCCCTCCAATGGTCTGAGGGACAGTGAACTGGCTGCCTATTTAAAAAGTTTAAGGACCCCTGCTCTAGGCTCTACTTTAAATGTAGGCTACTCAGGATCCATCTTGAAGGACTGGCTCTTTTAGCCTCACATGTGTTCCCAGTATCATGTAATACAACTTGATTAGTGATTTTTTTTCATTGTTTGCATTTAGCAGAAAATCTTCAGGAAATATTAAAATTGGGCATAATTGTCCAGATGTAGTGGCTTACACCCATAATGCCAGTACTTTGGGAGGCTGACACAGGAGGATTGCTTGAGACTGAGATGGGGGCAATGAAAAGTAAGGAAGGGGTGAGGAATGGGGACCCCAACTCCCTGTTACTGATAACCTCCTGACCCCCTCCCCTAAAGAGACAAAGATGTGGAAATGGGGGAAAGGAGAAGTCTCACTGGTGCCCTGGGGACTTGCAAAAACAGAACAAGTGACTCCATTGTTTTAAAAATATTTTTGTTTAGCTAGTTGACCAGTAACTGTAAGTGCCATAAATCTGCTTCTGTACATACTGGTTTTGAAATCCTGTTGTTTGCTTGCTGCTTCTGTGCCTACATCATTAACCCTATAAAAACTCTGTTTCCAAACTGGTTGGGACTCAACTTCTGACTTAAGAAGGCAGTTGGCTGGCCAATCTTAATAAAAACTCCCGTTGGCATCTTATAATTGATTTGTTTTGTGGTCCTTTTTGGTTGTTCCATAACAAGCCCATGAGTTTGAGACCAGTCTGGGCAACATGGTGATACCATGTCCTTACCAAAAAAAAAAAAAAAAAAAGATTAGCCAGATGTAGTGGCACACACCTGAGTCCCAGTTACTTGGGAAAGTGAGGCAGGTGAATCGTTTGAGCCTGGGAGGTTCAGGCTGTAGTGAGCTACAATCACATCACTGCACTCCTGTACTCCAGCCTGGGTGACAAAGAGAGACCTTGTCTCAAAAGAAAAATTTTCATATAATTAGGGCAAAAAAGTTCATCAGTCCAAATAATAAAAGATATGCAGAGATAATCAGAAAGAGGATTTAAAGATGAATACAGAGAGTGAGGAAAATCCAGGGAACCTGAGGAAAGCACCTGATAGGTGTTAATTTCCTTCTTGCTTAGGGATGAGAAGTCTTTTGGAATGTCACGGGGCAGAAGGAGGCTGGAATTTGGAATAAGGTCTGAGACTCAGATCTACCACTTGCAAGTTGGGGATTTGGGGTGGGACATCTCTCCTGTCTAGTGACGCCTTTGTGGGGTTGTTAGGATGTTATCTAAGAAGCCGTGGCACTGTGCTGCAGCTGTCGGTTCAGTTTCTCCCCCAGAGACAGAGGTAGAGGTGTTTCCTTCTAGCATGGGACCCATGGGGCTGCCAATAGTGTGGGGCACCTGCTGGTCAGCCCTGTGAGAGCTGGTCCTCAGGGGCATCTGTTTCCACCCTCTGCTCTCTCTCTCATTTACACATTGTCTCTCTCTCACTCAGCCCCTCACTCATTCTCTCGCTCTCTCTCTCTCACTTTGTCTCACTCACAGAGTTGGTCACTATGCTATGTTTATGGCAGTTAATTTTCTGATGTTATTTGTACTTTTTTTTTTAAGAAAGCATTATTCTGCATGAAAGATGCCTGTAGTATCTGTTTTGAATTTTAAATAAAACAGCATTGAGAGATTTGTCTATGCTGAGTGTGGCTTATTCCCCCTCCACTCTGTTGTTCCACTACATGGATATACCACAATTATTCACCCACTCTATTACTGATGGCACTTTTGTGTGTCCCAGGGGTTTTAATTTGCATGTGTGTCTGTATTTTTATGCTATTAAGCATATGTTGTCATGATTATGCTTATAATTTCTACACATGGGAAGACAGTATATGTCTGCAGGGCCTGGTAGTGGTCAAGGACTTGTTGTAAGCCTGTCTAGGCAGCCATTCTGGAGGGCAGAGCACCCTGAGGAAACTAGGCTGGATGCTCTTGGTACATCACAGAGTATTGCAATTTCCTGTTCACTGTTCCCACCCCACCCCACCACCCTTTCCCAGAATGAGATCCTAGTGCCTAAATCTTCAGCATCAAGACAAGGGCCCAGTCAACCTTGATCCTTAATAAATCAGATGAATTAAAGACTACATGAATGACTAAATGAATAAATGTTGACAACCAATCTTCCATAGAAGGCTTGATCAAGATTGCCATAATGCCACAAAATCCTAAGTCAGGTTGTTCTGACTGGTCTTCCAAGGGCTAAAAGATCTAGGAAAATCGCCCACCAAAAATGGTTGCATATGAACACAAGGATGTATTGCAATGGCATTCTTTATGTCATTGTTAGTAATAATGAAGTATCAGGAACAACATGAATGCCCATGATCAGGGCAATGTTTAAAATGGAATCATGGTATATATGCCCTGGGGAATATACAGTTATTATAAAAAATGAGATAGTTCTATATATATACTCATGGCAACAACTTGAGACTTTCTTCTTAACAGCTTTCTTAAGGTAAAATTCACATACCATAAAATGTATCCATTTAGCATACTATTCAGTGGCTTTTTGTAAAACCATCACCACAGCCAATTTTAGAACATTTTCATCACCTCAAACAAAACAAAACAAAACAAGGCTCGGCGCCTATAGCTCAACCGGCTAGGGCGCCAGCCACGTACACCTAAGGTGGCGGG
>NW_003852509.1:6021237-6029282 GCF_000181295.1 Otolemur garnettii
GACTCGCTTGAGCCCAAGAGTTGGAGGTTGCTGTGAGCTGTAATGCCATGGCACTCTACCCAGGGGGACAGCTTGAGGCTCTGTCTCAAAAAAACAAAACAAAACAAAACAAAACACAACACAACACCCGGGGCTGAATGCAGTGGTTCATATCTGTAATCCTAGCACTTTGGGAGGCCAAGGCAGGAGGATCCTTTAGACCAGGAGTTTGCAACTACCCTGGGCAGAACAGCAAGATGTAATTTATACAAAAAAATAAAAAAAGATTACCTAGGCATGGTGGTACACACTTGTAGTCCTAGATACTTGAGAAGCTGAGGGCAGGAGGACTGCTTGAACCCAGGAGTTGGAGTCTGCAGTGAGCTATGATCTAAGTGATCTAAGTGATCACTTAGTGATCTCAGTGATCTAAGCCCGGGCAATAGAATAAGATCCTGGCTCTAAAATAGAAAAAAAAGAGAAAGAAGCCCTATATCTTTGGCTGTCCTCCTCCTACCTCCTCATGCCCTCTCCCAGGCCTCAGCAAGTATTGTTTTACTTTCTGTTTCTCTATATTTCCTTATACTGGGCATTCCATATAAATGGAATTACATAGTATGTATTTTTTTGTGACTTTTTTCACTTAGCTTGTTTTCAAGCTTCATCCATGATGAGGCATAATCAACCCTATATTCCTTTTGGGGCTGTTCCTGCCTTTTGGGTATTATGAATAATGCTGCTATGAACATTCATGTACAAGTTTTTGTGTTTTAATTTCTCTTGGGTATTCAGGAGTGGAATTGCTAGGTCATATGGTGGCTCTATGTTTAATTGCTTGAGGAACTTCCACACTATTTTCCAAAGTGGATGCATCAATGAATCATTTTAATATTCCCACTAGCAGTGTATGAGGCCTCAAACTTCTTCACATCCTCTCCAATACCTGTTGTGATTGATTTTATTATAGCCATCCTGCTGGGTGTGAAGTTGTATCTCCCTGTGGTCTTTATTTGCATTTCCCTGATAACTAATGCTGCTCAGCATCTTTCAATGTGTTTATTGGTCATTTGTAGGTTGCTTTTTCAATCATGCTCTGGGCATAAATCATTCTTCAAACTAAACCAATGAAGGAATAGCTTAAAAGGAATAGCTTCTGATAATTTGTCCTGACCCCGGGAAGGCTCTTCTGGGCTGTGCTGTAGAGATGTCACTCCTACAAACTAGCCAGCACACAGTCCAGGCTGTGTCTTATTACATTTGTGAGTCTTCTATCCTTTCACACAAACTGCACCATTCTTTTTTTTTTTTATTATTTTGTTTTCAAATTAATACAAGAGTACACATTTTTAGGTTATATTGTTCTCACTTCCAAGGTAAAGTTCAAGTTGTAGTTGAAACCTTCACCCAAGAGGCCGTACTCCTTCACTTTGTGCAAACTGAGATCTTGTCAATTGCTCTCCCCCTTCTCCTCTCCCCTCTAGACTATATTTGTGTTTTATGGTTCATATGGGCATATAATTGTTTATATACTGGTTTCATATTAGTATTGAGTACATTTTTTTCCATTCTTGAGCTACTTTATTGTTGGTGTTCCCTGGAGTCCTCTGTTCATTGATGTAGAGAAAGGAAATCACAGATGGAATGATTGGTATAAAGGGAGGTCAAGGCTCAATATGGTATAATAATTTTGCCCAACTTTACTGATTATCTTATATATTTTCAAACATTCAGTAAGAATTCAGTATAGGTAAAAAGAAGTGAAGTAAGATCAGGAAACTGTTATTAAGATTATAATTTAGTATGATTGTTGCTGAACACATATATAATTGATTTTGTTTGGGGTTAAAATATAAGGGAGTTAGGTTGTCTGTTCTTGGTAGTCCATTCTGTCTAAATTGAAACAAGTAATTATAACGTTAATGAGGGGAGAGGAGTAGAGCTCAGCAGTCCCGATGCCTTGACAGGTGTTCAAGTTTCCAGCTGCCACCCACGCCTGGCTCTCCGGTTAATTCTTTTGTGAGAACTGAGAACATTTCTGCATTTCTGCAGACCTAGGCAAGTCCTCAGAGAAAAAAAATTCTATTTCAGAGCCATTTTCTGTGGGGAGCACATGAAGTTAAATTGCTATGTCTTAGTGTGGGGTATTGCACCCTTATATTTTTTCTTGCGTGGGGTACTGCACCCCTACACTTTACTAAGAAGGATGTGTTTCAACTCCATCCAGGTAACATAAAAGATGTAACATCTCCACCTTTTCTTATGGCTTCACAGTATTCCATGGTGTACATACACCACAATTTGTTAATCCATTTATGGTTTGATGGGGATTTGGGCTGCTCCCACACTTGGCAATTATGAATTGAACTGCCATAACATTCTGATGCAAATGCCATTATAGTAAAATGAGTTTTGTTCTTCTGGGTAGATACCTAGTAATGGAATCGCAAATCAAATGGTAGGTTGACTTTTAGTTCTTTGAGAATTCTCCAATACTTCTTTCTATAAAGGTTGTATTAGTTTACAATCCCACCAGCAGTGTAGAAGTGTTCCCTTTTCTCCACATCCACACCAGCATCTGCAGATTTGGGACTTTTTGATGTGGGCTAATCTCATTGGAGTTAGGTGATATCTTACAGTGGTTTTGATTTGCATTTCTCTGATGATTAAAGACAATGAGCATTTTTTCATGTGTTTGCTAGCCATTCACCTGTCATTGTCAGAGAAATTTCTGTTTAAGTCTTTTGCCCCCTTATAAATGGGGTTGTTTGATCTTTTCTTGTTGATTAATTTGAGTTATCTGTAGATTCTAATTTATTGGGCCTTTGTTATACATGCAAAAATCTTCTCCTATTCTGAAGGCCGTCTATTTGCTTTAGCTGTGGTACCCTTAGCTGTGCAGAAGCTTTTTTTTGCTTGATCAAATCCCGTTCATTTATTTTTAGTGTTGCTGCAATTGCCAGTGGGGTCTTCCTTAGAAAACCTTTTCCCAGGCCAATGTTATCAAGTGTTTTCCTCCCACTCTCTTCTAGAACTTTTAGTTTTTCATACAAGCTGCACCATTCTTAACAGTACCTGTAAGCTTGAACCTTTCCATACTTTGTTGCAAATGAAGTTAATTACTTTGGGAAGAGATTAGGAGTATCCTTTTAAGCTCTACTGCCCCAGCCCTTCTCCTTCCCAGACCTCCAGGCAAAATCTCTGAGCATAGGCTCTGGAGATGAGTGTGGGGACAACAGCAAACTTCTCTCTAAGTGACACCTCTCCTCTAGGAGCTAAACACCTGGCAGTGAGGGGACAACAGCCTGAGGTCCTCTCATCTTGCCTTTCCTGATGTGGACCCCCACCTACTGGGCGGGGGGAATTGCTGACAGGGCTCCATGCCCAAGGCAGAGCCTCAGTTCCTGGAAAGAGGAATGGAGCCCCTGCTCCTTGACTGCATTCACCTGGTACTTGGGGACTTAGTCTCAGCAATAGGTAGCTGGAAGCAGGGTAACAAATGCTGAGATCTGACTCTTCCCAGAGAGAAGGCCTCAGGCTGGGAGCAGAGCACGGAGGGAGCCCTGTGGCTGGGTGCTCCAGTCTGGGGTGGAGCGGGGAGGAAAGGCATGGCCTTAGTTCAAACACCACAGACTCCCCTGCATTTGTGCCCGGGTATGGGCATTTGTGGCCAAATTTTTGTCGATTTTCTTGAATAGATATTTCTTTACTTGATTATTTTCCCTTGGAACTATTTTAGAAGGTTTAAATTATTGTGTTGTTAAAACCAATTTTCACCATTTTTACTGGGCACTGGCTGGGTGGAGCTCCTCATGCAGGAAATTTATCTTTATCCTCTTGAGAGGTCATTTGGTCCCCACTGGCCTGATCAGGTCCTGACCTGTCTCCTGTATCTGTGCTGCTCTCTCAAATCAGGCAATTTCCAAATAATAAGGGAGAGAATGGGGGTGTGTCTGTCCTATGTAAGGAACTTGTGTATGGTATTTTATTCCCCCAAACTGTGAAAGAGGTGGTATCTTTTTCCTCCTATAAAACTTTAGACAATAAGATAACCCGATTTTTTTTTCCTGGCACAAACTGAACTTTTAATAAATGTTAGTAGAATCAAAAAATGACCTAATGAAGGATGTATATTATAAATAAATGCATGACCAAACAAGGGCATAACTGAGTTACTAGGTAACTGAGTTACAATTCTTTGCTCTCCACTTCTCAGTACTGAGGTGGGTTAAGCTCACACATGGCTGGAGCCCTCTTCCTGGCAGTGAGTGGTAGCAATGTGCAGGTTAGTGACCACTTCCCTCACCTGGTGTCTGACCAATATGTAGAGTTCAACTCCATTCTTTTTTAAAAATTCAGATGAATAGGAAGTTATGAATGATTTGGTTACACTGTTTGTGTTTCTAAGGTAAAAATCCAAGTTGTAGTTGAGGCAGTTGAGCCCTTCATCCTGAGCGTGTGTGAAAGATCACCAACCCTCCTCTCCTTTCTCCTTTCCCTCCCCCACTTGTTTCTTTTTTTTTTTTTTTTTTTTGCAGTTTTGGCCGGGGCTGGGCTTGAACCCACCACCCCTGTTATATGGGGCCAGTGCCCTTCTCCTCGAGCCACAGGCGCCACCCTCTCTCCTCCACTTGAATATACTTCTGTTATTCTTTCATATGGGTATGTAGTTGTTTTTCTATTAGATTCATATTGAGTACATGGGATACTTGTGTTTCCATTCATGTGATACTTCACTAAGAAGAATGTGTTTCAACTCCATCCAGATATGATGACTTTATTTTTTTGCAGATTTTGGCCGGGGCTGGGTTTGAATCCACCACCTCCAGCATATGGGGCAAGCACCCTACTCTTTTGAGCCACAGGTGCTGCCTGATATGGTGACTATATCTTTAAAGATATAAAGTCTTTATAGAGACTTTAGACTATAAAGACTTTATATCTTTAAAGATATAAAGTCACCATCTTTTAAAATAGCTAAATAGTCTTCCATGGTATACATACTACATAATTTATTAATCCATTCATGAATTGATGGGCTTCCATGTCTTGGCAACTGTGAATTGAGCTGTAGGAAACATTCTAATGCAAATATCCTCCTGATAAAATGATTTCTTTTCTTCTGGGCATATATCTAGTAATGGGATTGCAGGATGAAATGGAAGGTCTACTTTTACCTCTTTGAGGATTCTCCATACACTTTCCAAAAAGACTGTATTCGTCTGCCATCCCACCAATAGTGTAAGAGTGTCCCCTGCTCTCCACATCCATGCCAACATTTACAGACTTTGAGATTTTGTGATGTGGGCTATTCTGACTGGAATTTGGGGATATCTCAGAGTGGTTTTGGTTTGCATTTCTCTAATGATTAGGGATGATGAGCATTTTTTCATGTGTTTGAAAAAGCATTTGCTTATCTTCTTCAGAGAAGGTTCTGTTCATGTCTCTTGCCCAATGATAGATAGGATTGTTTGCTCGTTTTTTTTGTTGATTAACTTGAGTTCTCTGCAGATTCTAGTTATTAATCCTTTGTTAGATTCATAAGATGCAAGTATCTTTTCTCATTCTGAAGTTTGTCTGTTTGCTTTGATTGTCACATCCTTAGCTGTGCTGAAGCTTTTCAGCTTAGTTAAGTCCATGGATTTATTTCTGTTGATGTTGTCATCGCTGATGCCATCTTCTTCATAAAACTTTCCCCAGGCCGACATCATCTAGAGTTTTTCCTGTGCTTTCCTCTAGAATTTTCATCATTTCATGTCTTAGATTTTAATCTTTTATCTATCATGAGCCAATTTTTCTAAGTGGTTAGAGATGCGGGTCCAGTTTCAGTCTTTGACACATGGCTAACCTGTTCCCTCATCATTTACTAAACAGGGATTCTTTTCCCTCGTGTATACTTTGGTCTGGTTTATTGAAGATCAGATGATGGTAAGAGGCTGGTTTCATCTCTGAATTTTCAGTTCAGTTACATAGACATATATCTCCATTTTTGTGCCATTACCACGCTTTTTTGATCACTGTGAATTTGTAGTATAACCTGAAGTCTGGCAGAGTGATGCCTCTGGATTTGTGAGACCTCAAAAGGTGACTCCAAAGAACTCAGAGAAGACCATGGTGTACTTAATGGAATTAGAGGAACCAATCACAAATTCTAAATAGATTCCTGCAAGAGAGTCTCACTGTATTCCATGGGAATCACCAGGATATGGCACATCAGCTCAGTTTCCACAGTACCCAAGCCGATCTGTAACATTTCTATTTCAGAAGCAAAACAGACAAGCAAACAGAAATCCAGCTGTGGCGATGCTACTCCCAGATCAAAATCTGGATCCACTCTTCGCTTTTCCTCACTAAACGAAAACATTCAAACCTCTTATGAAAACCAGGAAATCCTTCCTACTTACTGAGGTTTGTTGGTGTTTCAACTCCCATTTCTTTGGTTTTTATTTTGTCTTTCACTCTGCAGAAGATTGCTTCATTACACTTATTTAGAGCTTTCCCTTGAGAAAAATCTCATTCATTCACAATAAGAGCTGCCACTTACTGAATGCACACAGTGTGCCAGGTGCTGGTCTCAGCCATTCTCTGAATGCATCTTCATGAATAAATATAACTGATGCTCTTCTCAACATTGGGGGTACGAGGCTGCCCTGCCTTGTTCCTACTCTTGGAATCCAGTGGGATCACAGGGATTAAGAAAATAATTGCTTTAACAAAGCTGTCAAATCATAAACCTAAAGCATAAAGCTGGATATTAGATCACCTCCAAATTAAGGATATCTGCACCATGAGGGCTACAGTAGGGAGAGCCAAAAGGAAGAAGTAAAGCCGAGAGGAATTCCTGCCAAATACGAGGTAAGGAGAGAACAATGCAATAGAGAAATGAGTAAAGAAAATAAACAGGCAATTCATAGAAATGGATGCCCAAATGACTAATATATCCATGAGAAGATTCTCACCGTGCAAGTTAAAATTACAAATCAGTGCTTTACATAGAATGGAAGCACAACAATAATACTGAGAAAGATGTGAGCCCAGGATTATGGACTGCTGTGGCCACCCTTCGGGATTAGGCTGTTTGAACTGTGGATGGACCTGGGATTAGTGACCCAATTCCTGCCAAGCATCTCAGAGGAGTCCTTGGTCAGCCTTGCTGCTTGACAGGCACAGGCAGCTGTCTGTTCTTTTGTTGGTGATGGGATGAATGGTGGGAATGTGGTGACCACTGCGTGGAGTTGGAAGCAGAATGCGGTGGAAGCAAACTGTGGAGTAACACGGAGCGGCAAGGACACGAATGTTGATAGAACAGCACAACACACCTCAAAAACCTTTGGTCAAGTGAAAATGGAGAAGAAGACTGGAGATTGAGATTTAAAGCCTGATATAACACATGTAACTTGTGGTCTATGTGTGTGTACAGAACACCCGTCCATCTTTATAGAGAGACACGCATATTCAATGCATCAAACGCACTGAAAGTGGCTCCCGTGTGCATCTGGGGAATGAGGACGGGAGTGAGAATGGAAGGGTTCTCTACACATCTCTGTCTCTGTATCATCTATACTCATGTCAGTGTGAAATGGACAGATCTATTAGTAAATTCTAATGTAGATGGAGACAGCCATAGAGTGTGTATTACAGAATATAAACTTAACCTGTGCACTGGACATGCACACTCTACCAAAATAGCATCTTTGAAAATTCACCCACAACAAGAACATCACAGTGCCACTAATGATTTAATCCCTGTGACAAGGGATCTGAAGGCCATAAATTAGTATTCCCATCATAATGGGCTCCTTTGGGGAAACACGTTTTTATGCTTGTTCTCTAGCCAAAAATGCCAGGTGTACCACTGATGGTTGTGCAGGGAGACAGGTGCTTTTTATTTCTTGTCTTCACAGCAAACTTGGTGATGGACAGCTGGGACTCTATGGAGCCAGGCAAGCCTGAGTTTACAAGTGGAAGGGGAGGGGGCAGCGCCAGGACAACACAGGAAAAGGGTCTGACAGGGTGCTGTGACCGCAGCATCTGCAACTCTGCTCAAATAAAAAAAAAAAAAAAATATA
>NW_003852509.1:6029318-6033957 GCF_000181295.1 Otolemur garnettii
ATATATATATATATATATATATATATGTACAAGTGCTGAAATGCTGAAAGCCAGAAGGGAGAGCCCAACAAGCTTCCCCATGGGTCCGCAGCGGCAGCGTGAGCGGTGCCTGGCAGGGGACGGCGCAGAGCCCCTCTGCGCAAAGGGGCGCTCTCCCTTTGTAGTTACAGCTGCTTCTCCTTGTTAGCACAGACTCTGGGTAGCGCCAGTCCAGTCCTTACCCCCAGGCCTTTCGAGCTCCATTCCACTGGTGACTTCCTCCCACGTCTACTTGGATGGCTCCTCACGTTCCTCAGTCCTGGGCGAGATTCCAGTTTTCTGTGGCCATTCCAGGGGGGTGGGCGGGGGTATGTGTCCTAGTCTGTCCCCAGCTCTTGTTCCTGCTGCGTCCCTGGAGACCATGTGGGTGGTCATCTGCCCATCCCTCTCAATACATGTGACCCTGTGGTGTGCAGGCAACCAGCCTTGTCCACCGCTGTGTCCCAGCGCCTGGCACAGCCGGATGAACGAACAAACAAGTGAGTGAACTGAATCAGCTCAGCGGATTCAGGAAGAGGAGGAAGCGGTGACTGAGCCGTTCCGGGGGACGGGGCGGAGCCCGAAGACTATCTAGACGGAGCCCTCACCCCACCTGAGACCCCGGTGGAAGCCTGCCTCTTTCATGCATGTGCGGGTGGAAAAGAACATTTGCTGAACAGGTGGAAGACGTTAGGTGGGGAGCTGCCATTCCCCTCTGGAGATGCGGAGCTGAGCCTCGGACGTAAAGGTTCCGAGGTAGAGGTTCTTTTCTGCCTCAAGGCGGGCAGGTGGGATCACAGCCAGGGCATGTTTCATCGCCACACCTCCAGGCTGACCGTCACACTAAGCCTGGCCCATGCGGTGGTGAGACGCCCTCTGACCCCTCCCAGGTGTGCGGGAGGTTGTGGCTTCCCGGGAGCGGTCCGGTCCGGTCCGGGATCTGTGTGCAGGAGGCGGCAGGAACCTGCAGCTCAGGGGTCGCTCGCTGCTCTTGTTGGGCTGTGGGCAGCGGCGGTCACCACCCCCCACCCCTTGGCTCGCGGCCGGTGGTCCTCTCTCCGCAGGAGTCGGGTTTCCTCCTGTACTTCGGGCCCCCTTTCACTTCTGATCCTCATTTTCCTGTTGCCTCTTTTTCCCCACTGAAAGCAGAATCCTTTCTGGAACGCGGCTGCAATGCAACAGGTAGCTTGGGCCTCGAAACTCGGTTTCCGGGCGCCTCCCCGTGGGCGCCGCAGCAGCTCCGGGCGTTCTCTGCGCTCTCAAGGTGGAGGCGCCGCGGGAGCCGCCAGGCTGGTGCGCGGCTCCCGGGGCCCACCCTGCGATGTTCCTCCTCCACAGCCTCAGAGCCTTTCCAGGCGCCGGCGGAAGCTCCGCTTCCATAGCGAGCCGGGCCAGGCCTGCCCGAGGTCGCCGCAGGGGCAGCGAGCTAACTGATTCGCCCGCACGTCCCCAGGCGCTCCGCCACCCAAGTGCGCCTTCTCCCTCGGGAATCAGCCATTTCCAGTCTGCGCGTGTATGAATCATGCCGCCCCTCGGGAAGCAGACTTAGATCTCTCCAGCCACACTGAGATTTGATGAAAGGAAGGCCATAGAAGAGGACGGAGTGGGAGGTGCAGCCCCAGTGCCACCTACTCCCATTGCCACCAGCAGCTCCCGGGCCTCCCGCACCTCCGTGGGTGCCTGCCGGGGTGTTTCCTGACTGGTCTGAGCCACGGCCCTCCAGCTGCGCCTCTGTCTCCTGCACCCATGGCCGTGTTCACCTCTGCCCCTGCTGGGTCTCTCCCAAAATTTGCCAGGGCCTCCAACGTCCTCCAGCACCGCCCACCCTGGGAGCCTGTAGAGCACTCTGGTCCCGCCGGTCCCCCCCTCAGTCTCCCCACAGGAGCTCAGACACTAGTCCCCCTCCGGTGCTGCGGGCACAGCTCCGCATCCTGTGTTCGCCTGCTGCGTGCTGCATGCTGCACTCTCGGAGCTGTGGCCGGACTGGGTTCCATTGCTGTGTGGCTCCCTAGTCCTGCCCTTAGACTCTGACCAAGGCTGGACCCTGTCACCCCGGGGGGCCCGGCGCTGTCCGCTCTGAGACCCCATTCCTGCCTCTGTACAGCAAGGACAGTGCTTGCGTCTAACTCCCGAGTCCCTGCCAGACTTAGGGCAGTGCCATCTGGAGAACCGTGGCGTGGCTGTCCATCTCACTCTGCTGTCCCCAGCTTCAGGCTCAGGCGCTCTTGTTCCTGCCTCCTTTTGCCTCTTCCCCATCTCAGGGCGAAGGACAAGCACTCAGGCTCCGAACCCCCCAGGAGCCCCAGTATTCTCAGGCCTTGGGCTCCAGCCTGGCCCTATCTCTTCTCTGCTGCCAGGTCCCTATGGCAGGGCAGGGACGTCTGGGGTTGGGCAGGAGGGGCTTTCGCTTTCCCCGCAGAGAAGCGCAGATGTTACCAACAACCCGAAGGGCCCAGCGACAGACGTACAGGCTAACTGTTCCTTTAAAAACCAGTGGGTGACGATTAGGAGGACAATGTCTAGATGCACAGGTGAGCCACTTGGCTGGCAGGGCCTGTGCAGGGAGGCCTAACCAGGCCGACTGGGCACAGCAGCTGCTCCCTGCCCTCTCCCTCCATGCTGGTGGGTGTCATGATGGAGGGCTGGTGTGCCAGGGCAGGGTGTGGTTCTCCTGGGACAACCAACTGACCTTCACTGAAGCAGGACATCCCCAGGAAGGCCAGAGTTTGGTCTCTGGGGATTGAGCCTCCATTCTCTCCACTGTCCAGCACCAGCCTTCTTCTCCCCCGACTGTCGGGACCCACAGGCCTGGCTGCTCTGTGCTCCTTCTCCTTGGGGGCTGAGGGGCTGGGTGGTTGTGGCCCAGGCTCTGCAGCGGACAGACCAACCTAACTCGGATGCTGGCTTGTGCTCTCACCAGTGGTGGGGTCGTGCTATGGGCTGACTTCTCAGGAGCAGTGTTTGGAATGGGTGGGTCCCCTCCTGCTGCGCGGACAGTAGTGGACAGATGGCAATCCCAGCCCTACCATACCCCAGTTCTCACCTCCCATCTGCTGGGAGAGGTGATCAGACAGGTTCTCACCTGGGGCTGTTTCTCTGGCTCCTCTGATGCTGGACATTCACATACTGTCTCATGTTACCCTGGGCCACCTTCCCTACAGAGGGCCTCTGTGCTCAGCTACCTATGAGACAGAAGTCCTCAAGTCCTCCCATATGGCACAGCCACTGCCCAAGCTCCCTATGAGCTTGGCACCTTCCTTCTAAAGAGCATTTTGTCTAGCTGGAGAGAAAAGAAAACAAAACAACACACTATAAATTGTGTGAGTAGATGCTGGTTAGGAAGTGGGGGCTGGATCAGTGTTCATCTCTCTAGAAGGAATGGAAGGATTTGGCCTCCGGTGGACCTCCTCTCGTCTGTGGGACAGATGCCTGGCCTCCACGTGGCCTGCCAGCATCGGCCGTGCCCTTGTGTCCTGGGCACAGAGTGCTCTGTCCTGGATCCTACTGATTCTTCAAAACCCCACTCCAGGTGTCTCCTCCTCCTGGAAGTCACCTGGACCCCCAGGCTGAACTACATGGCCTCTTTTCTGCCACTTTGGCCCCCTATACACTGTTTCCATTTGCCCTCTTGGTATCTCCTCAAAAAAGCATCTCCAACCTCATAATCTATATTTGAACGCCTGATCCCCACTCCACAATCCTAGGACTCTTAATCTTCCCCATTTCAGTTCAAGGCAATTTCATCCTTCCAGTTGCTCTAGTCAAAATGTTTGGAGTTATCCTCAAGGCTTCTTCTTGTCTTACACTTACCTTTGCTTTATCAGCAGACCCATGTCTTACCCTTAAATCTGACCGGAATGTGGTCACATCGTTTCATCTTCCCGGGCACTGTTTAGATGCGTGCCACTACTGGGTCTCACTAGACTGTGGCACCAGATTCTTGACTGAGTTCCAGCCCCCAAACCTCCCACTCCTCATAGCAGCTGGACAATTCCTCAGTCCCTTACAGTAGTGGGTGCAGCACACACTGCTCTGCAGTTCTCTGCTACCCTAGAATGAAAGTCATCTACCTACGGCTGCCACTTCCAAAAATTGTACGATGCTCAGTGTGATATAAAAAGAGAAATAACACCAAAACAATTTTAATAAAATGATGTACACTTCAGCAAGCAAATGCCAAGCATGGCTCTGCCAGATGACAGTGAGGTCAGGAGCTATTTGATTATGACATGACCACGGACGAGGCCCATGGTGACAGGATTCTACCAAATAGGGAGCAAACCTCCTTGAAAGTTTATCTGGAACAGCATGCCTGGAACATTCATCGTGTGTTGACGCTGGTGGGTAGCATTAGGCTGTGCACTGGGGAGGTTCCCACTGGCTCCTGCAGGATGTTGCAAAGGTCTGATACACACAGACTTCTCACGGGGTTGGGCTTTCCTACACTGGCCTTTTTTTTTTTTATTGAATGGTAACTGTGTACATTGATGCACTTTGGGGGTACAGTGTGGTGTTTTCATACATAATCCAAGACACTTCCATCAAACTGGTTAACATAGCCTTCATGTAACTTTCTTAGTTATTATGTCAAAACATTCATATTCTACTCATATAAAGATTC
>NW_003852509.1:6039968-6090914 GCF_000181295.1 Otolemur garnettii
GTACCTGTATTTTATGTTCTTAAATGATCTTCCTTGGATTTATAGCTTGCCGAACTTCTTTCTGGGCTCAGCTCCCCGTCTTTGACTTCATAGATTCTGATTCCAACCAGTTTTTCTTCCTTTGTTCAGGAGCCTCTGACCAGGGTTGCTACCAGTCGGCCATCTTCCCAGAATTCCCCTACACTGGCCTTTGACACTACCCCTCATTCCCGAGCAATGCTCCCAGTCTTTGTGCCAACTAAAACATGCCCCTGCAAATTTTCATCACCATCTCCACGGAGTATTACTGACCCTGCAAGGCAGGAGCATCCTTAGGAAAGACCCTACCACAGTCAAGCAAACTTGGGAATCTGTGTAGCATGCTGTGCCCTCTAGATTCCAGGCATGGCCTCCTTGCTGGTCCCTGACTCACCAAGTGACCCTCCCCACGCACCTGCCATCCCTCTGACCCTCGTGCAGGTGTCTGTACAGATATTGCCTTGTCCACTGAAGACACCGCCCTTCTATTTAAATAAGTAAATGTGCAATTCCCATCCCCTTCCCCAGCACTGCTTGCCTCCTTCTCTGCTGAAATCTCTCACTAGCAGGCATCACCATCACCCTCCCTCATGCGTTACTCACTTGTTTATTTTTTCTCCTCTCTTTGCAACATAAGCTCCACAAAGGCAGAATATTTGCTTGTTGATGGAATAGAATCAGGTACACAACCGGCACTCAGTAAATCATCTATGGAATAGATAATCCACAGGTGAACGGCACAGATGAAACCTTCTGTCTCTGGGTCATCTCCCCGTCAGACTGGGCAAGAGAAAGCAGGTGGGCAGCTCTGTGACCTCTGGGAGTCCAGCGCAGAGCTGGGCACCCAGACACCTTCAACAGTCGATGAGGAGAGGCTGATCTGGCAGGAGGCCGGGTGTGCTGTGCACCGCACTCTCAGAGAGGCAGAGACTTGACTTCTGAGCTCTGGGTTTGTACAAATGGCTGACAGGCCTGCCCTGGGGCAGCTTAGTAATTGCTGCTCATTTTCAGAAGTGTGACCCATTGCATCTCTTTGCTTTCTTCCCAGCCAATTTCTAATGATTTTATCTCAACTAACAGTGTCAGGGGGAGGGCCAAATATCACTGTGACTCATTTTGTGTTTTGTAGTCCTTGGTGGGTCCCTTGGCCTGACTGATGCTATCTGTTGTAATTTGTGCAGAGTTTTAGAACAGCAGTGACGGTGGCTGTAGCTGCTTCACAGAAGCTGACAGCAGACTTAAGAGGTCAGAGAAAATGTACATAACCACAAGGCTAGAGACACCTCCATGTGCACGACTCTGGGACCAAGAAGCTTCCCAATAATGCATTAGACCAGGAGTGCACAGTCATGTGTCTTCTGAAGTAGAAACACAGTATAAAGCAAGACAACAGAAAACCGTGACTACAGCTGAATGTTAAGGACACTCCCTGTTGCCTCTTCTCCCTGCATGTCAGCAGCACAGCGCTCGCTGTAGCACAGAGGTAGCCTCATTCATCCTATGGTGGCTTCTAGATCAGAAATCCATAGTGTCCCAACTCCCCCAACGTAGTGGGTGCCTGTTCTTGGCTGACACATATAGAACTGAAAGGCGAGGCATCCTCCCCTCAGTCATGGTGGGCTCTTAGTCTATTTGCTGGATAATTTATAAAGAAAATAAATCTGCCTGGCTTATGGTTCTGGAGTCTCAGAAGTCTAAGAGTGCGGTCCCAGTATCTGGTGAGGACCCTCATGCTGGGTCATAACATGGCAGAAGGGCATGTGAGCCTGAGAGAAAAGGGCTCAACTCATGCCTTTTATCATGAGCTCACTTCTGAGATAACTAACCCATTCCCATGACAAAGGCATTAATCCATTTATGAGGGCAGAGACCTGATCACCTCTTAAAAGTTCTGCCTCTTTATAGAATCACAATGGTTACTAAATTTCAACATGAGTTTTGGAGGGGACATTCAAATCACAGCAAAGAGGGTATCTGTTCTTGGCCCACATGTATAGCTGTAACCCAGAGAGGCCACAGTGCACAGCATCCTCATTCCACTTGTGGGATTAAACCGTCTCAGCCCATATTACTCATTTACCTTCGGTATTAACGGCATTGGCTGACCCAGAATGCAGGCCCCACAGCCAGTGCTTATTTGAGGATGAGCTAAATAGAGAGAGCTGCTGGCCTCTCCCTCCACTCTCCTCACACCCACCAGCCCACAGCACCTGGGCAGGCTCCTCTCCAGACAGGGCTCTGGGAGATGGCTGGAGTCCCGATCCCACAGGAGCCTTGGATGTTTGGCTTTCTGGGCCCAGAGGTTGGACATTTGGTGTGAGTTCCTTCCTTTATTATCACTGTCCTCCTCTGTAAAGTGAGAATGAAAGCCATTCTGTGAGGGCAATGAGAATTGCATCAGCTGTCTCAGAGGAAGTGCTGAGGAAGCCCTGCCAGTCAGACTCTAACCCCGCCTTAGATCTCACCTCCTCATGCGCCAGTGGGACATGGTGGCTGCAGTTCCATCCTGAAATGAGAGCAAGGAGCAGAGGAGAACCCAGCTAAGAGCAGGACCAAAACCCTGCACGCTCACACACATATTCACACAGACGCTTGCATACTCACACACACAAACACACAAACACACAAGTAAGCACTCACATACATGCACGCACTCGCATGCACCTGACGTCCAGACACACAGCCGTACACACTCAGTCCCACACCAGCACTGCCCTCCTCCTTGGGTCTCCTGCTCCACAAGGTGGTGTGTGGGCCTCGGCCCACTCTGCTTCCCCTGTCCCTCCTGGCTCCAGTTACACTTTGTTGGGGGAAGTTTCTGAATAGGTGGTCTCTGGGGGCTCCGTGGCTTTGCACGGGGTGGGCTTGCCATCCAGAAAGGGCTTCCTGCTTTTCTCTGCCAGACTCGCTGGCTCTCGCTTCTTCAAGATCATTGGACAACGGTGTTTTCCGGGAAGGATCCCAGGCCAGCCCGGAAAGGCCACCGCAGAGGGGATTCCCCAAGCACTGCCGCTGCCCGGATCCCCGCCAGCCTCTCGTAGTGGCCCCGGCCCAGGCCCCGAGCTTCTGTCCGACCCCCAGCCCCGTCGCATCCCTTTCTGTCCCATCTCCTTGGGTCCTGTTGGTCCCTGAGTTCTGCCGGGATCCCCACGCCCGGCCCGGCCCCGCCCCGCCGGACCCCGCCCATCCCCGCCGGACCTCGCCCGCACCCCCCAGCTGCAGCCCGGGTCGGCAGGGGGCGCCCGAATCCGGGAAACCTGCGGGCAGAGCCGCGGTTTCCGACCCTCTCGAAGGATTGTTTACTTGGGTTCGGTATTAACTTTGGGAGGGTGTATGTTTTTTATGTAAAATTAGGTTACACCGTTTGCATTTGCTGCACGTTGACGCGGAGGCAGTTTCTCCGATGCCCCTAACAGGCCCCGGACCGGCTTGTGCAGCACTCTGAACGTCGCTCGCAGCTTGTTCTCCCGGGCCACCTGCCTTTCCTTGGGCGCGCCGGCTTTTACTCCCGGGCCCTCGGGGAAGCCATTCTATTTGTCACAGTACAGTGACCTGGAGCTTGGGCAATAATGTACGATTTCCCAGCTTTGGTGGATAAGTAGCTGTAATTTCCATTAGTCCTTGCGTGAGTTTCCTGCAGGAACAGAAGCACGACCCCCAGCGAGACGCGGGTTCCGGGCCGGATTGTCCCGCCTCGCCTCAGGAAGCAGCAGAGAGGCAGGTGCGGCTCTGTGGCTGCGGGGTCTCCTTATGGCGGGAGGGCGGGGGGACGTGAGCTGGCACTTCAGACGGACTTTGGACAATTTCCAGTGGAGCACTTCCACTCTGAGTACTTCCCAAGAGAAAAGAAAAATCTGTCCACACAAACTTACCAAGCCTTGTAGCAGCTTCATGCATAAAAGCTCTTAAGTGGGAACAACCCAAGGTCGGCCAGCCGATGAGCAGGCCAACAAAGCTGCAGTGTCTCCAACCATGGGAGCCCTGCTCAGAAGTCAAAGAACGGACCACAGGGATGAACCTGGAAGCGCTCTGCTGAGTGAAGGAACCTTTGGCTTCCATTTCTCTGTACGTCAACTTTAATCTCTTTATAAACCATTCCATTTGTATGAAGTTCAAAACAGGCAGAACAGATCTCTGATGGTTGAAATCAGAGTAAGTGACCATCTTGCAGGGCCAGAGGTGGGCTGGGAAGGGCGCAGCATGCTGTCTGTCTTGAACCAGACCATGGTGGATCCATTCATCACGGAGAAATGTGCGCTTAAGATCTATGGATTTACTGTACACAAAATGAAAAGATTATCTTGTTGAAAACGGCATGTTTAAGCGAGCTCAGAAAGCTGGCTCTCAAAGGGAGCACTGAGGTGAGACCTGCGAAGCACCCACTTTCCCTGGTTAATCAGACATCTAAGGCTGGAGCATGCATATTTATTAAAGTAGGGTTCACCTGCAAAGGATGGAGTATTTGCATAATCTCCGGATCATTCCTCTCATGGTGAATTTTGAAAAAGGCACATGTTGGTGGGATGGGTCTTAGAAACTGTGAATGGAAAGGAACATAAGTTTCATCATGTGGAGAGGGATAAGGATTTGATCTCCTTTCCCCGACGCAGGGGCTACCTGCAGCTTGGCTGTCTTGGTTCTCTAGGACCACTCTGAGCTGAGGTCGGAGAACCCAGGGTAGCCATCCCTGCTCAGGGCTCCTCTTGCGACTCGCTGGACCCCACAGCTGGTAGTGGGAGCCTTATCTCATTCTCTGTGTGAGTTCTTAGGATAATAATATTAGTGAGAATAATAGTGACCATAACATTAGTCTAAATCTACCCAACTCTAAGAGAGAGAATTTCATTCCACCTTGAGCTATTAAGAAAGATTCAAGGTAAGCATTTAGGAGTACTTATAAATCCCAGGTAGGATCTGGGCCTGGTGGGGTCTTAAGTTCTCTGCCATGTGTAGGATTTCTTCCTCCTCTTACATTTGTCTCAGAACCCATTGCTTCCGTCTCTCTGTACATCAGCTTTACAAACCATCTCCTCTAACTTCTTTACGCCTATGGCTATAGGGTGCCACTCCCAAGGTGCACCCGCAGCTCCCACTTCATCTCTCTTTATTTCAAGCTTGGGTCTGGTGTCTCTCCATCAGGTCTCATCAATTATAGGCAAGGGAATCATGGTCTTATGGTGAGATACCCCAAGACCTATCAGTAATATTATCTGAATTTACAATACTAATAGGTATCACTTGTGGGGTTCATGCAATGTGTTAAATGCTTCCTGTATTATTTTATTTAGTTTTCACAACAAATCAGCAAGGCACACATTAGTGTCATTTCGCAGGTGTGGTAGTTGGAGATTTCAGAGGTGATCTGCTCATTGTTTCAACTGGTTAGGCAGCAAGGCTGCAATTTGGGTCCAAATTTCTTTGACCTCAAAGCCCTTGTTTTCTGCTTTTTTTCTGTTTGGCCTGTGAAGGTATAATTTTTTTAAAAATCAGAATCCTGTTGGAAATATAAAACAAATATATATCAAAGAACTTTAACAAGATCATTAAGTCACGATGGAATGCAACTGAATACATCTCACAGGGATTTGGGGGGCAGGCAAGAAATAGGAGTTGTAGAAACCTTGGCATGTAGGATTTCACCTGTTAAAATCATTTCTGGAAAAAAATGGGTATGAGTAAATGAATGGATGGGAGACACCACACATTCCCTTTAATAAATAGCACCTGCCCTTATTATGAGGCAGCTTGACTCCCTCACCTGGCAGGTAGGTCAGCTGTCATACATCCAGAGCAGAATTCAGAAATCTGTTTCACTCTTCCTGAAAAGCAAAACATAAGTTATATTAAGTAAAATAATGAAAACCACAGCTTTTCTGATCTGCTGACTTGTTTTCCACACACAGCAACAGTTGCTTTGAGAAGTCAAGTAAGATAGAAAATGAAATGAAATAAAATGAAAATGAGTAAGTTTTCCCACCCCAGCACAATAATCATGAAATACTCACCCGCTTAGTCCATCCCACATGTTACCTCTCCTTCTCCAAAGTGCTGCTTCTCTTTCTTCTCCTGACCTCTGGCCACTCCCTTCTTCAAACCTCTCTTGTTCTCAGGATCTGGTGGACGTGCACTGAATTCAGTGACCCTTCTTGCCTTGGCACGATACGTGAGGCCTCGCTGCCCATGGGCAAGGCAGGTAGTTTTGTTCTCATTTTCATAAAGTCTACCATGGTGTCGGGCACTTGGTAGGCCAGATTCCTGCTCTGGCACCTACTGACTATGTGACCTTGGGCAAATCACTTCATCATTCTGAATGGGCATAGGAAAAACAAAAGTGCCTAGCGTGGTAGATACTTGACAGAATTTGGCTGTTTTATTTTTTTAGCAGCAGTAGCAAGGGACTCGAATTCATGCTTAAAAAAGGACGTGAAGTCAGCTTAGAGGATGGCTCTGATGTTACCTGGACTAGTGGACACCTCCCCAACTGGGAGTGAGGAAGGGCCTGTTGAGAACATCTGCTTCATACTACAGCAGATGGATCGTGGTAGAGTTACTGAGCTGGTGTTTACTTTTATTCTATTTTGGGAGCTGTGAAGGCTTCTATATAAATTTAATTAGAATGGAATTAGCCAAGTCTCAGGGATAAAGTCTTTCTGTACTTGGAGCAAATTTTGCGAACTTCCTTGCTCAGCCGTGATAACGTGTGACTGCCCCAGCGATGTTGCTGAGGTTGTCAGGGCACAATCAGACTGCACTCCATCTGGAAGGTTTCTGTGGGAAACACATTTGCCCTCTGAAATCTCATTGATTGAAGCCTGAAGCCATGTTTTTAAATAATATAAGGCAAGCTCATCCCTGAGGTGCTGAAGGTGCTCTGGGAGAAGCAAAGGAAATACGGAGGGGCACCCAGCTCCATGGATGCTTCCCTTGGGGCTCAGGGTCCCGCTTGCCCACCAAGCAGAGCCACACACTTATCAGAATAGTCAAGTGGGTCATGACCACAGAATGTGGGGTTCCCTTTGCTCAAACTGGTTTCCTTCCAAACATCCTATCACCCCCAAACTGTGTTCAGGATACAGTTTGCCAAGATATACTAATGAATCTATAGTTGACCTAGAAATTTAGCTGCTTGAATTTTCAGAAAAGAGTTTTTTATTTGTCCCTGAAAAAGATTGTTATTTAAAAAGAAATTTTTACTTTGAAATAATTATAGATTCCCAGGAAACTATAAAGATAATGTCTGGGGTGGCAGATCCTCTGTGCTCTGTGTGTGTGTGCATATATACATTTGCATTCTATCACCTGTGTAGCTAACTACTGCCACAAGTTTTAAAAGAAACTTCCAAACTATTTTCTAGCATGCCTATGCTATTTCACCATTCCCAACAGTAATGTATGAGTAATCTGGTTTCTCAGCATCATCACCAGCATTTGATTTCATCACTTTTTTTTTTCATTTTAGCCACTCTGATAAGCACGTATGCCAAAAATATGTGCACGCATTTTGTGAAAGTAAACAACTATTAAAACTGTGATACTCAATATATACCAATCACACATATCTTATTGTGGTTTAAATTTGCATTTCTTCATGGCTGATGATGTTGGACATCTTTTCATATGCTTTTTAACATCTGCATATCCTGTTCAGTGAAATATATCTGTTCATGTCTTTTGTAATTTTTTAATGAAAATTTTTTTCTGTTAAGTTCTGAGTTTTCTATGTATTCTAAGTGCAACTCCTTTGTTGGATATATGGTTTGCAAACACTTTTTCCCCAGTTTGTAGCTTGCCTTTCCCTCCTCTTACCATGATCTTTCAGCAAGTAAAAGGTTTTAATTTTGATGAGTTTGGTTTATTGATTTTCCTGTTGTAGATCATGCTTTGGAGTCAAGTCTAAGAAGTGCCTCCCCTAGTCCTGGGTCCTGGAGAATTCCTTCTTTGTTTTTTCCTACAAATTTTTCATTTTATACCTAAGTCCATTTTGAGTTATTTTTTATATAAGATGTTCAACTTAGGGTGAGGTTCAGTTTGGGAGCTATAGAAATTCAAATAGCTGCAGCACCATTTGTTGCACGGCTATCCTTCCTCCCTCGAATTGCTTTCGCACTTTTGTAAAAAATCCACAGGGGTCTGTTTCTGGGTTCTCTGTTCTTTCTGTTGACCACCGGGTCTGTCCCCCTGCCAGTGCTGCACAGTCTTTGTTTCCCGGCTGCACAGCTGTGACACCAGGGAGAGTGATTTCTCCTGCTTCCTTTTCATTATTTTTTCACCTTTCCATATGTGTGTGAAATATCTTTTAGAATATATGTCTTTTAGAATAATATTATCTATTTCTACACAAAATCTTGCTAGGATTTTGATAGGGGTTACGTTCAACATATCAAACAGTATGGGAGCCTTGACTACGGGGAGCCTTCTAATCTGTGAACAGGCTGTTTGTTGAATTTTGAAGCCTTTTTTGATTTCTTTCATCAGCATTTTGTAATTTTCAGTGCGGTAATCCTGTATGTGTTTTGTCTGATTTCTAAGTAATATTCATTTTTGATCATGTGAGATCAACTATATTATCTTTGTCAGGAAATGTATTTAATTCCACAATTTCACACCCACCCCAGTTTCCCAAATAGGTTACTTTTAAAGTGAGGGCGAATTCTGTGAATATACTGATTTTTAATTTTATGATATCCTCAATTTAGTGTGAAAAATTCTCTCGGTGTGTTGAGTGTGTTTTAGCTGGGTTTTGGCATGAGAGTGCCTGTGTGTGTGTGCAGTTTTGACCCACTAGGTTGATTTTACTTATAGTGACAACATGTGATTAAACTCAGCATATCAAGACATGCGCTGTTTCTGCTACTGATGGAGGAAAGTCAAGGCAGGCCGAGTGTGCTCGGTGGCTTTCTAATTCGTAAGGCATAGAGCCCAGTGTTCCCACGGGGCTCCTTCTCATCCTATGAGCCACAGGGTGAGGAACCTTTCCGGGACCTGATGTGCACACCCCAGCCCCTCTGGGGTGCCAGTTTAGGATGACTGTAATTTTACAATTCCTGTGCTCCGTGGTGGTGTCCAGGCCGCGACTACCAGGGGGCAGTTTGTTGGAGATGCACACGTGGAAGTGGAAAGAGGCTTCTCCCTGCCTCCCCCAGAGGGGGTCTGGGAGCACAGCCTTGGGCCCAGGACAGCCCACGGAGCACGTGGGGTTGTGTTACCTTACACATGTGCACAGAGTCTGTAGCAGGTGTGTGGCTGGGCCTAAGGACAGAGAGGAGGCAGCCCCGGGCATGGTGTCCATCAGAAACGAAAAGGGTGCCTAGCACATGGGGTGTGGTCTGGCCATCTCGGTTGGAAGAGGAGGTGGGGGCCTCATGTCTGCGAGGTTCTCGGGTAAGACCTGGCGCGAATACATGGGTGAAGGAAGGTGTGCAGTGCCTGGGAGCTTGGAGGGCCCAGCCAGTGCTTGGTAGGTTCAATGTAAACATTTCACATTGTATATTGAAGCAGTACCCTGACCCCCATAAATGCATCAACGTACAAAGTTATGATTTAATAAAAATAATTAATTAAAAAAATAAAAAATAAAGTTTGGAGCTGAAAAATAAAGAAAGAAAGAAAGAAAAATGGCCGATGTGATGAACGAGGTCCCAGAGCCTCACTGCTGTGCTTGGACCCTTGAGGGTTTGAAAATCTAGAAGTGATAGTGTCTTTGGGGTCAACCTTGAGTAGGTTATTATACTTAAAATCTCAGCATCTCAACATCCTTATCTGCTGCATGGCAGGCCAGCCATGGGGCCTGGACAGGCTTCCAGGAGACCTGTCAGCACCTGGAGAGACAGCCACGTGCAGGGGGCGGCCACACCACCTCTGGTCCCCCAGGAGCCTGGTCTCCCGCTGTCCTTTCTCCCTGTGTGTGCTCCCGTTAGGTCTAGGCAATGATGGAAAAGTAACTTCTGACAAATTTCTGGACTGCAGGCTTTAATAATAAATAAGCCCAGTTCACTCCCCACCTCCAGCCAAGATAAATGAGAAAGTACTAATTGATTTCTTGCTTCTAGTTCATTCCCAGTTTCTTGCTTGGCTAACTCCTGGGCCTGGGAAACAAACCGATTGTCCCCAAACTGACCTTTAAACAGCACCAGATGTATGAGTACTGAAACAAAGATATATGGAGGAAAAGTACTGAAACTAAGATGTGTAAGGGAAAATATTAATCCAAAGATGTATGAGAAAACATTAAACCCAAGATATATGAGAAAATATTAAAACAAAGATGTATGACGTATAGCTAACCGCAAATTCTGCTTCTGTGCAATGCTTGCTTTACTACCCCACCCGAATGCACTTGGACAGCCTGCGTGCCAACCAGGATGCAGACCAAGCCTTAAAAACTTGACTCCTTAAGCACTCAGGGCTGCTCTCAAAAACCCTGTGTTGGGATGCTGAAGCCGTCGCCGGTTGGCTGTTCAATGAAGGACTCTACCGTTAATTGGGCCAGGGTGATGGCGTGGTCTTTGGGAATTCCTGGGCACAGCACTCCCTCCCCATCTGTCTCTGTCTCTCTGTCTTTCTCTCTATCTCCAGTCTCTCTGAGCCTCTGCCCAGCCTGACCACCCACCCCAGTTCAATGTGAGCCCCTCAGCTAAGGTTCTCTCGCTAGCTGCCCATACTTTCTCTGTCTCTCGGTTCAAACGCTGAACAAACAGAAGGTGATTGACTGCTGGACAGGCACGTCATTGCTTGGTGTCGGCCAAGTCTCCACCACTGGTCCAGCCCCATGTGTGAGGAGGGGTCCCATTGAGGGGAAAGCCAGGCCCGTCTGCAGGCGTATTCAGTGGGGCAAAGGGCCTGAGTTCAAGGGTGAGTTCACTTAAGTACTTTGGAGAGTTCAGGCTTGGAATACTAGCATTTTGCTGCTGACATCAGAGAGATTCAGTCCCTATCCTTTCATGGTCCTGCTGTCGGCTGGGTGCTCTCCCTGCAGGATTTATGCTTTTGGTCATTTGGAAAGAAAATGAAGCCACTCTTCCCCTCTGCTGCCCAGGAGTCAGCTGCTCAGTCAAAGGTGCAACTCCATGGCTCAAAATAAAACAAAATAAAAAACCAAAGCAAAGCAAACAAAAATCAAACCACAGCATGCTAATGTAAAATGAGAGGGAACAACCCAATCTGACACTGTTCTTTTACCCAAAGTCAGTGATGGTTTATCAGAAAATGTAAATTGCAAGATTAAATTCAGTCCCAAAAGGAGCTGGAGGAAAAGTGACATAGGTCTGTGTCTCACAATGTCAAGGTGAAGCAATGTTCAGAGGCTGGACCTGGCAGAGCAGGAGTGCGGCCTAATGTCACAGGTGCAGGGATGGGTCCTGGACAAGCAGGGAGCCCTTATGAAGGAGCACTCCCACATCCCTGCCCAATCACCTGTCCTCCATCTGCCATTCAGGTGAGCTGCTAGGGGTGCTGGTCATCAGGGCCTGGGAGGTGGGCCTTCCTGGGTGGTGGGCCTTCCCGTCCAGAAAAGCAGAATGGCCCCTGAGAGTGGCAGGGAATGGTCTTCTGCCTGGGCTTAGGAGCTGCTGCTCCTGAGTCCCCAGCAGCTCTTCCAGGTGTGTGTGTTTCTACTTCCTGGCTAAAGACCACCCAGAGTTTCATTTGAGGCTGAGTGGAACCTGGAACTCTTCCTTTTGAAGGGGCTGTGTGGCCAGGGGCCTCTTGCTCATAAGTGCAGGGCTGGGCTGCACATCTAGACAGCCCTTAATTTGGGTCAATAAGTCTTCAGTCCTCCCAATAAAATGCAAATTCCCCTAACAGGAGGGCATCCACCTGAAGCCACCTGGCCCCCTGGGGAGGAGCAGGGGCAGGAAGGTGGAGGAAGCAGTGGGGGTGCAGGGAGGGCTGGAGGGGAGGTGGTGTGTGTCAGAGGTCGACCTTGTTCAGGCTCAGGTGGCTGAGCAGGTGCCCAGATGAACTGCACACAGCTCTACCAGTCTGTTAGCCTGGGCTTGGGAGATTTGGGCTGGGGAGTGAATGGGTGGCCAGTCCCAGAGGCACCTCCCTGAGCAGTAACGCCTGGGAGAGAAGGCAGCAGAGTCAGAAGCAGCCTGGGATTGGTGTCAACTCTTGCATGGGGGAGGGTGGCCTTTGGGGTGTTGGTAGCAGGCAGGGAAGCCTCCCAGCCTCAGCACTTCACCAACTGGCCATGAGGGATGGAATCAGGTTGCACTCCATTTCAGACATGGAGAGACCAAGGCGACAATCTGCCCTAGACAGGGAAACGGTGGGAGGCAGGGGGCAGATTCCAGGCCAAGTGCTCCTGAGCTGTCCCCACTGTCTCAGAGGCGGGTCCAGTTCTAGCTGCCATGCTCCAGGCAGCCCCACAGCGGGCCGGGTATCCACTTTGGCAGAGGTGGCTGGCTGTGCATGCTGGCTGCAGCACTGCTAACTCTGTGCCTTTGCTAAGCCGTGGACATGCTGAGAAACTCAGGGACAGGAAGGGACTGCTGCCTGTCGCTGCTGCCCCCTGCATGCATCGTGCCATTCCTTCCTGGCCTCAGCTGTGCTGCACCTGTTCCTTCCCCCTTAGCCCAGGCCCTGCCTTCTTCTGTGCCAGCCCTACTTCCCCTGAATGTGGCCTCTGACAGTGGTGCCCAGGGCCTGCTGGAGCATGTCCTCTCCTCTCAGGGACAGTAGGGGTGGGAAAAGTGGAGTCAGACCACCCCCATGCTCACACTTGATGCTGGAATCACCCAAGCATGAGGGTTCCTTGGCACCATAGCCCCTTGGCAGGCTGCCCGTGGTGCCCACCCAGGCAGGCTGGCATAGTGGAAAGACCAGGGAATTTAGAGTTAGACACACAGGCCAAATTCCAGCCTTTTTGCTAATTACATGCCTCATTATGCATGTAATTATGTAATTATGTGTCTAATTATGCATCCAGTTATGTAATTATGTACCTATAATGTAATTATGTGCCTAATTAGGTGCTGATTTGAGGGCAGTCGCTTCAGCTGGCCAAGCCTCAGTTTCCACAGCTGTAGAGTGGCCTGGCTCCGGCAGAGCTGCTGAGCGTGTGGTGGGAGGCACTGGCAACACACTCCTGCCCTTTGGGGCCCAGCTCTGCCTCCCAGGCCCCATGTCAGGGAACTTGTCTTCTCTCCAACTCCCTTCCAAGCCTGTGTTTCCCCACCCATATATATTGATAAAGCCCCTGATGGCTGGCCTTTCCTTTTCTTTTTTTTAAATTTAATTTTTATTAAATCATGTAAACATAAAAGAGGTAAAGTCTCCATCCTTTTAAAGGCTGCATAATATTCCATGGTGTATATATACATACATACATACATACATACATACATATATGTGTATATATATATATCACAATTTGTTAATCCATTCATGGGTTGATAGGCACTTGGGCTTCTATCACGACTTGGCAATTATGAATTGGGCTGCAATAAACAATCTGGTACAAATATCTTTGTTGTAAAGTGATTTTTGGTCTTCTGGATATATATCTAATAGAGGAATTACAGGACTGAATAGCAGGTCTACTTTTAGATCTCTAAGTGTTCTCTAAACTTTAGCTTGCATTCCCACCAGCAGTGCAAAAGTGTTCCCTTTTCTCCATATCCATCCAAAATCTCTAGCTTTGGGATTTTGTTATGTGGGCTACTCTTACTGCATGGAGTTAGATGATATCTCAAAGTGGTTTTGATTTGCATTTCTCTGATTATTAAAGATGATGAGCATTTTTTCATGTGTCTGTAGGTCATGTGCCTGATTTAGAGAAGCTTCTGTTCATGTCTCTTGCCCACATGGAGATGGGATCACTTGCTCTTTTCTTATTAGTAAGTTTGAGTTCTCTATGGATTCTGGTTATCAAACCTTTGTCAGAAACATAACCTGCAAATACCTTCTCCCATTATAGTAAAGTATCTAAAGAAAGGAAGAAAAAGTACCCAATGTACTTAGTACTGTTATGAAACCAATTTATAATCACCCACATTTTCATATGAAAGATAAAACACAGCTATAGCCCAGGAGGGAAGAGAAGGGGGAAGGGAGGGAAGGGGGGAGGTTGGATGGAGGGAGGGTAAATGGTGAGACCACACCTATGGTGCATATTGCCAGGGTACATGTCAAATCTAGTAAGTGTAGAGTATAAATGTCTTGACACAATAATTAAGTAAGTAAAGTGAAGGCTATGTTAAACAGTTTGATGTAAGCATCCCAAATTGTATATAAAATCAGCATATTGTATCCCATAAATGCATTAATGTATAGTTATGATTTAATTAAAAAAAACAAAACAATTCTTTTATTAAATCATAACTGCATTCATTTATGGGGTGCAATGTGATGATTTAGTATACAATGTGGAATGCTTAAATCAAACTGATTAAGGTAACCATCACCTCATTTACTTATTTTTTGTGGTAAAACATTTATGATAGAGTCTCAGTTGTTTTGAAATGTACCCTTGCATTGTGCACATTCGGTGAGTTCCCATCAAATACCCTCTTTCTACTCCCTCTCCCCTTCCCCTCTCCCTCCTCTCCTTCTTTCTGGACTATAAAGTAAGTGGTTATATACTGCTTTCATAATAGTATTGAGTACATAGGGTACATTTTTCCCCATTCTTGAGATACTTTACTAAGAAGAATGTGTTTCAACTCCATCCAGGTAAACATACAAGATGTAAAGTCTCCATCTTTTCTTAGGACTGCATAGTATTCCATGGTGTACGTACACCACAATTTGTTAATCCATTTGTGGGTCGATGGGCATTTGGTTTGCTTCCACCACTTGGCAATTATGAATTGAGCTGCAACAGATATTCTGGTGCAAATGTCTTTTTGGTAAAATGATTTTTGTTTATCTGGGTAGACACCTGGTAGTGGAATTGCAGGATAAAATGGTAGGTCAACTTTTAGTTCCTTAAGAATTCTCCATACTTCTTTCCAAAAAGGCTGTATTAGTTTGCAGTCCCACCAGCAGTGCAGAAGCGTCCCCTTCTCTCCACATCCCTGCCAACATCTGTAGTTTGGGGATTTTGTGATGTGGGTTAATCTTACGGGGGTTACCTGGTATCTCAAAGTTGTTTTGATTTGCATTTCCTTGATGATTAAAGATGGTGAACATTTTTCCGTATGTTTATTGGCCATTCATCTGTCATCTTCAAAGGAGTTTCTGTTCAAGTCTCCTGCCCACAAAGAAATGGGGTTGTTTGTTCTTTTCTTATTGATTAATTTGAGTTCTCTGTGGATTCCAGTTATCAGACTTTTGTTGGAAGCATGACCTGCAAAAATCTTCTCCCATTCTGAAGGCTGTCTGTTTGCTTTACTTACACGGCCCTTAGTTGTGAAGAAGCTTTTTAGCTTGATCACATCCCAGTAATATATTTTTAGTATTGCTTCAATTGCCAGGGGCTTCCTTCTCATAAATATTTTCCCAGACCAATATCTTCAAGCATTTTCCTTGCACTCCCTTCTAGTATTTTTATAGTTTCATGTTTTAAATTTAATTCTTTTATTCAGTGAGAATCAATTTTTGTTAGTGGTGGAAGGAGAGGGTTCAGTTTCAGTCTTCTGCAGGTTGCCAGCAAGTTCTCTCAGCACCATTTGTTAAATAGGGATTCTTTTCCCCAATGTATGTTTTTGTTAGGCTTATCAAAGATCAAATGACAAAATGTGGCTGGATTCACCTCCAGATTCTCTGTTCTGTTCCATACATGTACTTCTCTATTTTTGTTCTGGTACCATGCTGTTTTGATCACATTAGATTTGAAGTAAAACCTGGAGTCTGGTGACATGATGCCTCCAGATTTGTTTTTATTTCTAAGTAATGTATTGGCTATTTGAGGTTTTTTCTGATTCCATATAAAACAAAGTACTATTTTTTCAAGTTCTTTAATGTGTGACATTGGTGCTTTGATAGGGATTACATTAAATCTGTAGATTGCTTTGGGTAGTGTGGACATTTTAACAATGTTGATTCTTCCCAGGCAGGAGCATGGTGTGTTTTTCTGTTTGTTAACTCTTCTGCTATTTCTTTTTTTAGGGTTTCATAATTCTCTTTATAGAGATCTTTCATGCCTTTTGTTAGATAGATTCCAGGGTATTTTGTCTTCTTTGGCACTACTGTAATCAGCAGCTTTTATATGTACTAACAATAGTCAGAGTGAAAACACAGTCACGGACTCTATTCCATTTAGTGTCCTTTCTTTTGGTCCCTCCCACCTGCCCTATGGACCCCCACTGATACCACCGCAGGCTGCTCTGAGCCAGGCCCCGGAACCCCTCACTGGATGTCTGTGGACCACAGCCTGCTGTTGCAAGCCAGGCTGTGGGGTTCCCTGTGGAGTGGACATACTTGCTCAGAGTATCAGGGCTGGTGGACAACCCTCTGAGAGTGTGTGGGACAAGATGGGCACAAAGCTACTCCACAGCCACAGCTGCATAGGCACACAAATAAGAAGAGGAAGCCTCACGGTGGCCCTGGTGACTTGGCTGACTGGCTCTTTGCCCATGACCACTTAGCTTGGTCTATGCTTCTTACCTCCTAGACGGAATGGCTAAGATTCTTGCTCACTGGATGGCCTCCACTTCCTGAGGACACCTAACCCACAGCACAGCCTGGTTCCTGAACCCTCCCAGAGTTGCCAGAATCATCCATTCTGTCCCTTGTGGCCCCCTGTGACATGCAGCCTCCCTTGCTATAGCAAATGAATACTCACCAGTCTTCTGTGTCCTGGTGGCCTTTGACTTGTGGACATAGACAGTTAAGAGGACCAAATACAATAATGGAAATGAAAGTGCTCGGTGATTATCTAATCCTTCCTCAAAGTGGCTTATTTCTCTTCTGAGGCAGAGACCCAAAGACCTTCCTATAGCCCCCACCCCTACCTGGCAGGCTACTGCATCTCACACTGTGTCAGGCCTGACTGACTTTGTAAAGTTAGTGGAACTGTAAGTGGGAGGGACAATGATTTGTCCCTTTGTCAGACTAGTTTAGCAAACCTGTAATGACCTTTACCTGCTGTGGAGCATGATTTTCAAACAAGCAAATCCAGAGTAGCAATTTTAATCATGTTTTTATTCATTTCCACTCCATGGCAATGAGACTTAAACTGAGGTGCTCACCACACCTGGTGGGGGCATTCTCACCAGCGATGCATCTGGCCTTCAGTGACACTTTGTTATTTATTTCATCCTGAAGATATTTTGACTCTTTTGTCTGATTGTCCTAGAGAAAGGGAGGCATTAGCAAATAAATAGAGAAACACACAAATTTGTCAACAGATAGATTACAAAGGAATACAATTACATGCAAGATGCCTTTGGTTTTAAAAAGCATTCATACATAAATTAGTCTGTCAGGAAATGTAGGCAGCTAATTGCATGAAAAAAATAGGGTCTTACAATAATATCATCTACATATAGTCACTTCTTGCAAAGCAGGAGTGATTTGGCACATTATTAATGGAACCGAAGTCCAGCTGTACTCATTAAATTCCTTTTTTGAGGGAAGAAGCCTATTAGAATGCATTTTATAACATACATACTCCATTTTTACAACTTAATAAGTATTTAACTCTTGTTTGCAGACCAACTAAACTAATGATTTTGCCATTTTTGGAGTAAAGTTAAAAACAAAAAATGAACTGTAATAAGCATAGATATTAGACCTGGCAGGACGGAAGACACTGGGGACTCGGGCTTCTCCGTGTTCAGCCCAAGGCCTGACCTGGGCTGAGGAAGCTGCCCAGTGGCCACAGTGATTTACAGGCTGCCACGCCCTGGTGCAACCCTGGAGAAGGGAGCTGCCTCCAAGGGAATGATCAGAGTGGGATGTGTGCAAATTGGCGAGCCTCATTCCACTCCTGGCTGTAACTGTGGCCAGCTGAGTGGTGGTGTCACTCTTTGTGTGGATCTGACTGTCTCTGTGAGGGACTCCTGGAAACCTGAGTGAGTCGTCTCATTCTGGACTCACTACACAGCCAAAGCTGTCTGTGTGTGTTCCATGCATGTTCACTGGAAGGACCAGTCCAGAAAAGGCTTTATTATAGGGTTCAGAGTGAGGTTCTGGGCATGTCCTAGGTGTGACCCTGTGACCTACCATGGCTTGGACTCCAGGGCTGCTCCATGCTTTGGTCAGAGGCACAGGGCTTCTGGGCTGGTCTTGTCAAAGAAAAGCTTCAGCCAATGAGGAATCCACTTGTTAGGGTTTTGTATTTTCTAAGAACTTTGTATCTTTGCACTTGACCCTCTGTGAACAAAAAAGTCATTTTCAAGGCTGTTTTCCCAGACGGAGGCTGACTCAGTTTCTCCGGAGTCCTCCCAGCCATTGAGGGTGACAGGCAGAGCCTCTGGTCCACTGGTCTGAGTGCTGTGCAGTGGAGGAGAAGGGCGACTTTCCATCCCTCTCTGTATCCCCAGGCCTCAGGTTGGACACCTGTCAGGTGGGAGACAGCATTCTGGCGAGAAGGTGTCCTGTGAATAGAGGCACAGCTGAGCAGACCCAGAGTACAAAGCAAGCCTGGGGCTGGAGTGTCAGGTTTAGGGTACAGGTGGGATTCTACAGGAGATAAGCCAAGAAGGGCTCAGAGCTGGAGCACCTCAAGAATCAGGGGGCTAAACATGCTGTGTCCAGCAAGGGACTTGGAGTCAGGGCACACACACCACAGAGATGGCAGGCGAGGCAGTCGCCAGCTATAAGATGAGCACCTGTGTCTGGGCAGGTGGAGGGTCTGCTGGGGGACGGCCTTCTCTGCATCTCCGGCCTGGCAAGGCCTGGGTCAGTCCTGTGTCTTCAGGTGCCGTGGTTCCTTCACTGCAGCAGCTATGCCTCAGCAAGTCCTTTCTCTGTGAACTGGTAATTATGTTGATGAGTTCTGCCCAGCAGTGCCTAAAAGTTTATAAAAACGAGTTTATAAAATGAGTCCAGTGACTTATCAGGTTTTAGAGGAGGGTCATATTATTCTCTGAGAATGGCAGCTACCCTCTGTGCTTTATGGTATCTTAGTATCCAGAAAGCACACCCTGGAAAGTCTTTGAGGAGATTTGCTGAGCTGGCAGAACAGCCTCTCCGTGGATGAAAAGATCAGCTATTATTAAAATGAGCCTATTAACCAAGATGCTTATAAACTCCAGATGATCTCCTCCCTATTATCCTCTAAGAAGATTAACATTTTTAGTGTTTTTTAAAATGAAGTTTTGGGGAAGACAAATAACCCAAGGTTAAATAGAAGCATCTTTTCCCGAGACTGCCATCAGAAACAAGGAGCTCAGGATGACACAGTGTTGTGTCTACCTTTTCCTGGTCTCGTCAGTGTTGAAGAGTATTTCTTGTGTTTGGGTCATTCATTCATTCAACAAATATTTGTTGAGTGACTATTAAGGACCAGGCACAAAATTAAGGACCAGGTAAAGGAAATTAGAAATGTGGGATGGCTTATTCATGAATTGGAACAATTAATATTGTTAAAATGTCCATACTATTCAAAGTGATCTACAATCTAATGTAATTCTTATTAAAATTCAGGCAATCCTGAAGATTGAGCTCAAGCAATCCACCCGCCTTGGCCTCCTAAGTGCTTTAGGGGTCCTATCTAAAAGGGTTTCCACAAAAATAGAGAAAAATTCTAAAATTCACATAGAACCACAAAAGACCCCGACTAGCCAAGGCAATCTTGAGTAAAAAGAACAAGCTGGAGGCATTGCACTACCTGAATTCAAAATATAGTACAAAGTTATTGTGATCAAGACTGTATTGTATTGGCATAAAAACAGACATATAGACCAATGGAGCAGAATAGAAAGGCCAGAAGTAAACTGAGGCATGTACAGTCAATTGATCTTTGACCAAGGTGCCCAGAACACACAATGGGGAAATGGTCTCTTCAATAAAGACTATTGGGAAAATGGAATATCTGCTTGCAGAAGAATGAAATCAAACCCTTATCTCATATCACATAAAAAAGTGAACTCAAAATGGTAAAGACTTAAATGTAAAATCCAAAACCTTAAAATTACTAGAAGAAAACTTTGGGGAGAGTCTCTAATACATTGGTCTGGTTTGGGCAATGATTTTTTGGATAGGATCCCAAAAGCATAGGCCAAAAAAAAAAAAAATCAAAAATAGACAAATGAGATGGCATTAAACTAAAAAGCCTCTACACATCAAAGGAAACAATTAATGGAATAAAGAGACAACCTACACAATGAGAGAAAATAGTTACAAACCATATATCTGATAAGGGGCTAATATCCAAAATAGATTCAAACAACTCAATCACAAGAAACAAATACTCCAAGAAATGGTCAAAGACGATTGCCCAACAAACACATGAAAAAATACTCGTTGTCTATAATCATCAGAAAAATGCAAGTGAAAATCCCTTTGAGATATCACCTAACCCCAGCAAGATTATCCCATATCACAAAGTCACAAAACACCAGATGCCAGCGTGAATGTGGAGAGAAGGGAACACTTCTACACTGTTGGTAGGATTGCAAACTAATACAGCCTTTTTGGAGAGAAGTATGGAGAATCCTCAAAGATCTAAAAGTTAATTTTCCATTTTACTAGGTATCTACCCAGAAGAACAAAAATCATTTTACCACAAATAAATTTGCACCAGAATGTTTATTGCAGCACAATTCACAATTGCTAAGTCATGGAAGCAACCTAAGTGTCCGTCAACCCATGAATGTATCAACAAACTGTGGTGTATGTATACCATGGAATACTATTCAGCCATTAAAAAGATGGAGACTTAACATCTTTTACATTTACCTGGATGAAGTTGAAATACATTCTTCTTAGTAAAGCATTGCAGGAATGGAAAAATAAATATCCAGTGTACTCCATACTAATATAAAATCAATATATAAATAATTATGGGTTAGGTGTGGTGGCTTACGCCTATAATCCTAGCACTTGAGAGGCTAAGGTGGGTGGATTGCCTGAGCTCACAGGTTCGAGACCAGCCTGAGCCAGAGCAAGACCTCATCTCTAAAAATAGTCAGGTGTTGTGATGGGCACCTGTAGTCCCAGTTACTTGGGAGGCTGAGGCAAGAGAATTACTTGAGCCCAAGAGTTGGAGGTTGCTGTGAGCTATGATGCCATGGCACTCTACCGAGGGCAACAAAATGAGACTTTGTCTCAAAAAATATATATATAAATAATTACATGCTCATGTGAATAATAAAACACAAATACAGTCTAGTATGGGGGTAGAGGGAGGCGGAGGAGGAAGATGATTGGCAGAAGAAGGGAGGGCATGAGGTGGGATCTCACCTAATGTGCACATCATGTGGGTGTATAACGTGACCCCTGGGTGGAGGGCTGTTTTACAAATGGAGCTTTACCCTGGAAGTGAGAACAATGTAACCTAAAAATTTGTACCCTCATATTAATTTGAAATAAAAAACAAATTAAAAAAGAAAAAAGAAATGGTCAAAGAACCTGAACAAATATTTTCAAAAAGAAGACATATGAATGGTTAACTGATATATGAAAAAATGCTCAATATCACTAATGCAAGAGATGCATTAAAATAAATTAATGCAAATTAAAACCACAAAGAGATGTCATCTCATACCTGTCAAAATGGCCATTAACAAAAAGATGGAAGATAACAGGTACTGACTAGGGTGTACACTGTTCCTCTCTGATCATCTTTTTTCTTATCTACATTGTTAGTGAGAATGTAAGTCAGTACAGCCATTATTGAAAATAGTATGGAGTTTCCTTAAAAATCTAAAAATAGAACAACTCTGTAATACAGCAATCTCGCCACTGGGTACACATTCAAGGGCACTGAAATCAGTATGTTGAAGAGATACCTGTACTCCCGTTTTCATTGCAGCAGTCTTCATAGCAGCCAAGATATGGAATCAGTCTGAATGTTCATTGTTTCTCTACCTTGACTATAGGCAAGAGTCTCTTGTTAATCTCCTTGTACAGGTTGAGAAAGAGAGACGCAAAGATTTTTAAATAGCTTTCGCAAGACCAAGAACCAAGATTTAAGATGTATGTTTGTTTGTTTTTTTTTCTGGATAAATGGGTAAAGAAATTTTTTTGTGTGTGTGTGTCTCTATATGTCTCTGTGTGTGTATGTATAGGTATATACATATGTATACAAACACTAGAATAATCAGACATAAAAAACAAGGAAAATGTGTCATTTCCAACAACATAGATAAACCTGGAGGACGTTATGCCAAGTGAAGTAAGTCAGACACAGAAAGATACTCATGTGGAATCTCAGAAAGCTGAACTCGTTGAAGCAGAGAGTAGAATGGTGGTTATCAGGGGATGGGGTGGAAGAACTTCAGGGAAATGTTGGTCAAAGGGTCCCAAGTTTCGGTGGGGAGGAATAAATTGTCACACTCTGTTGCACAGCCTGGGGACTGCAGTAAGGTGCCGTACACTTGCAAATTGCTAAGAGGGTAGATTTTAAATCATCTTACCACAAAAAAAGGTAAGCAGGTGAGGTGGTGGATATTTTAATTACTTGATTTAATCATTCCACAATGTGTACCTATATCAAAACATCACATTGTACTCCATAAATATATAGAATTAATATTTGTCAATTAAAAAGAAGAAATACAGGATAAGGATGCTGCAGTTTAGAACAGGAACTGTCTTATGGAGAAGGGGATATTTGAGCAAAGAATGAGAATTCTTTCTCATGAATGCATCTGTCATTCATTGGCTAACCGTGAATGGAACTATCAGGTATGGATGGATTTTGGCTCATCGGTTTGTTGTATATTTTCCTACTTCTTTATCTGCCTGATGATTTTTGATGGGATGCCAGGCATTGTGGGTTCTACCTTCTTGGGTGTTGGACAGTTTGAATTCCCATCAAACTTTGTTGTGGATGCAGTGAAATGACTTGAAAACAATTCGATCCTTGTGTATTTTAATACTTGGTAGGTAGGATTGAAAAAATATTCAGTCTAAGTTTAATTGTCCTACACTCCTGAAGCAAGACTATTCTGTGCATTCCACCCCATATCTTGTGACCCAGGACATTTTCCGGTCCAGCTGGCTGGTGGAACAGGCAATGTTTCTGGTCCCAGAACTGTGGAACTGGGACCTTTAATTCTTTCAGAAGGTTCTTCCCTGGCCTTGGGATATTTCCTCACAAGCCTGTACTAGTCAGTAGTACTCCATGAATCCCTGCAGAGTCCTCCGCAAGTCTATAGAGTTCTGTCTCTTCCTTGGTACTTGTTTCTGAAAATGAGCCAGGCTCCCTGGACACTCAGTTCAAGGGTTCTCTGGGCTTTGCCTTGGTCCCCTCCTTGGCTATGGTCAGCGGCCTCTTTCTGGGCAGTAAGGTGGGACAAGTGGCAGTCTCTTCCTGCCTGTTTTCCAGTCCTTAGGGACCCCTTTTCTTTTCTGCCTGATGTACAGTGTCTTGAAAACTGTTGTTTCATATATTTTGTCATTATTTTGGTTGTTTCGGGCAGAGGGGATGTCTGGTTCTTGTTGTCCTACCTTGACTAGGGGCAGAAGTCTCTTGTTAACCCCACTGAACAGGCTGGAGAGTTGTGACTCAAGGATTTTAAACCACTTGCCCAAGTCAGTAGATCCGGGAATGAAGATTCATGCTCCATGTCTTTTCTGATGTATCAGGATATGCTGTCTTGGGCTAATTACTTAATTTTTTAAACTTCAGTTTTTTTCCACTGCAAAATAGAGCAACGATGAGCTGCATTTGGGCAGCACCTAGTGGGTGCCTGACTCAGTGGCTGCTCACTTTATATGAGTTTCTTCCTGCCTTAGAGCCAAACGTTCAAATCACAAGTGAGGATGTCAGAGCCAGGATAAGGTGCACAGTGCCAGGTGGCATCTCGAGAAGTGGGGCTGCAGAACTTGGCTTTCTCTGTTTCCAAGTGCCCAGAACCTTGGCAGGGAGAGACTTGCGAGGATAATTTCCTATAGCATTTCCAATTCTACTCTTAACACATATTTGTCACTAGTGAAAATCAATCTTGGCGTTGCATTGAGTATTGGCTTGTTGGTTCTTCATAAGAACAAGTAGAGGAGTGACTTTTGAATCTATTGTGCAATGAAAAATTCATTTCAACTGGATGTACCTCCTCTCTGCCCACCTAACGCCTCTTGGAGAAGTGATGCTCATTTGGATGGGCAGCCCTAGCACTCAGTAAAGGGAGGGCCCAGAAACTCATCCCCAGTTGCTGGCTGTGGGAAACAGCATGGTTTGGAATTAGGGACCTGCACGTAATCTCAGATGTATCAGTTGTTTACTCTGCAACACACTGCCCCTCTCCGAGTATCATTTTTTTCTTATCTATAAAATAGGAATATAAATACTTAGCTTTATAAAATTGTTATGAGGTTTGGAGGTCAGGCATATAAAATGAATAGCACATAGTATATGCCCAATAAAAGATAATTAAACCTGAAAAACTAAACAATACCTAACCAGATGTTTCCAAAGGAGGCTTTGAGGTCAGGAATCAAGGATGATTTCAAAGCTATTGCAACATTGTGGGCTGTTACTGAGGCTCCCAGGATCCACACATAAAATCAGTCTTAATTGGGTGGCATTGCTGAGTGTCTACCCAAGGGAAAGGAAATCATTCTATCAAAAGACACCTGAATTTGTATGTTGATTGCAGCACAATTTATAATCATAAAGTTATGAAACCAACCTAAGTGCCCGTCACGAGAGGAGTGGATAAAGCAGATGTGGTACAAACACACCACGGGACACTACTCAGCCATAGAAAGGGATGAAATAATGTCTTTTGCAGCAACGTGGGTGGAACTGGAGGGCATCATCCTAAGTACAGTATCTCAGGAACGGAAGCCCAAATGCCACATATTCTCACTGATACACGCAAGGGGGAGCGTAGCTGTATGTGAAGGCACACAGAGTGCTACAGTGATGTTGGAGACTCAGAAACTGGGAGGCCAGGAGGGAGGTGAGAAAAGAAAAAGTACTTTTCAGGTGCCACGTACATTAAGTGGGTGATGGGCACACTACAGGTCCAGACGTCATCACTGTACAGCTCACCCATGTAACCACGAATCTGTCAATATATAAAAGAAAAATTTGTAAAACAAAAAAGTGAAGAGGATAACAATGAGACAAGTGCTGAATCATCAAGATAAAAAACGGAGTGCTGCGTTGCCAAGTGCCGAGATGCAATCTTGCAAAGGACCAGGTGCTACTTAGCTTGAGACCATTGTTGCCATGCAAGTTTGCAGGGCCAAGGGGCCGATCGTCGTAACATTATTCAAGAGAAGCCAAAAGTATGCAGTTTTATTTGAAATGCTCTTATTTTAAAAACCCTCTACATGGCAAGCGAAAAGTCAGCAGGTCGTCAGTTGGCAATCTCTGTCCTCGAACAAGCTAAGCCCTCCGTAGATTGATTACAATCATACATTGCATATTGTAATTATATTATAAAGTACTTTAAAGTGGGTGGACCTGCCATTGATTTGTCCTGTGAGACTATTTTATGCTGGGCTGGAGTGGAGCAGCATGTTTAGAGTGTCCGTGTCGGTATCATGAAGAGGCTTGCAGAGACAAGCCTGGAGGCTGAGTTTAATGAGGGACAGAAAAAGCCCAGGGAGTGTGACTTTAAGCCCAGCACCCTGGGCCTTATCTCAGCCTACAAGGCAGATGAGCGAGCTCCCACAGCAAAGCAGGTTTTCCTGGTTTCTTGAGAATACCTGGTATGTGCCAGGTGCTGTGTGCATCTTAGTCCTCACATCCTTGTGGGTGGAGGTGACACTTAAGGTTCACCAGCATAAATGGTTGCAAAGCCACAGACAAGCTGTCAGAGAGGGCAGGTGGGGCCCCCTAGGTGGGACAGGATTGAAGGTGGGAAGTGTGGGGGCAGTCTGGGGTTTGGGGTAGATGCCACTGAGTCTGTGGCTTGATTTGGGAGAACTGATGCTTATATTGTAGAGATTTCCTTCTACAAGTACCATTGCTCATTTATTTTGTTTTAAGTTTTCCCTCTATAATATTTTGTGGTTTTCTTTCTTCTTTTTTTTTTTTTTAGAGACAGAGTCTCCCTTTGTCACCCTTGGTAGAGTGCCGTGGTGTCACAGCTCACAGCAGCCTCCAGCTCTTGAGCTTAGGTGATTCTCTTGCCTCAGCCTCCTGAGTAGCTGGGACTACAGGCGCCTGCCACAACGCCCGGCTATTTTTTGTTGCAGTTTAGCAGGGGGCCAGGTATGAACCCACCACCTTTGGTATATGGGGCCAGTGCCCTACTCAGTGAGCCACAGGAGCTGCGTGTGGTTTTCTTTATATTACTGTTTTTTATTAAATTATAGCTGTGTGCATTAATGCATTTATGGGGTACAAAGTCCTGATTTTATACACAATTTATTTGGAATGCTTACTTCACACTGGTTAACATAACCTTCACCTCACTATTTGTTGTGATAAGACATTTATACTCTACTCTTAATAGTTTTGACAGGTACCCTTGCATTGTGGCACAATAGTTGAGGTCCCACCAAATATCCTCCCTCCTCCTGGCCTCTCCCCTCCCCTCCCCTCCCGTCTCCCTCCTCATCCCTCCTTCATTCTGGACTGTAGTTGTGGTTTTCTGTGTAGAAGACTTGTTCACCCTTTGTTAGATTTAATCTTAGGCATTTGATACTTTTTTGGCTGCCAATGTAAGTTGGTATCCTTTTTAAAATTTCATTTTCTAATTTTTTATTGCTGGTATGTAGAAATATGAAGTATAGTTTTATTCCTTCATTTCCAATTCTTAAACTTTTTATTATTTTTCATTTGCTTGAGGCAATGGGTAGTATCTTTATTAAAATGTTAAGCCACAGTAGTAATTAGTGGACACCTTTTCTTGGCCCTGATTTCTTAGGGTGGGATTTCAGTATTTCACTGTTTAGGTGTAATTTACTGTTTAAGTATTTACTGTAGAGCATTTTTAATGGATATTATATATCAGATGAAGGAGATTATCACCCAGTCCTAGTTTACTGAGATCGTTTTCCCTGAATGGAGGTCGAATTTTATTGAAGGCCTTTTCTGTATCTAAGATGATCATGTGATTTTACTTTTTCAATCTGCTAATGAGTTAAATTATGTTACTTGAGTTTTAATTGTCAGACCAACCTAACTTTTCCAAAACAAACTTGACTTTGGTCTTTTTTTTTTTTTTTATAAACAACTGGATTTAAATCACTAATATTTTATTTATGATTTTTGCATCCATGTTCATGACAGATAATTGTGTGTGAGTTTCCTTTTTTGGTAATGCCATTGTCACCTTTCAATAGCAAGGTTAAAATGAGTTGTCTGAAAGAGTGGTGCAATATTTGTGTTATTTCTTCTTAAATATTTAACAGAACTTTTTGGTAATGCAATTCGGACCTAGAGATGTCTCTGTGGGAAAACTCTTAGTTAATAATTCAATTTTAAAAGTGGTGTTTACCTTTTAAGGTTTTCTTCTTTTTGTATCAGTTCTGGTGAGTTGTGTTTTTCAAAAAATTAGTTTATTTTAAATGTATGGCCATAAAATTATAAAATTCTTTTACTATCTTTTTGATGTTTATGTGATCTATACTAATGTCCCTTGTTATGATATTAGTTGGCTGCGATTTCTTTATTTCTTTACAGGTCTAGGTAGTTTAGATTTTAAAAAAAATTCGTATTTCTGATTCTGAAAACGCCTTCTTAGTAACAAAACAAACAAAACATCCCGTATTTGGCAATGTGGATTTTTTTGTATTTTATGTTTTATTTCTTTTTTCTTCAATGTTTGCTCTTAATATTGTTTCTCCTACTTCCTTTGGTTTTTATTTTGTTCATTTTACTATTTTGAGAAATATACTTAGATACTTTTTTTAGCTTTTCTTCTAATACATGCAAGTAAGGCTACATAACTCTCACTAATTTAGGATTTAGTTGTGTTTCACAACTGGGCTATGTCATACTTTCATTATTGGTGGGAAATATTTTTAACTTTCCACTGTGATTTTTTAGTTTGACCCATTGATTTATTATTTGGAAGTGCTTTGTTTAATTTTCAAGCATTTAGAGATTTTATGTTTATGTTTGGTTACTGATTTCTGACTTAGGATGCAGAGAGAATCTATGCTGAGTGATTCTAACACTTGAGACTTGCTTTATGGGCCAACACGTGGCCAGTTTTAGTAGATCTTTCTTGTGCATTGGAGAAGAATGTACATTCAGCAGTTGGGTGATGTCTTCTGTATTTGTCAATGAAGTCAAGTTTGTTACTTTTGTTATTCAGATCTGTACTCTTAGCTTTTTGTTCTACAGTTGTTGAACAAAACTGTAGTGTGTTTACGTCTACCACTATGATTATAGATTTGTCCATTTATCCTTTTAATTTGATCTACTTTTGCTTTTTGCAACTTACAATTTTAAGCTCATACATATTTAGAATTGTTATATCTTCCCAACTGATGGATGCCATGTAAAGATGTCCTTATTTATGTTTAGTAATGTGTTTCAAATATTTTGACTTAAAGATCTACTTTGTCTAATACTAGTATTTTCAAATCAGCTTTCTTATGGCTAATGTTTTCATCTATATCTTTATATTCTCTTATTCACAATCTTTCTATGTCCTTATATCTAATATGTATTTCTTGTAAACAACTTATAATCTTTCTTTTTATGAAGTTAGAGCTTTTTTGAGTATTTAGTTTATTTACATTTAATTCAGTGGCTGACATAAGCTCATATTTTGGATTTAAATCAATCCTTTTCCTCTTTTCTTGTGAATCAACACAGAGAAGAAGAACGAACCTGAGTGGGAATAGTGGGAAATGAGAAAGAAAGACACGAAAGACAGAAAACATATAAGAGACGAAGGATATGATGGGACTGGGAGGGCTGACGCAGCTGATGGCTGCAGCCAGCACCAAACCATGGAAACAGCGTTATTTATATGGTATCTTAACAAGGTTGCTAAATGTCATAAAACTTAGCACATTGGATAAAGATCCTTGAAGAGAAAAAACTGTGTGTTTTCTGATAATAAGAAAAGTATGCATGGGCTACGTGATTTCTGGCAGGTGAAAAAAATGTTGTTTAAGGGAGGGGAGGTGGTTCAGGGTCGTTCCCTGAGCATCTCCCAGGCTGCGGGGGCCCTGCCACCTCACAGCTCGTCCCACACTCTTTTGTTCTTTTTTCCCATCTATTCTATGCTCCTTTTTTCCCTATTTCTTACCTTTTTCTTGAATCAACAAGTACATTTTTAGTATTGAATTGTTTACCTCTCCATTAACATATTATGTATATATTCTATAACGGTTCTTTGAAGATCTGCTCTTGAGGTTGTAACATGCATCTTTGACTAATTATAGTCTTATTTAAATTCAGAATTTCACCTCATTCCAAAAATACTTGGACCTTAGAACACTTATTTATTCCCTTGTAACATCTGTGATATTATTGTATATAAATTCTTCATATATGTGAAAGCACACAGGGCATTGTTATTTTTATCTGTATAATCAATATTCATTGATTACATTTTCCCACATATTTGTCCTTTCTGTTTCTCTTCTGTTCTGTGCTTTTGCCCAATGGACTTTAGAATTTCTTTAGGGTAGGTTTCACGCTAGTAAGTTCTCTCAGTGTCTGTTTGTCTGAAAATGTTTTGTCTTGTGTTTTTCCACTCCTGAGAAGAGCAGGTGGTGGCTGTCTTCTCTTTGCCATTAATGACATTGCTCCTTTGAGGATTCTGTGGCTTCTTTGAGGAGTAATCTGGAAGTCTTACCGTTCTGTTGAAGATAATCTATCTTTTTTTCTCTAGCTGCTTAAATAACTTCTCTTTGGTTTTTGTCACTTTTACTCTGATGTATTGAAGGGCTGCTTTATTTATTTTTTTAACCATTTCTAAAACCCCTGAATCTGTGGTTTGTGTCTTTCATCTTTTCAAATTTTGTCTTTTGCTCCATTCTCTCTCTCCTTTCCTATGGGACTCCAATTATACATATATGTGGCCTTCTACACAATATCCCCTATGTCTTTTATGGTAACTTCTCTATTTTTCATCATCCCAGCTTCAGTCCGGTTATTGTCTTCTGGGCCATCTTTCAGATTGTGAATTCTTTCTTTGTTAAGTTTAAACTGACATTTATCAAGTTCTTTTTTTTGGCCAAGGCTGGGTTTGAACCTGCCACCTCCAGTATATGGGGCTGGCACCCTACTCCTCTGAGCCACAGGCACTGCTCGTATTTATCAAGTTCTTATATTAGTTATTTTACCTTTCATTTAGTAGTTACATTTGATTTATTTGTGCTAAAATTCCCTCTCAATTTGTTTATTGAACATATTAATCACAGATATTTTAGGATCTATTTCTGATAACTAATATTTAGATCTCTAGTGGTCTGTTTCTAACATCTTGTTCCATTTTGTTTCAGTCAGTTCTTGTCTTTCTGAACAGAGACTTTTCCTTATTAAAGGCCAGCAAGTGCATTATTGGGTATAATAGAAGCCCTGGAGGTTATATTCCTCCAGGGAGAGTTTCTGTTTGTTTCTGGCAGGGTTTTAGGGAGAAAGCATCCAGTCTGCATGGACTTGAGGCTGGTGCCAGTGTTTACGAGGTCCTCTCTGGGCGTCACAGCTGAATCCTGGAGTGTTCACCAGGCCCTGAGCTCTCCTTTCTCTCCCTCAACCCTGAGAGATTTTGTTTAGCTCTCAGCCTCTTAGAAGCTGCTTTCTGATTGGCTACTTGACTTGGGTCTGGGAAGGTATCTCTTCTTTGAAGCCAATAAAACCACAGAGAAAATGTGCTCATTTCACTGCCAGGATGAGCAGAGGCTTTGGAAGTCTCAGGCACTGACCAGTGTGGAAGCATTTCTGCACCTGTCCTGGAGCTCCTCTCAGGCCCTTGCCTTCCAGGTAGAAAAGAGAAACAAAGCCTGAGGCACAGCTTCTTGCTGCCCTTGGAACCAGCTCCCGCCATGGAGATTAATTCCATCAGAAGCAGACATGATACCCAAGTGTAGGGAGGGCTATGAACAGATGGCAGCAGGCAGAGCTCCTGCAGTGCCTGAAGTATCCCCAGTGAGCCTGGCTTTGGTCTGAGAAGAACACACAAAGGTTGCTACATGCTGCAACCCCCTCCCCACCCAGCTCTCTGAGTAAGGAGAGGAAAGACCTCAGTAGTTCTTTTTGTGGTTATTATTTATTTTATATTTTCTCTCTAGATTGAAACTAAGTTGAGATTTAAATCATTTTGAGAAGTCAAAAGCTGTGTTGTTTTTCTTTTGTAAAGAGCATATATCTTTCTGTTTTGAGAATAAGACTTAATATTTACTTCAGAAACTAATTTCATGGCTGCAGAGAAGCAATTTGTTTTAGGAACTCAGGCTGCTCAGTCAGGTCTCCTGTTGTGTGCTGAGCTTGGATGCTCCGGTCCAGGCAGAGGTGGCTGTGGGGACACTTCAGGCTGGGCTGGCTTGTAGAAGCTGGTGGGCTGTGTGCTCCATTCTCCCTGGCAGACAGTGCCATCTGGGGCCACTGCTACTTGAAGCAGGGGCTTCTCATGGTGCCAGTCCTCCAGTGTGAGCCAACTGTTCACGGGGAGGTGAAGACAGAATGGAGGCCATGCATCTAGAAAGTGTAGCAATTCTTTGGAGTAATCTTGCATCTGTTGTATCTAATAATAAAGATTGAGGGGCTTGCATTTTGTGTGTCATTGTTTATTTTATTTTATTTTTATTGTATTTTGCTAAAGTATTAGCTTGCAACATGTTGGAAATGAATGAAATGGATTCTTCCACACAGAGAGTTGGATGTCATGTTCTAGACTTGGAGGTGATGAGATCAGGTCAGGACTGGGCCGTGTCAGCCCTGTGGAACACACAGCTATCAAAGGTCTGGCTATGGTGAACACACCATGGAGACCAGCGATGCACTGGTTGAAGGTGCATCTGCTCCTGCAGAGGAGGTGATCCAGGTGGTGTATGCAGCAGGGAGGCCTGCAGCAGACTTGCCCTGGGCCTGGGGAGCAGAGGCCTGAGGAAGACACCGTGGATACTGGGATGGAGCTGAGACCCTCAGGACACATGAGACCAGAAAAACCTGGGGGATTTCCCTGATAGCCAAATTTGGGGGGTGTGAGGGAGCCCAGTACTTTGTGTCCCTTAGTATCCCAAGCTCTGAACGGCAAGTGGTGGAATTGTGGATGCTAAAATTTGGGCTTTATTTATAATAAACAATGAGTTTCTAATATTGGATCTCAGCTTCAGACAGACTCACTGGATAGTGCTGGACATCTACTGGCTTGCTCAGTGGGCCTGGCTGCCCCACAGGTGAGCACAGCAAATGTGGCACCAGGACTGCTGGGTGAGCCCCTGGGGAACCCTTGTCCTGAGCTCCAGGGATGACCCTCTCCTCTCCCCTAAGGACAGGGGCTGAAGGACAGGGCCAAGGGCCAACACGGGTGGGTTGATGTGCACAGACACATGCACTGAGGTATTTCAGTCTCACAGAAGCTGCACAGCTCCCTTGACGTTTGCTCCTCACACCGTTCTGTGCTCTCTCCCCCTTCCACCTTGGTCTCCTCCTTGCTGAGAGGTTCATCCGCAACACAGGTGCTCTGAAGCATGCAGTTAATGAAATGAAACAACCTAACAGAAGCTTAGTGTGTACTTAGGTTGCCCTTTTTCCTGGAAAGTACTAACTAAGGGGGAAGATACTCACTAAAGGGAATTGGCTGTGCAAAAGAGATTTTAAAACAAGAAATTCCAGCACTCAAGATTTCATGGCTGGTTGAATTCCCAGTTATGTCGTGTGGTATTTTCTAGTCCCAGCCAGCCTGAAGCTGCAAAATAAACATTTCCTCTACCACTGTGCCTTCACACACTGGCAGCTGTGGCCATAGGACACTTGGTAGATGACCAGGGACCCAGAGCAGGTCATGGTCAAGGTCCAAAGGGCTGAGGTTGACAGGGTGATCTCAGGTGTGTAGCTGAGTGGACAGTGAGCATGGACCCTTTGCCCAAGCTCCCCTCTCTACAAATCACCCTCACTCTGTTGTCAAGGCCCCTCCTGTCCTCCTGTCTCTGGCTGGGGATGACCACAAATGGCCGCTTTCCCCATACCAGGCCAGTCCAGCACTTTCCTCACATTCTTGCATATGGGACATGGGCAGTGCAGCTGGGGTCTCTGGATGTGGGGATGCCAGGCTTAGGGGCTGTCCTTGTGCACTTGTCCTGAGGAGAAAACTGGGCTGCTCCCTTTCCTCTCTTTCTGGACCTCCCGTGATTGGACCTCCTGGTTTATTTCTTGTGGTTATGGAAGCTGGAAAGTCCACTATGAAGACACCAGCAGATGTGAAGTCTGGTGAGGGCGGCTCCCTGCTTCCACCGGGGAAGGCCAAGGACCAGCCTTTATCTTTCTTACACTTCTCTACATTTCTCTCTCCTTTGCTTGGAAATCCCTTTATTTTTTAGTTTTTATGGTACTTTTAGACAAAGTTCTGTCATCTTTTTCACCCTGAGAGTGTTGTCATGGGCTCACTCCCTGCTGATCCCTCCCTTCCTCCCTCCCTCCTGCAGAGGTATCTATTCTCCCAGCCTCTACCAGTTGTGCCTCTTCCTGAGATTCATGTCTAGGGAGGTGCTCAGCAGGTGCTTTTTGCTTCTGGCTCTTTTTTTTTTTTTTTTGCAGTTTTTGGCCGGGCTGGGTTTGAACCCACCACCTCCAGCATACGGGGCTGACGCCCTACTCCTTTGAGCCACAGGTGCCACCCTGCTTCTGGCTCTTTTCCCTCAACCTTGCACTGGGGTCTTCTTTGTGATCTTTGTCCACGCTGTTGTGTGGTTGTGGCTTCCTCATCCTCCATTCTCTGTGTCTTCCCACGTCCCTTTGCCACACAGGCACCTGTTCCATGTCTAGTGGGCATTGGGGCTCTTCCTTCTCACAAGCAATTCTGTGGCCAGCATTCTCCTGTGCATTTCCAAGGATAGTCCTAGGTACAGGGAGCACAGACTTTGTGAGTATGTTTGAGTGGACACAGCCTGTAGCTGCCTGCATGACCAGGGTAAATTCACCACAGTCACAGCACGAGGTGGCCCCTCTCTGGGGAGCTGCCAGGGCTGGTGCCACCTGTAGCATTCTCCATGCTTTTCACACACTCACTCTGCCTTGCTCACGCTGCTCTGTCCAGCTGTACCCAATGACCCATAAGGCTAAAGTCATGGGTCTTTAAAGTTCAGACATGTTTTGGGGCAGGCAGTGTGGCCAGCGGGACCCAGCCCCCACAGTCAGGTGCCCCTACATCCTCACCCTCATTTCCCCCCACTGCTCCCAGGATCTGTAATTAGTAGATTTCCCAAGGTGCCCGGCTTCTTGTTCTTGGTGGCTGTGTGGCGCTGGGCGAGGGGAACCTGGGGCTGGATTCTGAACTCAGAATGGCAAGTCCCTGAGGATGAACCCAGGGCAGGGCAGTGGGGCAGGGTGTTGCTGCTGGCATCCTTCTTTGGGGCCATAGGGTCTCTCCTCTCTGGGGTCCTGAGGAGGTTGTGAGAAGGGGCCCAGGCTCATCTCTGCTGAGACAGGTTGAGAGAAGGGAAGTGGAGGCTGAGCAGCAGCCTGGGACCTGAGGGACAGTTACAGTGAAAAGTGGAGGGAGCCATCTGGCCCGAGTCGTGAAGAAATCACACCCCGTTACTGGTCCCCATGTCTCTCCTTATCTTCCCGTGGAGATTCCGGAGCCCATACATGGGCAATAGTCAGAGCAGGGTGTGGTGGCCAGGGCTGTGCAGGAGGAGGATTGGTGAGAGATCTGCAGGGCTCTGGTGGGTGAGTGGGGACCAGCCAGGCAGAATGCTCTCCGACCCTGAGCACCTGCCCACCCCAGCAGGAAAGGCCAGCATGCTCCTGAGTTCATTGGAGAGTAGACATTGAGGCACTTTCCTGGGCTGCCCTGACAAACTGCCAGTGCTTAAAACAGCAGTTTCACTCTCTCACAGCTCAGAATGGCAGGAGTCTGAGGTCAGTCATCACTGGGCTGAGACCAGGGTGTGGCAGGACCACATTGCCTGCAGAGGCTCCAGGAAAGAATTCCTTCCTTGCCTCTTCCAGGGCCTGGCTGTAGGTGGCTGCAGCTGCTTCTTGGCTGGGGCCACATCACTGCAGGTCGCTCCCAATTTTGCCTCCCTCTTGTAAGGCACTTGCCATTGCCCTGGGCCCACCGGGGGTATCCAAGGAGACATCTGCTCCCCACCCCAAGATCCTTGCTGGCCTGCAGGGTCTCCTATCAGTGTTCCTCAGAGAACAGAACAGACTACACATGTGCATGTGTATGGATGTGTGTTTATATAAGGGAGTAGTGTAAGGAATTGGCTCATGCCATTATGGAGAGTGACAAGCTCAAAATCCTGCCAGGTGGCAGGCAGAGGCTGGTGCCCCAGGAAAGTATCACAGTGAGAGTCAGAAGGCCAACTACGGGAAGTGACTCTTAATTTTACTCTTTATGGTGGTGCCCGTAGTTCAGTAGTAGGGCACCGGCCACATATACCAAGGCTGGTGGGTTCAAACCCTCCCTGGGCCAGCTAAACAACAATGACAACTGCAACAACAACAAAAATAGCCGGGCGTTGTGGTGGGTGCCTATAGTCCCAGCTACTTGAGAGGCTAAGGCATGAGAATCGTTTAAGCCCAAGGGTTTGAGGTTGCTGTGAGCTGTGGTGCCACAGCACTTGATCCAGGGCAACAGCCTGAGACTCTGTCTCAAAAAAAAAAAAAATTTTTTTTTTTATTCTTGACTCTGAAGGCCTTCACTGGTTAGACAAGGCCCACTTGCATTATGGAGGGCAATATGCCTAAAGTCTACTGACTTAAATGTTAATTTCATGTGCCCCATCTGCACAGAAACATCTAGACTATTGTTTGACCAAACAACTGGGCACAATAGCCTAGCCTAGCTGGCACATAAAATCAGCTATCACATATGGTTCCTGGGATCACGACATGGCCATCTTCTGGGGCCACTGTTCAGCTGTCTCTCTTCTTATGTCCCCAAAATGGTCAAGACCTTGCAAGGGTGAGTACAAAGGAGGCCACAGGTTGCAGAAGCAGCACGGACTGAGCCAGTTAGCCTGGCCTGAATCCCAGCTCTGCCACGTGGTCCCTCTGACTGTCAGTTGTCTTATCTGGAAAGCAGGGACACTTGCCAGGGAAGCCCTTGTGAGGGTCGCATGTCCCTTCTCGCTCCCTGTGCCCCCACCACTGCATCGGAACACCCAGCAGTCTGACAGTCAGGTGGATTGATTGTCACTCACGGGCCGGCCTGCCATTTCATTCTGGTGTGGGTGAGCTGACCTGAGGGCTTTTATTATTTCCATTTTACTTAGCCCGAGAAGCAGTAAATTTATTTTAAGGTAATGATCATGCTCTTTTCCTCTTGTTCTCATAAATTATGGTCCAACAGGTCATGCACAAACAGTTTGGTTTGATATCTCCCATTAATCTTTGCTGCATTTTGTAAGCGAACTTCAGTGCAATGAACTGGGTTTTAATTAAATCTTGAAGTTTCTAGTATTTCACAACTCACTCTCACATTGGACTATAAAAGGAGGAGTCCATATAATTTCATGAGCAGCAATTCCCTTTACTACAAATATGCAAAGCAGACCTTGCTTCTTCTCAGAATTCTTGTTCTAGACCATTTTATTTCCCTTGCAGTGCCTGCCAGGACATCCCTTTGCTTCTGAAACAAGCAGGGCACTGTGGGACTCTGGAACAGGGAACAGAAATGCACACCCTCCCTACCCACCCCTTGTCATCATGGGCATGTGTGGCAAAGCCAGTGTAGTTGGGAGTCTTGTCCCTCTGATGTGACCTTGTCTGCCCAGCCATGCTGTCTTCCACCACCAGGCTGTGCATGAGGCACAGAGAAGCCACACAGTAAATTCTCTGTTTGTTGAATGACTATAAAAGACCTTGTCCTGTTCAGATATTTGCAGACAAAGAGGAGCTGTAATTAGTAGATCTCCCAAGGTGCCTTTCATCCACTTTCTGACATGTTCTGAAACATTCTGCATGGTAGAAGACATACAGCCCATGGGAATCAACAACTTCCCCAGGGCCACATAGCAGAGAGAAGTGCCATGTGCATCTTCAGGGACATTTCTCTCTTAGCCATGCACCTGCTCTGTGCCACATGCTGTGCTGGGCACGGCCAGACCAGGCCCAGTCCCCTTCACAAATGAGGGCTGGAGAGACCGGCCTCGCAGCCCTGAGACAGCTTTCATGGCAGAGGGGTGGTTTTGCAGCAAACATTTATTGTATCTGCTGTACACCCTGTGCTGGGCTGAGTCAGGGGGTGGGAACGAGTGAAACCGGCTTTTCCAGCTGTAGAGTGCTCCTCATCCTGCCTTCCAAGGTCCCCTGCACAGCCTCATCTCTCTTACTGGTCAGTGGTTAGTGGTGAGCATGGAGGCGATGGCCCAGAACAGACAGCACCTAGCTGTCAGCCTCTGTTCCCAAAGCCAGCCACCTGAGCCCAGCGGGGGACAGTGCTGATGCGACTGTGCTCCTCCCCTCTTCCCAGGTGCTTGATGCCTGCAGACAGCTTATTCCCAGACTCAGCCTCTGCTCCCATCTAATCCACCCTGATGAACATCAGGGCCCTGACCCTGTCCCCCAGATATCTCCACACATTCCCTTCCTGTCCTTTGCCACTGCCTGCATTTGGCCACTGTCTCCCTGGACACAGACTTCTGCAGCTCCCCACTACTAACTCCCTAAGGGGCCCCTGCCCATGGGCTCCTGCAGCCCCATGCCTGCAAGGAGCAAGTCATCTCCTCTCTAGGCTGAATCTTTCCTGAGAATCTCATGCCCTCCAGGGACATGTGGCCCCCAAGAATCCTGGACCTATCTCCAGCTCTATCTTTCTCTGAGCTATACAGGCACCCTTGAGCCCTGCTGGCACTGGGGTGTTCTCCAGTGGTTTCCTAGAATGCACTGTGAAGTTCTGGAAAGCAAGACTCAGTCTTGCTCATTTTGAAGCCCAGTGGAAACTCTAGAATTTCTGTAGTGGAAGGGCTTAGTATGGGAGGGGACAATCTGGTTGAGGCAGGCTGGGTGACTTTGGAAGCTGCATTTGGATGATGTGTTGCTTTGCTTACACTGAGTGATAATTCAGGCTGGTTTGAAGGCTGGTGGGAGCCTGGGGTTCTAACCATCTTTGAGGATCCCTTGGCACTGCCTCCGTTTAGCATCAGTGCCTGGTCCTGGCGGCCTGTGATGTATGACTACGTGACTAGAGGAACAGCATGGTCCCTGGTGATGAAATCAAATAGGGGTATGGTACTGGAGACACTCAGGGCCACGTCACGCAGAAGGATGCTCTGAAAGGCTCAGTAGGTATCCTGGGGGAGGGGCAGAAGGAGTATCCGTGTTAGCTGTGGTCAGGTGTGGAGTATGGGGGTGTTTGTGTGCAGTGTATGTGGTGTGTTATGCATATGTGGGGGGTGTGTGTGCATGCATGACGTGTGTGGTAGGTGTATGGTGTGTATAGGTAGGTGTGTGTGGGGTAGATGTATGTGTGGTGTGTGTGTGGTATGTGTGCCTGCCTGCATACTGAAGCTACATGGAGTGCTGACCGCATGGTGGCCCCTAGGGCTCACATGTGCCCAGTTAGGTCCATCTGGGGCTCTGGGTGTGTAGCCCCCTCCTGGGGACTTGCGCACAGACTGCCTGGAACCCTAGTGAGGGGTCCTGGGCTGGCAGTCTTATCCTACTTGCTTGTGGGGTAACTTGCTCTGCTTAGAGCTCCTGCAGGCTGTGTGCTCTAAGTAGGAAGTGACGGCTCCAAGAGCAGAAAGCCACGCTCTGCTGCTTCCTGGGTCCTTGCAGGGGACATACAAGGAACGGGGACTGAGTCTTTACTGAGAAGAAGGAAGGGAAGGAGCAGGCGCTTCCTATACCCACCAGGGCCAGGGGTGTCCTCACACAGCTCTCAAGGAAGGCAGGCTCTTCTGTCTCCCAGAGTAGGATAGGGGGTCATGGAAGTTGGGTGTCATGCTCAGGACACAGCAGTAATAAGAACAGAGAAAGTGTGGTCCCCACTCCTGCACTCTGCGGGCTGCTGTGGGCCCTGTGTGGCCATGCTGCAAGGTTGTGAGGGTGTGGGCAGGGAGCCACCCTTCTGGGCATCTTTTGAATCCCCCAGTGCTCTGGTGGGATCCTCACCCCACTATGCAGATGAGCAAACTGAGGCTCATATAGGCTAAATGTCTCACTGACTATCACCCAGCTACTCAGGACTGCGGGGACCTGAGAGCAGGCTGTGGCTCAGAGAGCCCTCCTACTTCCTAGAGAGGGTCACCACCTTGCCTTTAGAGATTTGGGATGACTGTGCTTCTGGCCGGACTGTCTCAGCCACACAAGGTGGGAATGAGCCCACAAAGAGCCCGCAATTTCTCCCCGTGGTGATGGATGGGACAGAGCAGGGTTTTCTTTTCATTTTCAGCCAGAATTACATGTTTTCATTTCTGGATTAGCTTCAGCTTCTCCAAGACCCTGTCAATTAACAGTGCTTGGAGCTATACTTTGAACAAAATCACACTTAATCATACTATCTGTGGCCATGAGGGAGAATCTGAAAGGTATAGATGCTGTCTCCAAGATTCAGGTAATTAAAAATCCAATATTCTCCACGAAGGGAAAAAAAAAACCGACCCAGGACCATAATGCTCTGAAAGTAAACATGATTAAAAAGTCTTCCTTCATAAAGAATTAATATTTAATCCTCATTTCCCTTCCCAGTGCTGAGGTGTGGAAACTATTTCTTTGCTAGTCTTGAGCTGAATGTCAAAATTTACATTTAAATGGGCCTTTTTTGTAGAGAGCCTGTAGCTAAGGCCCTGATGAGAGTGTTAATGTGTGTGGTTTTAGAGGGGCAGCTGGTTTAGAGCTCAGCCTGGAAGTGAGTTCTCCAGGCCAGTTTCCAAAGCTCCCTGCTGGGGCTGCTGGGCGGAGAGCCACAGCCCAGAGAGCAGCCTCCTGTTTGGAAGGCCCCTTCCTTTGGGACGCTAGTGGTTTGCTGGCATCCTCATTCCTTAAATCTCTGAGTGTGAAGGATGATTCTTTCTTTCCTCCTGCAAACCCAGGGACAACATGAGGAGGGAGGAAAAGTAGGAGCCTCAGGGTCTGGGCACGTCCCACCGGAGTGTCTGAGCAGGGTCTGTCCACACCTGCCAGGGGCAGGGTTCCTGTCTCAGATGCCCCTGGCAGGCCAGGTGCACTTAAGCCTCTTCAAGGAAGAGCAGCTTAGCTGTCTCCAGATGCTTGGGAAATCCAGGGATGTCTTTTTAAAGGGAACGGCTACTGAAGCCTAGAATGATGCATGTTGTAGTGGTTCACGGTTTCAAGCCTTTGGATTAGGCAAGAAAAAGGGAATTAAATTGGAGCCACCTCCCAGAATGTGGCTCACTGGCCACATCTGAGAAGGTCCAGGAGACAGCATGATCTGTGAAAGGGCCAGACCAACGCCATTTTGTTGTTTACTGCATAAGATCTATTCCACCCCAACCCCCCTGCTATTACCTTCCTCCACCCCTGGTTACACATACTGTTTACTGCATACCTTGCACATACTGTTTACTGCATAAGTTCTGTTCCTAACTCCTAGCCTGCAGGGCCACTCCCTGCTGCCTCCCCCACACCTGCTTGCACAGCCACTGAGCCGTTAATTGAGTCACCTTAGGCAAACAGCTGCCGTAATAAATAATAAGTTTCTATTACCTTGAAATGCAGGTATTTCCCTCCAGCCACCTAATCAGGCTGTACCAACTCTAGCCCCTGGTTAGAGACACCCCCACCCCTCACCTGTACCAATCCAAATTCTCCTTTACTAGTGAAATCATCAACCACCAATCAGGAGTGTACCCGTACCCTGACTCTACCCTTCTTGCCTTCTGTACCCCATAAAAACTTTCCCCACCCCAGGTTCGGGGCTTGTCCTCGGCTTGCATGCCAGGAGAGTCCAGGCCTGGGCTTGGCCTGGGCCTGAATAAAACTCACCTCTTGCTTTTTACATCGGAGTGTGTCTTGGACTGTTTGCTGGGGCCGCTATGGGGGAATTTTGGGCATAACAATCTGCAGTTCCCGTCAACCTGGTGCCCATGGTTGGCTGTGCCCTCCTAGGCCAGTGGTGTGTGGCACATTGTGTGGTCAGCCCCTTCTGCCAGTCAGGAAGTGAGGCTCTGGGCAGTGCCTTGGCCACCTTGGGCCACCACTCAGCTCCCTGTCAGAGCCCATCTGAGCTGTCCTCCCTCCCTGCTCCTCCCTGCAGCACGTAACCCCTATGTCTCAGGGAAGACTAGGGAGACTCAGGCTCCCAGTTCTCATTCATGGGGCTGTTTGTTGCCTGGGAGAGCCTGCTCTTTCGAGGCTGCAGCCTCCTGTGCTTGGGATCCTCCCCAGGGACCTCGCTGTCCAGGAGCTTTGCATCTCCAGCCTCCTCCCCGAATGTCTGTCCTGTCTCCCACAGATGAAACCAAGCAGGCAAATAAGAAGGCCCTCAGAGCCAAGCCCCTCAGCTCCCCTCACACCCCAGCCCTGCCCTTCCGGGGCTTCCTTCCCGCAGGTGCCCCTCCCTCTCTGGTCTCAGGGCTGCAGAGACCCCAGATGCTGAAGACCGCTGCCTGCTCACCTTCAGCCCTGGGCTCTTAGAGAGCTTCAGGTCTTGTATTGGGGCTGTCTGGAGAACCCCACTCTGGACCCCCAAGGCAGTGTAAGCAGCCTGAGACCAAGTGGACCTTGGGCACGTGGGATGCTCCCCTCACCACCTCCTTCCTGCATCCCCCAGAGGTCAGCACGGGCCACACCCACAGCTGGCCACTGGCCACTCTGCAGACTGGCTCAGCTCCACCTTGGGCTTCTGTGGCTCGGAGCCTGGTGTTTGACTGTGTGTGCTTCCCTGCAAGTCCTCACCACCAGCTCCACGAGGCTGGCTCTTTGTGCCCAGGTCTTCCAGACCCCAGAGTATTTGCTGAATGTGCCAGTGGATTTTAACTCTCTCTCCCTGTGCTGTTCCTAGTTAGGCATGTAGTAATTTAGAGTCTCTGTCCAAGCTTCCCAGCATCCCCAGAACTGTGACTCAAACTTCAGGATGTATCGGAATTACCCCGAAGGCTCATACATACAAATCTCAGATTCAGGAGATCTGGACTGGGTCCTGAGAATTTACATTTCTAACAGATGCCCGGGTGATGCTGCTGGTCCAGGGACCACACTTTGTGATCCACTGTTTTAGAGGATCAGATCAAGGACTTCAAGAAAGAGTTCTCTTAGCTTAGAGCAAAATTGTAAGTTTGCCCAAATGTCCCTGTCCCCCTGGAGAACTCTAAGAGTATCGGCCACATAGCATCAAGAAGAATGGGCCCCAAATTAGTTATCTGTCAGGAACTAACAGGAAAAGCGAGAAGACACCCAAACAAACTATCCCACAATCAGTTTACAATCGCCTAGGAGAGCAGAAGCTACTGTGTAGCCATCGATAGGCTGATGGGGAGAATTCTCTCGGGAGAATGATTGACTGCTCCTCTGATCAGTGCCAGCTTCCCTGCTTCAGGGACAGGTGCACTCCACAGGTGTAACTGAGACCCCCTTCCCTCTGGCCTGCTTGTACCTCCCAGACAAGAGTGCCAGGATAAGAGGTGACAGGGCATGACCCTGCCCCAGCAGACACGTTCCAAGTGGTGGGTGCAGGAGGATGCACTGGCATTGAATGCAGCTTTGTGTCAGTGCTTATTCATAGCCACGCCCTCATTTCACAGGTGAGGAACTGGGTCTCAGTGCAGAGAGGGGGTGCCCACCAGGGCTCACATTCCTGGCCAACACAGGGGATAAAAGAATCCCTGACTACAAAGAATTTACGGTTTATTTAAAGACACAAAACTATAACAAAGAGGCAAATAATTCCTGCCCTTAACTTCCCCGGGCCGGCCAGGCTGGCCTCTGAGTCTTCCCTGGCCTTCTGCAAAGCCAACAGAGACTGGATGAGAGGGAGTCATCATGACCAGTTTAGTGAGCAAGAATGAGGGAGAACAGAGCAGTTAACAGAGCGGGTTCCTTAGACTGAGGAAAGGCGGGAGCAGGCACAGCACGTGACCTGAGAGACGGGTTGTCACTCAAGTTTCCTGATGAATGAGCTCACCTGGGAAGAGCAGTGTGCAGCTGGCATCTAAATTGAAATGTCCAGCAGGGGGTATTGGCAGAAACGATGGCAGCCAATCCATTTTCTTGGGAGTAACTTAGCAGGAGTCTGCCTAGCTAGTGGGACTATATCAATGACATCAGTCTCCCCCTTACCACAGGAGACTTGGTCCAAGATCCCCAGTGGACACCTGAAGCCGAGGATAATACTAACCCCAAAATGCTTTCTTCCTCTATATACACAGCTATGATGAAGCTGCATTTACTCCTTAGGCATAGCAGGAGGTTAATACAATGACTAATGACAAAGTAGGACAATTGTAACAATGTGCTACAATAAGAGTTGTGGATTTGTGGATGTGATTCCTTTCTCTCTTTCAGAATCTCTTCCCTATTTTTGGTCCGTGGTTGACCGTGGGTAATGAAACTGTGGAAAGCACAACCGTGGGTAAGTGGGGGCCAACAGCCATGCAATCCTGTACAGTGGAACGCAGGGTCGATTTGGAAGGTGACAGTAACAATCTCAAACACATATGTAACGCTTACTACTGTCAGCACTGCCCTAAGTCTTTACATGTGTTAGCTCACTCAGTCTTTACAGCAACCATGAGAAGTGGGAAGTGTTACTGTCCCAATTTTACAGATGAGGGAACTGAGGCACTAGGAGGTTGAAGGATTGCTCTGAAGTCACACGGCTATCAGTGTCCCTTAAAGTTTAGAGATCATGCTGAATGCTTGGGGAAGAACATTTAGGGCAGTGGTTTTCAAAATGTGGTTCTCACACCAGCATCATTATCACCACCTGGAGGGGCCCAGCCCTTTATGTTTCACTGGCTCTTTGGGTGACGTGCTGGCTGGTTCCACGTGGGCTTAAGTGTGAGGATCATGGGGTCAGAGCATGCAGGGCCATGAAAAGAAAGCTCATAGGCACAGGGACTGAAGGATCATCTTCAGCGCATGTTGCCAGGATAGATGTGTGGGAGATGAGCTCTTCCTCCTGACTCTGTTGGCCGAGGTGGCAGGGCTGGTTGTCCAGTAGGCTCCATCAGTGAGGGACCAGCTGACAACCCATTTTCCGGGGTGGGGGGAGGTTGCCCCTCCACAACTGGCCTCAGAAGGGAAGTAAGTTGAAGGAGATGAAGAAAGAGGAAAAGAGGAAGGAGGATTTGCAGAAAAACACCACTCACTGCTGGCACGATAGGTCAGATAGACAGTCCTGGGCCCTCCTCCCCAAACACTCAGCCCTGGCTCTCCTGCCTTCGCCACCCTCTGAAACTCTCTGCACAGCCTGAGCCTCACTCCAGCTTGCCTGCCTTTCTGCTATGGTTTGCATGAACCCTTGGTCAAAGTGTTCTTCAAGAATTATTGAATAACATCACTTCTGCTTGACGCCCTTCTTGGGAGGTTCCTCCTGCTCCCCTCTGCCTCCTCTGAGGACAGCCCCCTTCCTGATCTTGCCAGCCTCAGCCGCTCACTAAACTGGTCATGATGAATCTCCTGAGGTTGCTCCTGTCATAACCTCATCTTCTCATGTCAGATTCCTTGACTTCAAGTTGTTCTTCTGCTAAAATACACCTAAAAGGAGGCTGCAAAGAGATTTACGTCTTAATCTCCCAGGTTCTGGGCACATGAGGGTTAAGAGGGGAGGTCCTGGGAACTGAAAGATTTAGATTTGTATTTGTTAGACTCTTTAAGTCATAAAATACATTTCAAAATTGAAAATATTGCGCAAGAGTTATTCCTACTATCTCAAGACCGTTCCAGGTAATTGGCTGTTAATCTAGAGTCATAACACAGCTCGACTTGCTCCATGATGTCCTGCAATGAAGGTGTGATTCCTGCTCCTCTGCTGTGGCCACGTCTGCCCAGTGAGGCTGACAGAGAATGTTAATTACTTGAAACACTTCCCACAGGGAGATGATCTCACCCTTCAAGTCCCATATGCTTTCACCATTGCTGCCTTTTTGCTAGGACATGTCTAGACAATCCTATTAGTTCCCCACTACATTTTCCAGTGGGAATCAAACTATTTTACCACCACTACCTGTAGTTGGTGGGTTTTGGGTACCCCAGTCTTTCTAGGTCTTTAAACATACATATTTAGTTAGGTAAAGTTCCCATAACAAAAAACTCACCGTTGAAAAGTGAACAATTCAGTGATAGCACAGCATTGTAGGACACGACCTGTATCTAGTTCCAAAACATTTCCACACACCCACAGTGAGGCTTCACAGCCATCCCCACCCCTTCCTCTTTCCCACCTCTGGAGACCACCGGTCTGCATTCCGTCTTTACGGATCTGTCTATTTTGGCATGTTATAAAATGAAATCTTATAATATGTGACCTTTAGTATCTGGCTTATTTCACTTATGTTTTGGGGGAACATTATTTATCCACCTTGTAGCATGGATCAGTACTTCATGCCTTTTTATGGCTGAATGATCTTCCAGCATATATCCTGATTTGCTTATGCATTCACCCGCTGATGGACACTTGGACTCTTCCCACCTTTTGGCTATTGTGAATGGAGCTGCTATGAACATGGGTGCCTGTACTTACTTGTCTACTTTTTTTCCCAGTAGGCATATATATAGTGAAATCACTAGATCAAATAGTAATACAGTGTTAAACTTTCTGAGGTTCCACAGTGGCTGTCTCATTGTACATGCCCACTGGCAACGTGGTTCCTCTCATCTCTGATTATCACCATCCTAAATGGGTGTGAAATGGGATCCCACTGGGGCTTTGATTTACATTTCCCTGATGACTAATCTTGTTGGGCATCTTTTCACGTGGTTTTTGGTCATTTGTATGTCTTCCGAATGTCCATTCAGATTCTTTGCCCATTTTCAAAATTGGGCTATTTATTTGTTTTTGCAGTGTTTGGCTGGGGCTGGGTTTGAACCCGCCACCTCAGGTATATGGGGTCACGCCCTACTCCTTTGAGCCACAGGCACTGCCCAGGGCTATTTATTTATTTTTTGTCCCTTGTGTACACATGCATGGGCTTTGAAATTCTTTTGCCCCTTTGAGCCTCACCCTGCAAACTCTACTTCAGAAGTGTCTGTAACTCCCAGTTCTGAGTCTCTTCCCCACGGTTCTGCAATTCAAACGGCCTTGCTTCCCATCACTTCCAGGAAATAGTAGATTCCTGAGTCTGTGCTTTCTCTGGTCCTCTCAATCAGCTGCCACTCTTTCATCTACTCTCCATTCTGCTAAACTTTGTTGATGGCTGTCATCTGCTGTCGTCTTTTTGTGTATTTTCTTTGTACTTAAAAGTTTATACCTTAGGTTTACAACATTATTGTTTTGGTGGTGTTTTATGAGGGCACAGATATGAGCTTGTGTCTTCAGTCTGCCTGCTATCATTGAGATTCAGTCAGGGTGAGAGAAACCACATCAGGCATTTCGATACAAGGAGATTTAGCACAGGCCTTGGTGGCATGGGTGTGGGAAGGCTGCAGGAGCTGGAAACAAGGAGCCCTGAAGTAACCCAGGTATTTGTAGCTACAGGAAGCCACTGACTCTTGGGATTTTAGGGACAAATGGGAATGGTGTTCCCGGGTTTTAGGAACTCAGAGGCAAGGCTACTGGGATCTTCAAGGGGGCAGAGTAGCTGGCGTGTGGACCTTGGAGAGCCACCGTGTCTGTTGGATGCGGGGGAGCTATGGATGAGATGTCACATTGCTGGGAGGGGGGCACTGCACAGCCAGGCCCAGAAGTGCTGAAGGACATTGGCACTAAAGCATTTTGCTCCTTTGCAGGGAGGTCAGCAATAGCTGGGGGCTTACGGAGTCCGTTCTTCCTTCTCCTGTGGTTGCCTTTCGGCACCTGCATCTGGAATGGCCATTTGCAATTTTCCTAGAACTGAGCAGCAAAGAGCAGCCTCAGAATTCGGAGAGACTGAGCGTTGTGAGCAGTCAAGGGACATGGACACCCTGGTGGCCTGTGTGGAGAATAGAATGAAAAGAATGAAATCCGAGGGATGTTTTGAGACAAGCTATGGGGACTGGCCCGCACATGCAAGTGAGGTTGAAGAGTTATTTGAGAGACAAAGTCAGCGACATTTGGGGAGTGGTAACAGTAGGGGAAGAGAGAGGGAAATTGAGAATGACTTTAATTCAATATTTGAATTGAGAAACTGGATGACTGCTGGCTTTGCTGAAGAAGGCAGCCAGCACACTGCTGTGCTCCGAGGGACATGCATGTGACCAGGCTGTCAGATGTGAGATTGTGACTTGGATGAGAGTTCTGAGCTGGGATCTAGGCTGGGAGTCATCAGCTTTCAGATTGTGATTTCAGTTGTGGGAATTGATGGAGAGGGAGTGGATTATAGGGCCCTGTGCCCAGCCCTGGGGGACACCAACTTTCACATGCAAGGAGTTGTCCTTCTAAGCAGTGACCTTCTATGGGATGAGGCCAGCAGTATCCCGTGCAGTCCACGGTTTGCTGCTCTTCAGGATGATCATATTTCCCCTGGGCCCCAGCTGCTGAGGTCCTCACAGGTTAGACCCAGTTAAGGTCAATGCTGGTGCCTGGGTGGCATCTTTGGATCCTTCCAGGATGCTCTTGTTCTCCAAAAAGAGCACCTGTGTGGTGGCTGGGATGCTCCAGTCCTCCCTTCGTGCAGATGGACCTCCAGCTGATGTTCTTGGGTAATCCATCCTCCTCGGTCTGACCCTGCCCTGTGCTGGGCTGCCGCGTGGAAGGAGAGGCACACCTGTTTCTCTACTCAGAGAAGCAGAAGGAGATATTTCTCAGAGCAAAGGTTCTGCCCTAGCTCTTCTGGGCTCTTCACAGGTCCACTCTGTGATTTGAGCTGCCCTTCAGCCCCAGCTGGGAGTGAGACAGTGCAGTGGGGGCTGTCCCTCCCCGTCTTGGCCCTGCTGGGCTCCTGACACCGCTGCAGGCAGCTCACCTTCTCTGGCAGGTGTTGCGGGTTTGTAGGTTGGCCCCATCACGATGTCAGAGGAGTGAGCTGGCTCTGTGAATCCTATTCACCCATTACTCATTTACACAGCACATTTTTCTGGAGTGCTGGGGGTCTGGCATGGGGGTGCCATGAGCTGTGGGGTAGGTGTTGTGTCCTCCCAAGGTTCTTGTGTTGAAGAGTTGATCCCCGATGTAATATTATTTGGAGGCAGGGCCTTTGGGAGGTGATCGGGTCATGAGGACTGAGCTCTTGTGAATGGGATCAGTGCCCTTATAAGAGAGGCCCTGGAGAGATTCCCTGGACCCTCCCACTATGCAAGGGAGCACCATCCATGGGCTGAGAAGCGGGCCCTCACCAGAACCTGCTGGTGCTGCTCCGGAATACTGAGCAATAAGTTTCTTTTGCTTACAAGCCATTCTGTCTATGGTGATTTGTCACAGCAGCAGGTGCAGGAGGGTCACCTGCGCTGGCTGGGGCGAGGTGGGGCAGTGGGCATAAGTGCCTATTGGGCACAGTGGGCATTGCCATGGGGCCTGGAGGAAGAAACACACCAGACCGGCATGGGGCCTTTGACGCTGGACCATTTGAGAAGGTCATTGGCCAAGGCCACACAAACCTCTTGTGCTGCAGCAAAAAGTTTGGATTGCATCTTGGGGACCTGTGAAAGGCATGGGAAGGTCTATGCCATCCATCAGGAAGGTCTTTAGGTGAGGAGTGGACGGAAGTGTCCTGCTGTGGGTGCTGTGTGCTCAGAAAGGCCCTCGGGACTGTCCTCTGCACACATCAAAGACGACTTTGACTGTACATTTCACTTCTGTAAAGATGTGTCTGGAGGAAAAAAACTCGATTCCACCTGTCAATTTGCAGAAAGACTGCGTCACGTGTGTGCTGAAGATTGCTGCCCTGTCTGCTGTGATAATTGGTTCCCTTTAGATCACTTGCTTATACTCGCTGGGTGTTCAGGTTTTTTATTAACAAAAGATGTTGTGTCTATATTTCACAAAGCTCATAATTGCATATGCCTCGTGCCTGTCTCCAATCCTTTTAAAATGTACCAGGCAATGGGCAGTGTATTATCTACAGTAGACACATTGATACTTTCTTAAATTAACACTTTGCATTTCTTCAGCAGATGTGAGCCATGAAAAATATTCCAGTAGATTCTTATTGTTCTGTTAATTAAAGTGTTTCTCCCCTGAATATAGAAATCAATGGTTAGCAGGCCTATGAATAATCTTTGGGACATAACCAAGACTCCAGCGGAAAAGGTGTAGGCAAAAAAGTTCTTGAGGAGAATTTTGGCCATAGCAGTCCTGGGGTGGGAGGGAGGAACAGGGTCCCTGCTGCTCTCATGGTTGGGTTATCTTTCCGGTCGAGTGGTTCTGCCTTGACACCATTATCAGAACAGCAAATTTTCTGGGGAACTTCTGTGGTTTAGTTGATGATAAGATGAAATACAGAGAATAGGCTGGCTGGTCTACCTGACACTACAGGATTGAATTGATTTTCTTCTTTTTTTTCCTCTTAAAGTCAATTTTTTTTTTTTTTTGTGAGGGGTGGCAGTCCCAAGTCATTAATTTTTCTGCAATCAATTCTATTGACCAAGAACCTGCTAATTGCATTCGACAGCTAATGGTTCCATTTACTTATCACGTAGGTTCCTGCCTTCCATGCTCTAATTTGAACCTATTAATACTTGAGTAAGAGTTGAAAGAAGACAATTCAGGCTCTCACTTGATAGGGAAACTGAGGCCTGGGGGGTTATGCACTGATCCAAGTTCACACAGATGGTGAGCTGGGTCCCCACATCTTATCCCAGGGACAAATGTGTCCCAGGAATTCCCAGACTTAGCTCTGCCAGCAGTTGCCAGGACTGAGGCCACCACGTGGAGGTGACAAAGAGTCTCTGAATTTCTTGTTTATCCTTCACAGTTGAACTTTGTGACTTGCAGTGGTGACCACAGACAAGACTTCAGAGTGAATGCACTGGGAGCCCTGCTGGACTGGGCCCCAGTGAGGGGTCCTTACCTCACATACCCTCTTGCTACTAATACGTACATGGATAACTGCTCCACTCTTAATGGGTTCTGAAGTTTTTTGTCCCATTTTCCACAGAAGAGCACCCAGGAGCACCAGGTGTCTGTGGCTCATGGGGGTCACAGCCATGTAGGGGCTGTGAGAACCCAGGTCTTACAGCGGCTAGGACAGGCACCATGGTTTGCACAGGTGGGGTGGACACAGTGGGCTGCTCTTCCAGACTGGGGAGGGAGTGCATGGAGGAGGCTCATGCATGGGGCACATGCTCTTCTGGGACTGGGGCCACTGTCCCATCTTACCCCTCACTGATCATGGTGCCCACACTGGCAAGGTCTCATCTAAGTCACCAACCCTGCCTATTAGAGTGGCTGGATGTATGGAGAATTTATTGACTGGGGCCACCGTACCCTGGAACATACCTAAGTTTTGAAGCCAGCACTGCTCAGGCTGAGAGGGAGCTGAGCACGCTGCCCTTTCTCTTCCCTGGGCCTTCTTTCCCAGACATTCTGGGTAGTTGCTGGTGTCAAAACCAGCAGCCAGGAAAACAGGGAGGGGTAGGGGGGAGCAGCAGGCACAAGCTGTGGTAGCCAGGCCTGGGGTTGCAGCTGGGGGCTATGCAGGGAACGGAGGGGCCAGAGCCTTCTGGGTATGTGCATTCGGGAGCTGGGAAGGCTGGAAACCTAAGCAAAGCTTCTGCAGGTGGGCAGGGCAGAGGGGAGAGGAGGGGCAAGTGGGCAGGGCAGAGGGGAGAGGAGGGGCAGGTGGGCAGGGCAGAGGGAGGCAGGG
>NW_003852509.1:6091157-6111016 GCF_000181295.1 Otolemur garnettii
GGGCAGAGGGGAGAGGAGGGGCAGGTGGGGGCTGTGTTGTTCGTGTCTTCTGGTTCTTTGACATCTAGGGTCTTGCGGACATTGAAGGGACAGATGGTTCCAGGGTTGTCAATTCCTAGAGAAGTAAACAAATTGGTGTCTTTTACATGTAGGCCAGTAGCCTGAGCCCAACCCCAACCACCTCCTCTGTGGGGCTCACACACTCTAGGCCATAGTCCCCACCCTACTCCCCCCAAGGCCAGTTACTGGGCAGGCAGGGACAACTGCTACAGACCAGAGCCCTGAGCTCGTACACCTGGGCCCATCCTGTGCCTGCTGGCTCTGCCCTCCTGCTCCTTCCTGCAGCACAGAGAAGGCTCTTGCCTGCATCCCTCACCTCCACTCCTCCTGACCAACCCATGTGCTTCCCAGGTGGCCCTGAGTGGGTGGCTTGTCTCCTCCATGGGGGAACTGTGAGTAACAAACTCTCCAATGGCAGGCATCTCTTGAGCTGTTGGCCTAACTACATATCCCATTTTCTATTATTTTATTTTATTTTAACTTATTTTTTGAGACAGAGACTCACTTTGTTGCCCTTGGTAGAGTGCTGTGCTGTCACAGCTCACAGTAACCTCAAACTCCTAGGCTCAAGCAATTCTCTTGCTTCAGCTTCCTGAGTAGCTGGGATTACAGGCATCTGCCACAACGCCTGGCTATTTTTAGAGATGGGGGTCTTGCTCTTGCTCAGGCTGGTCTCAAACCTATGGGCTCAAGCCATCCACCTGCCTTGGCCTTCTAGAGTGCTAGGATTACCCACCATGCCCAGCCCTATTAACACATTTTACGAAGGGTCTGCAGAGACTCATGTTGAGGAACTGGGGCTAGATGACCCTTGTCTCCCCTGCCCCCAGCTGCTCCCTGGCCCAGGGTGTGACCACTTCCCTTTCTAGCTCTGCTATGGCTGTTTCTGGTCTTTGAAGTCCAGCTGAGTCCACCTTCAAAATACACCTTGACCATGAACATTCTCACCACTTCACTGCCCCTACCTGGCCCCGCCAGCCTGTCTTTCCCCTGGATATGGCAATAGCCTCCTTGCTGGGCCCCTTTTGCACGCTTGGTGCATTTCTTGTCTAGCAGCTGAGGGCTCTTTCTGAAGCACATGATCCTGCCGTGCTCTCACTTCAGCTTTCACACCCTGCACAGGCTTCTCATGACTCCGAGGAGAGCAGCCTCCTTTCTGTGTCCCCCAGGGCCCAAGTGCCCAGGGTGCTGCCCACATGCTGGCCTCATGCTCAGCCATGGGCTCCTTCTGGTCTCTCTGAAGCATGCCACATGTCCTGCTCTGCCCCAGGCCCTTTGCACCCACTGTTCCTGCTCCTCCGTGTGCCTTCCTCTCACACCTGCATATGCTTGCCTGTTTCTCATTATTCAGGTCTCTTCTCAAATAACACCATCCTGGAGAGGCTGTTGTTGGCCAAGCATCTGTCTCAGGTCTCCCTGACATCTCTGTTTTCTTTTCTGCATAGCACTTTTCCATGTCTGAAGCTATCCTGTTCATCTGTTTAGGTATCTGTCTGCTATCTGTCCTGTACAGGGCAAGCTCTTCGAAGGCAGCCACTCCACCTTACTCCTACTGTGTTTCCAGTGTCAAGGACAACACTCACTGTTCATAAATAGATAACCTTGCCCATCAGCTGGGCTTCAGGGTGCTCTGTGATGCGTAGATGTTGTCTCATTTGTATCCATTTACATGTTTTGTAAAATAACATCTTATGTATGATCGTTTGCATAAATGTAGCTGTTTTCTGATGTGTGGTTACATTTTCTTCTTTGGAGAAAGATGTGCACACCCTTGTTGTGCGGTTCCCTGTGTGATCCTGCCAGTGCACCCGTGTGAATGTTTGGGGGTGGGGGAGGCTGCCTGGGCCCTCCCAGCACTGCAGAAGCAACGCTGACCTGCTTGGAAGGCACGGCTGCCCTGGAAGGCTCCATCCATCCCAGAATGCCAATTAACATGGGAGCCTCCTGTCTGGAGGAAAAATAATCAAACACCACGTCTTGGAAACAAATCAACACCTGGTCCTAGGATCTATAAAACAAAGTGAGGTCTTAATAAAGCAGAAGGGAAATAGATCAAATTCGAAGACAAATGGAGTGTTCTTTGCTGAGACCTCATTCTTTTTTCCTTTACATCCCCTCCGCTCTGGAAAGCTCAGTAATTAAAAAAAGTCAATGTCTGTGGGACTTTAAATAATTGATTGATGTTGAAGGCCCATCGGAAAGCTCTGTGGTGAGGTGTCGAGTGATATTGAGTTTCCCCATCAGAAGCATCACACAGATAGCCCTCCTGACCATTAATATTCATGTGGTCCCTTGGTAAGCAGTTGTGGTTCTTTTTAATTGGCAAATAATTACAGGGACAATAAAGCTGTGAGCTGCTACCCAGTTTCCCAGTTCAGTTAACCTCCCCCATACCACAGGCATCAGGATGGCCCAGAGCTGTCTGGAGACAGGAGTGTCCAGAGCCGCAGAGTGACCACAGCCATGTCCTGTGGGGCAGGGTCCCACAGACAGTGGATTTCTGTGCCAACACAGAGAGTATGTCTCCACGGGAAGCTCTTCCCAGTTTTCTGAGAGGGCTTCTGGAAAGTCTTCATCTCTGCAATTTGGGGCCCACTGAGTTTGAGGTGAAGGCTGGGATTGAGGATGTGATGGAGGGGCTGCATTCCAGATCTTGGAGACCCCTGAGAGTGGGGCCACCTGGCCTGCTCCTGTGGACCACGGGACACATGGCTGGAGGAAAAGGCTGGCTACATTTTAACATAATTATTCACTTGAGACTTTTGTCCATGGCTTGCATTTTCTGCAGGATGATATTGTCCTCAGGGAGCAAAAATTGGTCTTAGGAGAGCAAACAAATGTAGATTTTACAATGGTTCCTGGCTATTCACCAAGCTCAACTCTACATCAAGAACTTAATCCTCCGTATTTAATTTTTCTCTTATTAAATTGCTATACACCTGACATCGTCATTGACATTACTTTTCCTCCCTGTGAACAGCTCCAACAATGCCCACTCTTGTCCTATTAGTTCTCATTTATTTCTCTCTTAAAATTAATCTTACTTTTTCTCCTTGGAGGGATGACCTCAATGGTGATGATGATGATGACACTACTGTAAGGGTTGAATCAAGTCTTCTGCTTGGACCAAAATCCCAGGACACACAGCTGGCTGGAAACCTCTGGGGAGGTCTCAGTGGGCGGGCTCTGCCTTTTAGATGAGTCTACAAAGGATTTGGGCCATTGAGCGGTTCTGCACTGCTGGACGCTGGTGGTGGGGGGGAGGTGAGAAGACAGAACTGCCCTGTTTTGGGGGGCCATGCCAGACTGTGAGCAGACCCAGAGACCAAGGAGCTCCCTGAGTTCCCTGGGAGGAGTTCAGGCTGGGAGGATGGAGCCCAGGACCACATGAACTTGAGTCTGAATCTGTGTGTGTGGGATGGAGCAGATGTGCTTGTGTGCAGTAGGCTCCACCTGGTGTGTGTGTGTGCGTGTGTGTGTGTGTGTGTGTGTGTGCAGAGTGGTTCTCCCCGCTCCCATCCCCGGCCCTGTGTCCTGGGAGCTGGAGCACGTAGCTCCTGCTTCATCTCCTCTAAGGTGTGTACTGTCTCTTCAGAAAGGCAGGAGGTGGGACTCAGGGTCAGGAAGTTGGTTTTCGCTTTGGAGTTTATTGCCATCTTCATATTAAATCTTCTATTCCATAAGTAGGAGACGTTTTCCCATTCATTTAGGTTTTTAATTTCTCTCAGCAGTGTTTATGGTTTTCAGTATAAATGTCTTTCATGTCCTTGGTTAAATTTTTTCCTAGATGCTTTAGTTTTTAGATGCCGCTGTAAATGAAATTATTTTCTTAATTACTTTTAAGATTTTCCATTGCTGGTATATAGAAACACTACTGGCCGGGCGTGGTGGCTCACGCTTGTTGTCCCAGCACTGTGGGAGGCCGAGGCAGGTGGATCACCTGTGCTCAGAGGTTTGAGACCAGCGTGAGCCAGAGTGAGAGAAGAGTGAGACCCCATCTCACTCTGCCAGGTGTTCTGGCAGGCGCCTGTAATCCCAGCTACTTGGGAGGCTGAGGCTAGAGAATCACTTAAACCCAGGGACCCAGGGGTTGGTGGAGGTTGCTGTGAGCTATGATTCCACAGTACTCTACTGAAGGATACAAAGTGAGACTGTCTCCAAAAAAAAAAAAACAAAAAAAACAAAAAAACAAAATTAAAAAAAAAGAAACACTACTGATTTTTGCATATTGATCTTATACCCTACAATCTTGCTTAATGCTGAATTCATCAATTAGCTCTGGTAGCTTTTGCTTTTGGTGGATTCCTAGAATTTTTTTTTTTTTTTGGCATATAGGATTATGTCATCTGTGAACAGAGATATTTTTACTTTGTTTCCAATTGGGATGTTTTTTATTTCTTTTTCTTGCCTAGTTGCTCTGGCTAGAACATCTAGTATGTGCTGAACAGAGGTGAAAGCACCATCCTGGCTTTGTTCCTGATCTGATAGGTGTGCAGCGTTCAGTCTTCACTATTGAGTATGATCTTGTGCTTTTTTTCATTAATGTTGAGGAAGTTCTCCTGTTGTCCTAGTTTTTTGAGCATCCTGTTTTAGATCATGGTTGGGCGCTGAGTTTTATCAAATGCTTTTCTAGGGTCATTGTCACGATCATGTGGTTTATTCCCTTGCTATGTTAATGTAGTACGTTATGATGGTAAATCTTTTTTGTGTTTAACTAAATTAAATATCAAAACTTCTTTTTTAAACTAAATCATAGCTGTGTACATTAATGGAATCATGGGGTACAGTGTGGTGTTTTCATACACATTTTGAAATACTCTCATCAAACTGGTCAATGTAGCCTTCATGTCATTTTCTCAATTATTGAGTTCAGACATTCATACTCTGAATATCAAAACTTCTGTAGCCAGCTTATTGGAAGCACTAAATGAGATAACATCCACAATATACCTAGCATGGGCTTGGTCAATATGAAGTGCTATTCTCTACCTTTCAGCCCCTCCCATTTTAAAGCTTTTGAATTTTAGTATAGGAACTCTCAGTCCCGATGAAACTCTTCCCAACAGAGGGATTTGGGGAATATGTTAATTAATTTAAAAGTTTGATTGTGTGTTGTCCAGTGTAATGACTGAAGGCAGAACTAGCTGGAAACTTCATGCCACATAATAGTGGAGGAAATTATTGAGGAAAATATTAATCTGTGCTCATTAACTGACAGGAAGCCTGTGTGGAAACTTGATGTATATATTTTCGTGGGAACTGCAATCCTTGTCATTGCCTAGAAGCATTCCTCCCAAAGTTGCCTTAGTTCCTCCACATCTATAAAAGTCACAGGGAGCTGCTGGCGTGGCAGAGGGTGGGGCTTGCTCCCCTGCCTCTTCTCATCCCACCCTTTCACCCTATTATGCTCAAGAATGAAAGAAAAACTACAAAAAACAAAATTCACCCTGGTATATTGCCTAGAATTGTCTATTAATAACCACAGAAGGCCTCCCACATTTTCTCAGAGCCACTGTTGTAAGGGACACAGCACGCTGGTGTCCATCTCCTGCGGGGCCTTGTGAGTGGCTGCAGGTGCTCTTCTCTGGAGAAAACAATTTACGAAGCAGAGATCTGCACACATGCGAGTTTAGATGGAGGTACTGTAGCCAGAAGCCTCCCCCTGGGGAGGAGGCCATGGAGGCAGATGTCTGCAGCTTCCTCTGTGTCATGCCCACCCCTCCCTCACGCACCCCCCTGCCCGGGCCTCCTCAGCGGCATCTGTTATACCACTGGTGGCTTTAGGGCAACCTCTCTGAGCCATGGCCTTAGTGATTACCATATGTTTCTTCTGTGTCCTTTGCTGAATGATTTCAGTTTAACCCAGCAGCTCTTTACCTTAACTTTTATGTTCTACCCATGTAGGGTCCGCTTTTTAACCATCCTTTCACCTGTCCGGACCCGGATGCATGGCCAAGCAGGAGTTGGTTGTCCTGCCCTTGTCCGCCTGCACGCTGACCCGGGCCCCCCACTCTGCCTGCCCACACCTTCCCCACCCTGCTCCCTCCCCTCTTCGCCACCTGACCTCAGCTGTGTGCTCTGGATTCTGCTGCCTGTGCCGTCCTCCTTCCATCCTTCCTATCCTGGTGGGGTAATAATTACTTGACCCAGGAAAATTACTTTAACAGTTATTTGTCATCCGAGCCTCCTTCTCTCACAGCTGCAGTTTCTGATCTTGTGGAGTAAGCAGAATACAGGATAATAATCCCGTAATGGCTGATGGAAATGTGCAGTGGCTCACCCGGGTTCCCGCAGAGCTGTTAGGATCTCAGCCTCCTCCCCAGCCTACCCCATCCCAGGCTCATTGCACCTCACTGTCCTCTTTCCTCCCCACTCGAGGGGCCCCAGAAGAGTCTCTGGCCCCCAGTCGCTCCATTTCCATCTATTTCCTCTGAGTGGCCTTAATCCGGCCCCTCCCCCATGTACACAGCTGGTCTCAAGAACCAAGACCCTCGTGCTTTGGCACCTGCCTCTGTCCCTTCTGACCAGTCACATTTCCCCCAAATGTGCCTGTTCTCATATTTTCACTCCTGTGCTGCTCTTTTTTGCCAGAATCTGGCCTCTACCAGGTCCCCAGGGCCTGGCACTTTAGGGGCTGGAGTCACCGGCTAGCTGACCCGCACAGTGGATCCTTGAAGACCTTGTCTTTCTTGTTCCTGCCTCAGGACTGAGCCTTGTTACAGAGCACCATCCTTGAGGTGCTTCCTGCTTAGCCTCTAATTCCTCACTGACCCTTCCCCATGCCTCCGTCAGCGGCTGTGGCCATCTTGTGCTCACCCTGTGCTCTGAGGTCTGGCTTTCTTTCCCTTCCAGGCATGCCCTGAGCTGGTCTCCCTCATCTTCTTGGGCTGTGATCAGACCTGCACAGTGAGAAGTTAGTGGCAGTGATATGTCACTCTGGGGCTTGGGCACTGGCATGCCATGGCCCTCTAGTGGCCTGTCCACCCAGCTTCTTATATCCCCAGGTGAGCGGAACGCCCCTGCTAACCCATAGTGGATTTAAAGTTTTATCAACAAAATAAACCTTTGTTTCTTTGAGCCCCTGAGATTTGGGGGTTATTTGTTATTGTAGCTTGAGCCAGTTTATATGGATTATTTCATGGCCCTTCTTTGTGCTTTAATGAATGAATGAATTTGCATCTATTCAACAAACATTTATTGAATTTCTAACTGGTATCGAGGTATGACAGATGGCAGGACAAACCGGGCTCTTGTCCTGCTTACATCCTAGTGGGAAGACAGACAGTAAACAGCTGAATAATATAGAAACAGGGTGGTGGCGGCGTATTGTGCCAGGAGGGAGACAAACAGGGAATGTGGCAGGACGTTAGCTTGGCCGGGGGCTGCCTGGGACATGATGGACACAGAGGGAGCCCCCGGAGCAGCTGGCAAGGGGTATGCAAAAGGGACAGAAGGACCGGGTAGGACGAGTCACATGAGGAGGGTCCAGCACAGGGAAGAAGGGAGTGGTGTCACAGCCACCAGAAGAAGAAAGACTATCAGTCAGGTGGGCATGTCACCTGTACTGGGTGTAGTGACAGGTCAGGACAGACATCAGATGGGAACCAGGGGAACTGGCTCCACGGGAGGATGCTGAAGAGCCGTGGGAGGGGGCGGAGTGGAGGCCGAGAGCATGGCAGTCTGCGTGCACTGCTCAGTCCCAAGTTCAAAGACGGTTCCTGGGGCAGGTGCCACGTCATAGTTCCACATCCTTGCTCCATCTTAAGAACATGGGGCGCACTATGGGAGAGAGACCATATGTAACCTGCATTATCCTTGTGTTTTAGGAAAAAACTTACCTAGTAACTGCTGGGTTTGATCTGTGCATTTTTTTTTATGACTTTTACATCTCTATTTTGAAGTAAAATTGGCATTTGGTTGTTTTCATGTATTCCTTTCTGTAGTTTTAGAAGCAGGGGTGGGCTTATTTATTACCTTGTGCTATACTTGAGTTTATTTTATTAATATTGTTGTCTAACCTACATTCTTGCATTAAAAACTTGACTCACATTTTTTTCAATTTTTTTCACTTTGTTTCTTTTTTCTGGAAAAAGATTTTTTAAAAAAAATTCAGCCTCATTTATTTATTCCCCCCACTTTTATTTCAGATTAATGTGAGGGTACAGATAACTAGGTTACAATGTTTGCATTTGTTTGTGTAAATTATTGTTTTCCAACCCTTTACCCTGAGTCTTGTTTTGTGCTTTGAGGTTAGTTGTGTTTCCTGGAGATACATATAGATGGGTTGTGCTTTTTTTTTTTTTTAATCTAATTAGTCAACCTATGCCTCTTCAGTGGGGAATTCAAGCCATTACCATTTATTGAGATAACTGATAAGTGTGGTGGAGTTCTATTCATTTTAGTTTGTGAAGGTCTATTTATTAGTTTTATCCTTTATGCTGTTGTGGAAGCTTAGGTCTTGTCCTTTAATTTCTGGGCATTTACTTAGCTGGTGGTCCATTGTGATGTTCAGTGTGGAGAATAAGTCTAAGTGTTTCCTATAGACCTGGTCTTCTTGGGGCAAATTTCCTCAGTCTATGCATATCTGGAAAAGATTTTATTTCTCCACTGATTTTGAAACTTACCTAGTTTAGCAGCATACAGAATTCTGGGCTGGAAATTGTTTTATTTAAGAAGGTTAAAGGTAGACGACCATTCTCTTCTGGCTTGGAAAGTTTCAGCTCAAAGTCTCTTTATCTGCCCCTGTGGGTCAGTTGGCGATTTTCTCTTTTGTCTTGACTTTGAAGATATTCAGTACAGTGTACTTAGAGATGCTTGTAAAAGAAGTGTGTCAGAATCTTTGGTGATGTTTTGGAAGTTTTCAGTTATGATGTCCTCTAGTAGGATTTCCATTCCTTTGGGTCATTCTTTTTCACTTCCAGGGATACCAATAATTTATATGTGTGAATGCTTCACGAAGTCCATATTCTCTAAACAATTGCTTTACTTTCCCTCTCTGCTTTTCTGCCTGTTGAAGTGTCTGGGTTGGCTAAAGGGCCTTATCCTCTAGCTCTGAGATTATCTCTTCTTCATGGTCTAATATGTTATTGGTACTTTCCGTTGCATATTTAAGTTCCCTGATTGTCTTCTTCAATTCCTTAAGCTTTGCTCTATCCTTTCCAAATACTTTATATCTTTCATTCATCATTTGTTTCTGTTTTTGGATTTCCTTTTGCTTATGTTTTACTTGCTCTTCAATTTCCTTCATTGTTTTTGCTATTCCGTATTTTAACTTTTCTTTATGTCATTTTCACTATTTCTTTACTCTGTGGTAGCTACCTCAGGATCCCATGGGGGAGGTTGCTTTGTTCTAGTTTTTCAGGTTTCCAGAATTTTTCTATTGGTTCCTCGTCTGTGTTTTCTTCTTGTACATTTCCTTCCCCTATTTTTTCCTCTCACTTCCTTCTTCACTTTGAATTATCTTGTCTCTGTGCTTCTGTGTTGAAGGGGCCCCAAGGATGGCTTTCCGTGCAGGTGCCCCAGAGCTGGCTGTGCACAAGGACCCTGTGGACTGCTCCTCCTGGGAAGTCGTCTCACAATGGTGGCCCCTTTCTAGTAGCCAAGCTGATGGGAGTTCCACCCCACCCAGTGATTCAATCCTGGCCACCAGATGCTGTTCAAGTTCACTCCATCACTTAAGCCCTTCCAAGGCAACTCCAGTGAGCACCCCAGTCCAAACAAACAAACAAACAAAAAAACCTGCAGGATAGGACTTCCTGGCCTCTAGCCCTCTGCTGGAGGGCCAGCTGGCCTCTGCCTGCACCCAGGCACTTGCCTTCTGTGCCAGTCTCCACTACTGCTGATCTCATCGTTGGTGCCTGGAGCCTCTTACTGCTTCATTTTGCCCCCAGAGTGGTGTTTCTGGGCAGGACACTGCTAAGGAGATGTCTCTAGTCCTCTGTATTGCTCCACCCTCCTCTTATTCTCTTCTAATAATACTGTCATGACTATGAGTATTTGTCTGAGAGCCTCTTTGACTACACCTATAGGTTTGGTTATATAGCCTTATCATTGTTATTTCTATAAATAAATAGTTTAAAATTTAATTTCTTTTTAGCTTAAGATTTATTGACAAGGAAGTTCTTTTTCTTTTCAGAATTAAATGATTTTGTTCTGTTTATCTTTTTGTAGTCAGTATCAACTTTTATTGCGTTGTAGATAATAGCTGTATTTCATATGGTTTTTGCTTTAGAGAATTATTTGACATTTTCTTGAGGCTTTATGTGTGGTCAATTTGAGGTACTATATATTTTCTTGAAAATTATTTGTATTCACTACTTATATGGAACAAAATTTAAGATACATATACGTAATTTAGAAGTCTATATCTATTGATTCAGTGATGCACTGCCCATAGGATGAGGAAGGAGAGGGATAATTTATAGATAATCCTGGGTTATGGCCAGTGTGACTGACAGATGGGGGTCCCGCTAAGGTGGAGACACTGGTGAGGAGCACCTAGCTGGCGTGAGGCACAGGACTGGCTGAGCTGAACATATTGTGTCTGTAGTAGTTCTGCAATATTTAAGGAAAGGGGTTGAGATAGAGCAGGATGGCAGGTTAATGGGTCTGGAGGCCCCAGGTGAGGTCAGGACATAATGCATGAGCTCCTATCATGCCGATGGTATTTGTGGCTGGGGATGGCCAGTCCAAAACATAGGAGGAAAGAAATGGATGTAAACTAAACCAAAATCCCAAGGCCCCTGCTGATTGAGTGGATCCCCTTTTGGCCAAGGAGACCCCATAAAACCTTAAAAATGAGTTCCCAGCCATTGAAGGAAAGGAGATTAGACACGCCTCCTTATACCCCCTCCCTTTTGGAGTTTAGTCTAAATCATGAATAGGATCTAAGGCCGTGCCACCCAAAATTTAAGTCAGGCCTTGCAACCATAACATATTGTTAAAATTTTTTTAAAAAGATATTTCATGGTGTAATGTAGCTTACTTTCTGATCTGACTTTGGCATATCATCATATGACACAGAGGAGATACCCTTATCTTGACTCAAGCATTCTGTTCTGATGACTTCAAGTCCTTAGACAAAGGTTTGTTTCTTTAACTAGTTATAAATTGAAGAATCTCTGAACTTGCCTGTAACGTGTAAGCCCCTGCTTTGAGATGTCCTGCCTTTTTAGGCCAATGTATATATTTACCAAATACATAAATTTGGAGAGTTATTTCTCATAAAAGTTTGCAGCCTGCAGGTGGCCATTCTGACTGTCTGGGTGAGACAAGAAAGTAAAAGCAGAACTAAAAGAATCTGTCCTAGCCGCTCTGTGCAGGCCTCAGCCAAGCCGCAGGCGTTTCTGCTGTCTGCGTGTTTCTCCCCTGACATACGCAGGGCCTAGATGGTAACCTAGTAACTTCCTTGGGTTTCTGTTGCCTTTGGGGGCAGGTGGTCCGACCGGTCTCAAGGACAAGGGCGAATCTGACCTTCCCCCTTGAGCCCAGGACCTTGAGGATGATGCCATGTCTCTCTCTGTCTTATGACCCTCACATGCACTCCCACCCTGAAGGGTGGATAAAGAGGCAAGAGATTGAGTTGGGGTGGGGGTGGGGGATTGGTTTTGGGAAACACACTGGTGTTCTGAGTACCCCTGGCCGAATACACCCACTTCCTCTAATCAACTGGTGCCTGGAGTCTTCTGTCTGCGTCGGTTTCCTGCTACATGGGAAGCAGAGCCTTGGGCAGGATAGACGCAAAGAGCATGTATTTCAAGGGAATGGTACAAGGAACAGAAATTTATGCTGAATAGGAGAGCCAAATATATGTATTTAAAAGCTATAAGAGGATTCATGAATATTTATGAAGGAAAAGCGTGTGCATGTACATTTGAACTTTGTGCCCCTTTCCACAAGTGTCAGATGGTCGAGTGTCAGCTGTGCTTTTTTCTTTTCTTTTCTTTTTTTGGGTGTAATTTTGATTGGATTCATAGAGTCTAATATTATTGAATTGCTGCTTCATTTTTGTAGCTGGGATTTTTCTTGCTATAGCTTCAAATGTCTTTTCCATAAAATAAAGATGATTTTTGAGAGACCCTTCTTGGGGCACGTTTCATTAAATTTATTAGTAGCTGAAGTGGGTGCTAGAAGTTTAAAGTTATGCTAATGAAAATGTGTGTGATTTTGGGGGTGAGGGGAGGCAACATTAGCACAAGACTCCAGACTATCCCATCACTCAGTGGTTTAATATTCATGGTGCACCTTCAAGCGAGATCTACACTGTGCCTGTTAATCACTGCTAAGGACGCCTGTGTCTGAGATCCGGGCGGGACGCTCTGTGGGGAGGGAGACAGCCGCTCGCCAGCATTAACCAAGATGAAGCAGTGGTAGACACTGCATTTAAAGTCTCATTTAGCATTTTTAATTAGCCTCACCTTGGGTGGCAAATGCAGTTTGCATGATTCACAGAGGGGCTGTGGTGGGAGGAGGAGCACAACAGAAGGAAAGAGACACAAGCAAATTGATTTTTCTCTTAGAAAATGCAAAAACAGCTGGTGGAAGAAACTGCAAACGTGAAATTACCGTTTTTATGTTAGAGCTTAAAAGGACCGCAGAGAGCCATCATTTGGCTGGTTCCTCCAGTCCCCCAGCATCACATAGCGGGGCAGACCCAGGCCAGGCTGGGGGTGGAGGTCACCATGTCCCTGAGGGGGTTCTGACCTGAACTTAGGCCTGTCCCCGCCCCCAGCACAGACTCTGCATGTGGCAGGCATTTGGGCTGCTCATGGGCGACCTCTTCTTCCCCTGAGAGTGTTTTCCCTTTACATGGACCCACCCTCTAAGTTGTCTGAGCTCCTGTTGCCCTCTCTGCTTTTTTGAGTGGAGGCCATGCCAGACTCACCCAGCATTCCTTGCAGAAATGTTCTCAATGCCCACAGAACTGTCTGCACAAACGGTGGTCTCCTGGCTTTGCCCCAAGCCTCCCTGTATGGTCCTAGGCCATCTGATTCTGATGAAAACTTCAAGGAAAGATGGCACCTTCTTCTATGGAACTGCCCCTGCAGCCAGGATTTGGAGCTGTAGGTCTGGGTGTTGTCCAAGCCCACAGGGACAGCTGTCCAGTGTTTGGCAGGAGCCTGTGCCCTGCCCCAGCCTTCTGGGCATAAGACATGTGGCTCTGCACTGGCTGCACCTTCCAGAGCTGATGCAAATGTGTTCTGTGGCCAGTGCTACCTGGGACCACAGAGACACAGGGACGCTGGGAAGTGTAGTTCCAGCCTCCTTACAGACAGGTGCAAACTGCTAAGGAAGTGCTGGGAAGAGAGAGCAGTATCTTAGGGAAGGTGGTGAATTTGTTTCTGAGCATCTTGAACTTGATGTGCCCTCTCGGGCCTACCTGCTAGGAAAATCTGTGGTAGACGGAGAACAGTTCTGGAACACAGGAGTGTTTCGGGAGGCATCAGTGTATAAGTTGAAGTCATCAACTTCTTTCAGGGAACAGGAATCCTGGAAAGTTCTAATAATTAAGAGTCTATATTCAAGTGGCACCTGTAGCTCAGTGGGTAGGGTACTGGCCACATGTACTGAGGCTGGCAGGTTTAAGCCTGGCCTGAGCCTGCTAAACAACAATGACAACTGCAACCAAAAAATAGCCGGGCATTATGGCGGGCGCTTGTAGTCCCAGCTACTTGGGAGGCGGAGGCAAGAGAATCTCTTAAGCCCAAGAGTTGGAGGTTGCTGTGAGCTGTGATGCCATGGTGCCCTACTGAGGGCAACATAGTGAGACTCCGTCTCAAAAAAAAAGTCTATATTAGTCAACATTGCTACATAACAAATAATCCTGTAATCTTAGGGGCTGGCAAGAACACTCTATTTCTAGCTCATGGTACATGCTGGTGTTATAGAAGAGGAAAATTAATTTTTTCTCTAACCTGCATGAGTTTTTTGTTGGAGCGGACTTCTGTCACAAGAGAAAAACAAATTTATTAACAAGTACATTTCATGAGACACCCAGGGGAGGGGAAAGGCTAGTTGAGGTGGCTCTGAAGTCTAGTTGAAGTGGCTCACACCTGTAGGCCCAGCACTTTGGGAGGCTGAGGTGGGAGGATTGTTGAGGTCAGGAGTGTGAGACCAGCCTGGGCAACATAGCAAGACCCTGTCTCTAACAACAACAACCACATATACAAAAGTGGCTTTGAATTCTAGCTGACACAGTGTCTTTGACAAAAAGTAGCAAATTTTTAGAGACATGACAAGGCAAGAGAAGGACTTTGAGTGTCTAGTGGTGATGCCTTGTGGGAAGGTCGGTGACCAGCAGATAAAGCTAGTTAGTAAAGCTTGTGGATTCCTTTGGTATCATCTCCAGGTGAACAAAGGTCTAAAGGTATCCTCAATGGCTGGGGAGGTGGGATGCATCTGTCTCTGTAAATCTATGTGCTGCTTTTAGGCAGGAGTGAGGGCAGAGCGCTCTCCTGCCCCTGGTGCTTCTATCTGCCTTTAGTTCAATAATCATGCAAAAGAGGCAAATTTGGGGAGGCGCCTGCTGGTGCCCTGGTGCTGAGGCTGGTCGTGCTGCACGGCTCCGACACTTCCAGTGTCTCCTTGTCCCACACCTGACTGAAGGAGCAGCCACTGCAGGGACGTGTCCATTCTTGTGACCGGAAGGGCAAGAAGGTGAGATGCAATTGCTTCCTAAACTTCCGCTCGGACGTGGCTTATGTGACTTGCGCCCACTATTTTTCCAAAGCAAGTCCACCAATGTGCCCACCCACCAGGGGGGCAGGGACTCACGCCTCCTGCTGCAGGGTGGAGATTATACCCTTCATCTCAGAGCCAGCTGGGGGCAGAAAGCCCTTGGAAAGGTTTTGCGGGAAAGATAAGAGAGACTGGAAGGAATCCATGAAGGAGAAGTGTCCTTCATTTAACAGGAAAGAGTTTATGAAGGTGAGTCACATCTTGGGAGCCAGAAGGCAGGTGGGTTGGGGTGTTAGCGAGAGCTGAGGGTGTGCAAGGCCCCTGGTTGGGGGGTGGGGAGCTGAACCTGCTGCAAATGTGCCTGAGGGAGGCCAAAATGCATTAGCGTTAGTCCTGGGAAGAAATCTCTCCAGGCATTAAGTGTGATTACTTAACTGAATACTAGTTGTAAATAATTGATTTCTCCCTCAGGCTATAATTTCCAAAGGAACTCTTTCATTTCCTTATTAATGTGTGGATTAGTGGAGAAGTAGCTGGATAAAGACGTTCATTTATTCACGGACACCCTCAACCATTGCTTAGACCATGTGCTCTCTGGGTCACACACCTGTCCACAGGCCTTGGCGCAGAGTAGGCCCAACAGACCCCATGTGGAAGAACAGGAGAGGCGGTGCGGGCAGACTGGGGGCAGAGAGGCCTGAGATCCAGAGGCTGGGCCTCTTTGGCCATGAGTCCTGTGTTCACAGGGAGATGTTGGGGGAGGCTGAGAGAAGGTGCTCTCTGGGGAGAGATCTATGTCAGGGGTTAGGGCTGTGAAGAGCCAGAGGTAAACACTTTAGGCTTTGTGGGCCATGTGGTCTCTGTCTTGGGTGGTATCACACTCAGTTTTGCTATTTAACCTCAAAGCAGCACCAGACCACATCTAAGTGAATGGGCACAGCTGTGTTCCAATAAAACTTTATTCATATAACGCAGTGGGCTGGACTTGGTTTCCTGGCCCCTTGTTCTAGGTGCATGAGTGAGGGAGGTTACAGCCTGCAGGAGAAGACGGGAGGGCTTGAAGCCAGGGTGACACCAGCCCAGACACTTGACATCTCAGACAGCCTTGCTGCTGGGTGGCTGCCACTGGGTGGCTGTAAGAGAAAGTACCTGCATGACTTGACTCCATATTGTGCCCTCTCCCAGGAACCTGTGGCTGATGGCATTCTCTACCCTCCCTCACTGCAAGATTGATGTCGTGCAGCCTCTGGGCAGGACTGACACAACCGGTAAGTGCCCAGCCTGGCCTCCTCTCTCCTGGCATCCTTCCCCTAGTCTGGTTTGAGAATGCCCGGCTAGCCTGAGCCAGAACCCTCTGGGTGAATGTTCTCCAAATCTGAGCCACCCTGCACTACTCTCCTCTGGGTGTCAAATCCTGCCCCCTCCCCACCCTAATGGTCAGGGCATGGGAGTGGGACCTGGGGCTGGGCTACCTGAGGACCATGAAGTGCAGGGCCAGATGAGGTTCCAGGATGATGGGGCTGGAAGCCGAGCAGGCAGCATCCTGAGGCAGCCAGGCAGGTGGCAGCCTGGAAGCCCAGCTGCTTTGCAGGAAGGGGCAGCAGAGCCAGCACAGGTGGGCACTGATCCCTAAGGCACTTTCAAGAGTGGTCACTGGCCCTTGGGAGCTCAGTACCTCCTGGAAGGGCACACAGCTGAGGCTCTTCTCACCTCTCTACCCCTCAAGACCCTCCGACACCTGCCATGGGGAGGGCTGGGTGGCATCATGTGGGTTCAAGGTAACCAGATCTACTGGTGGTTGTAGCCACAAGAAACAAATGGAAATGGGCTTTCCGTGGGAAAATGGGCATAAATTAAAAATAATATCCTAAGCCCTCCTGCCAGTTGAACAAACCTCCTCATGGCCAGGAGGACCCCAGAAAAGCCTTAAAACCTAGCTCTTAGCCATGAAGGGAAGAAAGAACAGGAACACCTCCTTATAGGCCCCCCTTTTAGAGTTTAGATATAATAACTGACCAGCATTACTGTTAAAACAGATCACAGGACTAACAAAACAACAGACTCTTTGTGACAGTAAGATCCTAATTACTAACAGGGCTGTGGGCCATGCAGGACAAAGGTTACGTCACACCTGTAGGCCATCGGTGGGCTCAACAGACCCCTTGAGTCTGTACATGGTGACTTGTCTCTGATCACCGGACTTCTTTAACAATTACAAATCAAAGAATCTTGGAACTCACAACCTGTAAGCGCCGGTTTGCAGATGTCTCATCCTGGAGATGTTCTACCTGCTTAGGCCAAACCAATGTACACCTTCCACATCTTAATTTAAGATTTTACGTGTAATTTCTATCTTCCTCCAATGTGTAAGACCAAACTGCAACGCGACCACCATGGGGCCACCTACTCAAGATTTCCTTGGTGTGGTCCCCCAGGGCCTGGTCACTCATGTTTGGCTTAGAGTAAATTTCTTTAAATTAATTTGCAGTTTGGGTTTTTTCCATCCTCATGAGCTCTCTGCAGCCTCCGTCTGGGCCCCTCCTCTGGCCCTCCTGGCACTCCTCCCTCCCTTTCAGTAGCAGCCGGTAGAGGGAGACGGAGCTGCTCTATTTATCTAATCTTAAATTGCTCTTCTGCCATTACCAGTGGCCTCAGGCAGTGGACGCCTGTGAAGCGCATCAGATAACACTAAATAAATACAATAAAAATGGTGACAAAATAAACCACTTGCGCCGGCTGGGAGTGGCTGATCTCCCTCTGGGAGCACCAGGTCGGCCTCCCACATTGGATTAATGCCCCTGATTTAGCTTTAATAATGATAATAAAGCACAACCTTCCTTGGTGTGAAAAATGCTCTAAGATATCTACCTTCAGAGGCCCTGAGAGCTTGAAATGGATGTCAGTGGGTGGGGGAGGGCAGGCAATTTAAAGGGAAGAATTTCTCTGAGAAACACACACAGGGTTTGTTCTGACTTTCCACTTGGCTTTACTTCCCCTGAACACACACTTTGCCCAAATCTCTTTTTTTTCCTCTGAGAAGGTTTATTCTCTTTTATTTTATTGTTCCAAAATAAGTAATTTACTGGCATTTTGAAAATGACTTACATAGAAAGCTAATGTCCGGCAGCACAGATTCACCTCTGTAAGTGGAAACCCCACCCCTGCCCCGGGCCTCGCTCTGAGTTCGTTTACTCTTCCCTGGATTTACCCCTCCTTCCTTCCTGCAAATGACCGGCTCTCTGCACGGTCCCCAGGTGGGAACTGGCTGGAGTGAGATCCAGGTTTACGGTGCAGCCAAGCAGGGCAGGCCCAAGCTTGGGTGGCATCATGTGGGTTCAAGGTAACCAGACCTAACGGTGGTTCTAGCCACATGAAACAAATGGAAATGGACTTTCCGTGAGGAGATGGGTAGAAACTAAAAATAAAATCCTCAGCCCTCCTGGCACAGTGCTGTGCAGTCTCAGGCCCAGGACACGGGAGAGGCCAGAATGTGGGGTTGGAGGTGACCTGTGTGCCCCGGCGGCCTGCAGGGCTCAGAGTGCTCCAGCTTCTAGCCCTCCCACCCAGCCCTGGTGGCCCCAGCTTCCCAGAGGCCCCAGCTCCTGTGTGGCCAGTCTTGTCAGTCAGAGTCAGCCAGAAAGGCCCAGGAAGGCCGCAGGCAGAGGCCAGCCCCGCACTCCTTTGCCCTCCAGGGCCAGGGTCTCCCAGGGCAGGGACTCATGGGCTGGGCTGTGCAAGGGCAGCAGGAACCTCCCAGGGAAGGACTGAGGTCTTTGCTGAGTTTGTCTAGGGACCAGCAGTCAGTGACATTCCTTAAGGGCCACATGCCGTAGAAGGTGTCTCTGGGCATATTTGACAAGTAAGGAAATGAGCCCAAAGTAGAGAGAAACTCTGGTCCCACCAGGAGCCAGGGCCCTGCCCACACGGCAGAGGGGCTGGGGGCAGATCCGTTTGTGTGGGGTTGTGGGTATGGAAGGTGGGTGATTGGGCACCTGCTGCTGGAAGCCCCTTCTGTGGAGACACCCCTGTCTCCCACCCCTAGCGTGGACAAGGCCACGCAGCCGTACTTGCCCAGTGTGGGGTGTGGGTTTGAGGAGGTGGTGGGGGGATCACTTCAGCTCAGGACTAGAGGGAAACCCAGAGAGGTCATTTGAGTATGAATGAAGCTGCTCCATAAAATACTATATACAGTTTACTACAGAATCAATTTACACACGTGTGTGCTGGTTATATGGCACACGGGTGTGTGTGTGCAAATGCTGATATACCAGGGCTGTCTGGAAAGTATCCAGCCACGTACTATGAAAAATAGACACACACATGGCTGGATACTCTCCAGATAGCCTTCATGTAGTTAAGAATGTATCCTATATGGCAAATCTGTATGTGGGCCACTGTGAAAAGTTTTGAGACAGACTGTGTTATGGTTCATTATTTCACTGTTGACAGGATCCTTTCTGATTCACTGCGCAAGTTCCACCTAGCTCAGCTTATCGGTGTTGCTGAGAGCTTTGCTTGTTTCTGCAAGGATTTTGTTTCTTGTTTTTGTTTATCTCAAAACTTCCATGATGACCTCCCTGTGTCTATATACACATTCTGTGAGTAATAGGTGCATACAGCCTATAGAATACATTCACACACATTGTATGTGGCACATCCATGCACACATGTCTGCATATATATCATAACACACACATGTCTGGGTATGTGTCAGAACACACACATGTCTGCATATATAACACACACATGTCTGGGTATGTGTCATAACACACACATGTCTGGGTATGTGTCATAACACACACATTCTGAATATATGTCATAACACACACATTCTGGGTATATGTCATAACACACACATTCTGGGTATATGTCATAACACACACATGTCTCGGTATGTGTCATAACACACACATGTCTGGGTATGTGTCATGATACACACATGTCTGGGTATGTGTCATAACACACACATTCTGAATATATGTCATAACACACACATTCTGGGTATATGTCATAACACACACATGTCTCGGTATGTGTCATAACACACACATGTCTGGGTATGTGTCATGACACACACATGTCTGGGTATGTGTCATAACACACACATGTCTGGGTATATGTCA
>NW_003852509.1:6116995-6138871 GCF_000181295.1 Otolemur garnettii
TGTCATAACACACACATGTCTGGGTATGTGTCATAACACACACATATCTGGGTATATGTCATAACACACACATGTCTGGTATATGTCATAACACACACATGTCTGGGTATGTGTCATAACACACACATGTCTGGGTATGTGTCATAACACACACATGTCTGGTATATGTCATAACATACACCCCCCTCAGTGTTGTTTTCCTCACTGCGGCAGTGCTGTGCCTGGCCATGCTGCCCCTCAGGCGTCCCCACAGCACCTGGGGAGCAGCCATGTCACCCCGAGGGCATCTGTGACTAGCACACTCTTCCTCACGTTGTTTATAGTCCTGCCTTTTTATTTGCATTAGCTTTTGGCTCATGTAATAAGTGGAGTCACCACCAACTGTAATTCTAAGGCTCAAGCGATGGGCAAAGATTGTTCACTCCTCCTGTTACCTGTTTTTCTACCTATCACTTTCTAAGTTGAGGTAGCTAAGACATACGCAGTGACTCGCCTTTGGCAGGAGAGACACAGTCTCAGGGTGAGCCGTATGATCCGAATCCCTCCCCTGTGAGTTGGTGTCCTTGGGTCATAGCTGCTGTGCACCACTGTCCTTTAGCCGGAAGCTGTCCAGGGCCTTGTCAGTTCACCTCCTATCCTGACTCCAGGAGTGATGTTCTAAACATTTGCCTGATGGCTGGACCCAACTCACCTGTCAGAGGAGTGAATCCGTGAGCTCCAGCTGAGCTGACTGGACCTCCTCACAGGACACGCGTCCATTCATCCTTCAACCTACCCACTCACCCTGCAAACATTTATGAAGCACCATTTATCAGGCACACATTTTGCGCTACTGAATTAGACTATGTTCAACATCGTGTTTCCTCACAAATTATACCTGGCTCCATGGAATTGCTAGAAAATTCAATGTTGGTCACATTTGATGTGGTTCAAGTTATTACCCCTAGGATTTTTCAATAGTCCTGTGAAGGTTATGCAGACTAGGATCCCTGTGGAAGGGCCTCTATCTGGTGCTAACATTGGTTCTGTCCAAGCCACCTGGTGCTCTGCTGTGCGCAAGCAGAACACTGAGCCCTGCCTGAGGACTGGGTGTCTGGGCCTCCCCAAAGCCTGCAGCCCACTGTTTCTACCTGCTGGGATCCAGTCCTCACTTTTGTTCCTTCAAATTATCCTTCTCACAGACCAGCTCCTTGCTTTCCATTTGACCCCAGACAAACAGCATCCTGATTTTGTCTGGTTGTCTGAGCAGGAAGGCACCTGCCCCTCTTTCTTGCTGATGACTTTTTATATGTGAGTTCTGTGCTAGGGTAGCAGGGGTACCTAATGACCAGGGTAGCAGGTCATTACTAAAACACCTGGTGTGTGGCACAGCTGACAAGTATCAGCCCTGCTCAAAGCCACAGAAATTCAACTTTTTAAGAATTGTCTCAGATTAAACAAAACCCATTTGTGGACAAAATCGAGTCCATAGATTATTTACAAGCTTGGCTTATGGGAAAATAAGATGTGGCCAGTGTTCCCTTTACATTCTATGGACTCAACCTGAATGTCCATCAGATTAAAAAATGTGGTATACAAATGCAATGGAATACTATTCAGGTTAAAAAAAGGAAATCCTGTCATTTGTGACATAAGTGAACTGGGGGGACCTTATATTGATTGAAATAAGCAAGGCGGAGAAAGACAAATGTCTAGAGCACCCTGAGGCCTGACCACGGGGTGCCATCTGTCCCCGAGTGGGAAGGAGGCACAATGGGCCCACCTATCTCTGAGCTACACATGCCCTAGCTGGGCTCCTCAGCAGAGAAAGTTTGGGATCACAGCAGGACTGACACCTCCCTGAGGCAGCAGAGGCCGGGAGGCAGACAGCTCCCTTCCATACTAGTAGTTTGAAGCCAGCTCATAAGAGGTTATTTACAAAAGTGTAATGGGGGGGTTCTCTCAGAGAATGAGGCTGTACGCTGGGACTGGCAGCTGAGGGGAGCAGGTGCCATCCTTAGGCTTGAACGGTGAGGGTGAGGTTTCCAGAACCAAAAAGGGCTGGCATGGAGAGGGCTTCCTGGCAAGAGCTGTCACCTTCCCCGGGCTGACCCCAACAGGGAGCCACACAGTTGCACTCCAGCCAGCTGCATTTTTGTGGAATGCAGTGGCCTGGACAGCCTCTTTTGGGGCCATGGGTTGGGTACTGAGGGTCTGCCTGAGTCTGGCCCTGGGGCAGGTGAGGGAAAAGCAGCAGCATTTGGAAGTAGACAACCAGGTGGCTGCAGGCACTGCCGTGCAGTCAGCTATGAGCCTTGAGGATCTCTTGTCCTGGACCAAGCTGGGGCTGCACAAGTTACCTCTGGACAACACACACATGCCCCTGGAATTGAGTGCACTCAGCTAGCAGACCTGGGCCTTCTGGAAAGCCTGACTTGAAGGCTCACAGAGAGTCAGTCAGGAAGGGTGCAGGATAGAAACTTGGGTGGTGCACACACATGATCACATGCACGTGTGTGCACACACATACACACACATGCTCATACACGGGCACACACATGTTCACACACATGCTCACATACGTTCACACACATGCTCACACATGTTCACACACATGCACACACATACATGCACACATGTGCACACATGCACACACAGCCATTCAACCCACACCCTGGTCTGTCCCAGTCCTCCTCTTCCTACAGGACTGTGTCCCTTCCCCTGTCTTGGAAAGACTCTGCCACCTCCCAGCCTGCTCTGCTGGGTTCTTTCCCTGCTCCTCGCCCTCCCCCCCCCCCACCAGGGGGCCTCACTGGCTCTTTCTCCATGTCTGTGCCCCTGCTCCTCCCTTGTTCTGGACACCCTTCATTCTTGTCCACTAGACGTTGCCCCTTAGGTCATACTGTGCATCACTCCCAGGACTGGCTGTGTCCCTCCCAGGGCCACATTAATTACCGGTGTCTGCACAGTGGGGGGGCTCCTGCAGAAACCCTGTGGGAGCTGATTGTCACTCAAACTCATTTGCCCATAAGCCCCTCTTGTGATCTTAAAAGTTCTCATTTTAATTCTAAATGGAGCTTTATGGCAGTGACCTTGCCAGCAGTGCCACAGTCCCTGACAGAATAGCAGCCTTTGTGGCCCTGCAGCATTGGGTCAGGACTCAGAGAGCCAGTTAAGTTCCAGGGTAAGGAAACCACTCTTTTAAATAACTTGTTGCATTAATCTCTGATGATTTGTTTTCTAATACCAATTAATTAAATATATCTGAAAAGATAATTCAGGAAAATCTTCTTTAATATTGCTTGTTTACTTTTTTTTTTTTTTTAAAGACAAGGGATTTCATCCTTTCTAAATAGGTTGAAACTACTCTTTAACTGTTAAATATTCTGAAAAATTGGTTTTCAGAACTATCTATCTTGAATACTGCTATCATATTCTCTATTTTGGACTTTTAAAATTAAATATTGTGTTCTTTAATTTAAACATGATAGCTAACCTTTATGGAAACTCCCTGGAAAGTAGGAGAATCGAGTTTAAAAAAAATTATTATGAGTGCATAATAGTTGTACATTTTTCTAGGGTACATGGGGTGTTTTGATATAGGAATACTATGTGAATTAATCAAAATCAAGGTCATTAGGGTAATGGGGTGTCTATCACCTCAGGCATTTAATATTTCTCTGTGTTAGAAACATTCCAATTCCATTCTTTCAATTATTTCAAAGAGTACCCTAACTTATTGTTGATTATAGTCACTTTGTTGTGCTATCAAATGTTATTTATTCGATCCAACGATGTTTCTTCATCCATCAACCATCCCCACTGGGTTCCTCTCCCTGCTTTCCTTCCCAGCCTCTAGCAATGGTTAGTCTATTTTCTGTCTCCATGAGATCACATCACTATTATTTTTAATATTGAGCTCTCGCATATGAGTGAGAACATGTGAGATCTCTCTTTCTGAGCTTATTTCACGTAACATAAAATTCTCCATTTCTATTCATGTTGTAAATGGCAGGATTTCATTTTTTGTGGTTATATAATATTCCATTGTGCATACAGACCGCAATTGCCCATTTATATGCTGATGGACCCTTAGGCTGATTCCACATCTTGGCCGTTGTGAATAGTGCTGTGATAAAGTGGGGGTGCAGATATCTTTGTGATACGCTGAATTCCTCACCTTTGGATGTATACCAGCAGAGGGGCTGCTGAGTCACATGGCAGTTCTATTTTTAGTTTTTTCAGGAATCTCTACACTGTTCTCCATTGTGGTTGCTACTAATTTACATTCTCGCCAACAGTGTACAAGGGTTCCTCTCTCTTCATATCGTCACCAGCATTAGTTTGGAGTCATAGAGTTTTAAAAACCACCCCTAATCTTCATCTCTGGAGATAATGTCTGTTAAAAACTCTTCTGGTCAATTTCCATAGGCAATGTTCACATGTTTAGTTTGTTGGTTGGTTTGGAAAGTATGAGACACTTTCCTTTATGTCACGTCCTACCACAAATTATTCCCAGATTGGTGTCCCCACACTGTATTTCTGCCTCTGCAGTGCTAGCTGTTGGAACTCTGACTCCAACCTGGCATAACCCCCTGACCTCACCTCCAGCTTATGTGAGTGCGCCAACTCCAAGGACTTATATTCTCATCCATCTATCCATCCATCCATTCATTTATTCATTCATTTAACACATATTTACAAGCACCTACATGTGCCAGAATCTGTATGAGAACTGGGCATTTAGTGGGAAACACGGCAGATGAAAATCACTGCTCTCACAGTGAGCCCACCATGGGACAAAACAGGCAAGCAAGTGATTACGCAGCATGATGTTAGGTGGTGACTCACGCCGTAAGACAGGAGAATGGTCGGAAGGACATAGGGTAGAGACTGGCTTTAATCAGTGGTCATCCAAAGGGCTGTCTGATGTGTAGCAGTGAGCAGAGTCCGAATGCAGTAAGGGACTGGTTCCCAGCAGTGTTTGTGGAAGGTCCTCCCCACTCTTATCTGTCAGTCATTTTAAAATTCAGCTAAAACTCTTTCTCTTCCAGGAAAAGATCTTGGTTATTGCAGCCCACATCCTTCTCTCTTCAGAACAACTGCCTTCTTTACTCATCCTTATTTTGTATACTTACACACTTACACTGTGTTATAACTTCCTTTTTTGTTGTTTTATTTCCCAAAAAAAGATGATACTAAGTCCAAGATAGTGCTTGGGTTTCTGTGTACCATTTCACATGGAGGAACATAATCCATGGGCATAAACCAGGGTCACTGAGAGTGCTACGTAGGTATTTATTGTTTGAATGGACTGCTGAGGCTTTAATATTGCTTTTACAGACTGCAATGTGAAAAATTTGTGTGGACAGGAGAAAACTACCTCACAATAACAAAGGCCATATGTGAAAAACCTGCAGGTGACATACTCAGTGGTAAAAGCCTTTTTCTCTAAGATCAGGAGCAAGACACTTTTACCACTTCTATTCAACATAATGGTAGAAGTCCAAGCCAGAGATATTAGGCAAGAAAAGGAAATAAAAAGTATCCAAATTGGAAAGGAAGGAGTAGAATTTTCTTGTTTTATAGCTGAATGATGTAGAAAATCTTATAGACCACACCAAAAAAAAAAAAAACCAAAAACTGTTGAAAGTATGGATTCAACAAGGTCGCAGAAGATAAAATGAACACATGAAAATATCAGTTGCATTTCTGTCCTCTGACAATGAACAATCCAGATGGGAAATCAATAAGACAATTTCATTTTCAATCGTATCAAAAAGAATAAAACACTTAGGGATAAACTCAACTCAGGAAGATTTATACACTGAACATTATAAAACATTACTGAAAGAGAGAAGACACACACACAAATGGAAGGATATCTTGTGTTCATGGATAGGAATACTTAATATCGTTAAGCTGTAAATACTATTCCAAGAGATCTACACATTCAGCACAACCTCTATTAAAATGACAAAGACTTTAAAAAAATTTTTGTACAGAAATAGCAAAACTTAATCTTAACTTTACTTCATCTTAGCCAAAAGGCTGAGAAGCAGTCATTCTTAAATTCATGTGGAATCTTGAGGGACCCTGAATAGCCAGATCATCGTGATAAGGAAAGGCAAAGTTGGAGGACTCACAATTAGTGATTTCAAACCTGGCTACAAAGCTACAGTAATCAGAACATTGTATTACTGGCGATGGGATAGACTTACAGATGAATATAATTATGAATAGAGAGCCTAGAAATAAATCCCCACATACATGGTCAAATGGTTTTCAACAAGGGTGCCGAGACCATACAATGGGGAAAAGATAGTCTTTTCAACAAATAGTACCAGGGAAATTGGATGCTCATATGCAAAAAAATGAAGCATGGTGTTGGCATAAAAATAGAGACATAGATCTTTGCAACATGATAGAGAGCCTAGAGATGAAACCAGCCAAGTATTGCCACCAGATCTTAAAAAAAAAACAAACAAAAGCATACACTGGGGACAAGAATCCCTATTTAATAAATGGTGCTAGGAGCATTGGTTAGCCATATGTAAAAGGCTAAAACTGGACCCGCACCTTTCACCACTTACAAAAATTAACTTGTGATGTATGAAACATTTAAATCTAAGACATGAAACTATAAAAACCCTAGAAGAAAATGTGGGAAAAACTTTTAATCATGTCATCCCAGGGAAAGAATTTATGGAGAAGACCTTACTGGCAATCTCAGCAACAATAAAAATAAGTAAATGGGACCTGATCATGTCAAAAAGTTTCTGCACAGCTAAGTACACAACCAACAAAGCAAAGAGACAACCTTTAGAATGAGAGAAAGTATTTTGCATATTATGAATCCAACAAAGGGTTAATAACCAGAATCTACAAAGAGCTCAAGCAAATCAACAAAGAAAGAGCCAAGAACCCCACTAAAAACTGGGCAAGAGACATGCGCAGAATATTTTCTCATGAGGACAAACTCATGAAAAATGCGCATCATCTTTAGTTATTAGATAAGAATAAAAGTGAGAAAATGTGTTTATAAAAAATAGAAAAATCAGAGGGGCATAGTGGGTGCCTGTGGTGCCAGCTACTGGAGAGGCTGAGGCAGGAGGATCACTTGAGCCCGGGAGTTTAAGGCTGCAGTGAACTATGATGCTACCACCGGACTCTGGAAGTGAGGCCCTGTCTCGAAAAAAATTATGCTTATTCTACAAATGATATCTTAAAGTAACAGTTGAATTAGTTGATGCAAGTAATTATAATAGTTTCATAAACATGTAAATCTAATGTAAAAGTCATTTAAAATAAACACATGTCTCTTGCCCAATAGTAGATGGGATTTTTTGCTCTTTTTCTGTTGATTAATTTGAGTTCTCTGTAGATTCTAGTTATCAACCCTTTGTCAGATTCATACCCTGCAAATATCTTTTCCCATTCTGAACAGAACCTTTTAGGAGTAAGACAGATGAGTGGCTAACAAACATTTGAAAAAAATGCTCGTTGTCCCTAATCATCAGAGAAATGCAAATCAAAACCACCCTGAGACATCACCTAACCCCAGTGAGAATGGCCCACATCACAAAGTCTCAAAGCTGCAGATGCTGGCGTGGATGTGGAGAGAAGGAAACTCTTTTACACTGCTGGTGGAATGGCAAACTAATACAACTTCTCTGGAAAGAAGTATGGAGAATCCACAAAGAACTCAAATTAGAACTCCCATTTGATCCTGAAATCCCATTACTAGGCATCTACTCAGAAGAAAAAAAATCATTTTATCATAAAGACATTTGCACTAGACTATTGATTGCAGCTCAGTTTACAAGCAACCAAATGTGGAAACCACCTAAATGTCTACCAGCCCAGGAATGGATTAACAAACAGTGGTATATGTGGTATACAGAATACTATTCAGCCATAAAAAGATGGAGAGTTTCCATCTTTTATATTAATCTGGACAGAGTTGAAACACATTCTTCTTAGTAAAGCATCACAAGAATGGAGAAGCATAAGCATTTTGCAATGTATATCAAATCAGTACACTGAACCCCATAAATGCATCAATGTACACAGTTATGATTTAATAAAAACAAAAGAAATTAAAAATAAAGAATGAAGAAGCAAGTATCCAACACTTATATGAAGCCAGAATATGGTCTAATACCTGCCCACATAAGTGAAAAACTCATATCAATTCAAGATGAGGGATGGGGAACGAGGGAGCGGGGAGAAAGGAGAAAGAGGGCCATGGGTGTGCCCCCACTTAAAGGGCACAGTGTTAGGGTGTATGGCACACCTCTTGGGGGTGGGACACAACTATAAGAGGGACTCTATCAAACCAATGCAAACATTGTAACCTATCTCTTTATACCCTCAAATTAACCTGAAATAAAAAATTACATAAAATTTTAAAAAAGCAGTAATGAGACCTATTCATCTTATGAAAATATTAATCATAACCTCAGCTTGGGGTTAAATTAACACCGTGGTAACATCTTTTTCCAACCAGGGCATACAGAATCTTGGGAGAGTTAGGAAGTATTTGAAGCCACCAGACAAATGTGGCTCGTCTTCCTAAATCTTCATTTTACTAAAAAGCATAAAGGAAATAAACCTTTTCTTTCAACAGTAAGACAAACCCTGAAATTATGGGGTAGAGTGAAAGTTTGCACATGGATTTTCAGAAAGAACAGATGTAAAAAATTTACCCTGATTCTGATGTCACACACCCAGGATTTCCATATCTGAATTTATCCTTTTCAGCTGTGGGATACTTAGAGGTTGTAAAGCGCTCTCCTTATTAAACCATCAGTATACTAAACAAACAAACAAACAGACAAACAAACAAATGGTAAATATATTCTTTACACTTTTTTGATGAAACATCAGTGGTTATTAATTATTGCTTGACTTAATGTACCCCAAATTTGATTTAAAATTTTGTTCATTGTTCATCTAATTTTTAGCCTTTTTCTTTGCAAGACTATGTTCTTGGTATTTTTCTGAAGAATGCCCTTTTCTCAACATGGACATATATTTTTTCCACAAAGTTGCATGTATTATTTCCTAAAATTTTATTTTATGAAAAATAAAACTGAAATTCCTTGCAATAGATTCTTCCTGTAGAATAAAATGGTTTAATTAAGGAAGTTATCTCTATAGGTACCTGGTAGAGTTAATATACAATGCAGGATATTATAACTTAATTTTTGGCATAAATATATCAGTCCAAGTATATCAAGAGGAATTGTCTTAAGACCTCCCTTTAGAGTATTTCTATGAACAAAATTTTTATATGACTAAACTTATTAAATATGTTGCATCTCTTTATGATTCTTTGAAGGTTTTACTGAATTTAGGTGTTCCAAAATCATGGGCCTTCTCAATTTTATTTCATTCCAGTTCAGAATATAAATTCATCCAATTAGTAATACAGCTCTATCAAAAGATTCTGTCTACCAGTTAAGATATTCCAAAGCATGATTATAAAATTTCAGAATAAAACCTGGTTTGAGCTTTCATCACTTAGTTTGTGGAGCTCACTTTTGAGGTGGATAAGTTTCAATGGCCTCCTGCTTATTTTCAATATTGCTTTTTTTTTTTTTAAACCTGACTAAACTTGTGCTCAGGAGGCCAATAATTATGTCTGATTTTGGTAGAATACTTTCACGACTTCCAAATGCCATTAGAATTTCAAGGACTTATTTACAAAAGGGCCCAAAACCATTGTCAGTCACTTAGGCTGGTTTACAAGGGGCTTTTTTGAAGACTCAAATATTTTTAATATTAGCTTGAAAACAGACAGTAGAGAGAGATAACTTGGACTACTTTAATCAGTTTTGCCATAGACATTTTGAAGTTCAGTTTCTCTATGTATAAACGTAAGTATTTACACAGGAGAAAACTGTAGTTTCTATTTGAATAGAATAGTGCAGCCTGTCTGAATGCAATTATCAATTTTACACACACCACAGCAATATCTTCTGTTAAACACAGTTTTAATTTAATTTAATTTAATTATTTTTTTGCAGTTTTTGGCTGGGGCTAGGTTTGAACCTACCACCTCTGGTATATGGGGCCTGCACCCTACTCCTTGAGCCAATTTTATTTTATTTTTTTGTTTTACTTTTTATTTTCTTGAGACTAAGTCTGACTTTGTTGCCCTCAGTAGAGTGCTCTAGCATCACAGCTCACAGCAACCTCAAACGCTTGGGCTTAAGCGATTTTCTTGCCTCAGCCTCCCAAGTAGCTGGGACTTACAGGCGCCTGCCACCACGCCCAGCTACTTTGTTGTTGTTGTTGTTGTCTTTGTTGTTTTAGCAGGCCCTTGCCGGGTTGGACCCACCAGCCCCAGGGCACGTGGCTGGCCCCCTAACCACTGAGCTATAGGTGTCGAGCCTAAACACATTTATAAAATTTACTGAGAATATTGTTTTCAACACGCCCTGTGCTCCATCACAATTTTTATTCATTATACTCTTGGCAAAACAATAACTTTACCTTTGGTGCTGAACTTCTGCACAGCATTTGTGATGGCAATCCCCCTGATGTCAAATGTTTCACCTTTGGCTGAATGAACTCACAAAAGGTTGATGTTGATTCCATAGATTGACCAGTAAATCAAATCGTTATTAAAATCGCTTTTATACTTGGGGTATCCCAGGACAAGGATACAGACCTGGCGTTGATGTGCTGTATGTGGCGTGCCTCTGCTGAACAGCCTGCCACTAACTAGTACTTCACCTTCCCTAACTACTCAAACACTGGAATCCCGATATAGAGGGAAGCAGATTCTGGAACATCAATCTGTGGGCCTAAAGGAAGAGTCGCTCTTCACAGAGTGACGCAGACGTGCCCCTGAGGGCTGGGGGTTCACAGAGTGACGCAGACGTGCCCCTGCGGGGCTGGGGGTTCACAGAGTGACGCAGACGTGCCCCTGCGGGCTGGGGGTTCACTTGTCTTTCTGTTCTTTAGTTCTGGTGTCAGGCTCGGGCCTGATGGCCGGGACTTGGGAAGAGTCTTGGGAGTCAGGGGCTTGATTCCACATTGGAGGCCCACTAGGTGTCCGGGGGGCCATCTCTCTGTCTGGGGCCTAGTCTCCTCACTTCACATTTTTGGGGTCAGGGGAGTGGCTTCCAGGGTGCTCTGTGGCTCTGGCCACCATGGTTGGGATGGCTGAGCTCTTGGGCCTTCCAGCCTTTCTTAATGGAATGCAGTTAGCTGGGTGACCTCCAGCAGGACAGGCTTCTCGGCCTCTGAGGCTCAGCATCACTGTGGCAGCTGCCCTGAAGGTTCTCGGTTGATTCAAGTCTTAAATGTTTGGAATGATATCTCTCTATTTTTTGCACTGTTTAATTGTTGCTATTTCTCCTGTTGTTTCAGTAAATCTGTGAGAAGCATCTTGGTGTGTTTTTTCTACATTTGTAATTCTGGTCACCATCCCTGGAGTGGATGTGTGGTCCTGCACTGTCCCCTGGGCTGCTTTCCCATAACACAGCCGGGGACTAGGAGGTGAGCAGAAGCAGCTGGCCCTCCAGCTGATGTCACCAGTGAATGGCTGGGCCAGGATTTGAACCCCAACACCTCTGAAGTTTAAGGCCATTCTCTTTCCACTCTGCTGTGGATATAGTCCTAGAAAGGTGATGACTGGGTGAAATAATGTGAATATCTTCAAAGCTCTTGGGGCAAATTTTTACCTCCTTATGAACTGTCAGGATTGGGACACAACGTGTGTGCCTCAGTGAGCGTGCGTGGAGCAGGGAGGCGGCCTTCCTGTGGACGCTGGGCCTCAGCTTCTTGAGGTGAAGGGCGGCCACCAGGCCTGGGCCATTGAGTACTGGCTGGTGGCAGACCTCCTTTTCCTGCTCCTCTTACTTCTTGGCTGACAGGCTCTGCCACACATTGAAAGCTGCTGGAACTTTAAAATGCAGGTTCTTCTTCTTCTTCTTTTTTTTTTTTTTTTATTAAATCATAGTTGTGTACGTTAATACTATCATGGGGTACAGTGTGTTGTTTCCATGTACAATTTGAAATACTTTCATGCAAGTGGCCAACATAGCCTTCATGTCATTCTCATAGTTGTTGTGTTAAGACATTTATATTCCATATTTAGAAGGATTCACATGTACCCTTACAGGATAAATCATAGGCATGATCCCCACAACCACTCTCTCTCCATCCATCCTCCCCCCTCCCCTCCCCTCCCTCTCCCCTTTCTCTGTATTCTTGGGCTAAAGAATATAGCTTTCCTATGATAGCTAAAAATTAGTTTCATGATAGGGTCGAGAACATTGGATACTAAAATGCAGGTTCTTGGGTGGTCAGACAAAGAATCGAAAGATCCACCACCGCCAAACGACAAACACTCAAACAGACGAGGGCGGGCCAGAATGAGCCCCGGCAAGGACCACTTCTTGTTACAAGAGCCAGGGCCTCTTGTAGAAAAAAGTACAGAGAACAGTCTTGGTTGCTACAGGATTGGGCTACCAACCATCTGCCTGCTGAGAGGCACCAAGCAAGATACACTGTTGGGGGGTGCCCTGGCCAGAGTCTCGTACTGGAACCTCTAGCCATTGGGATGACCAGGATAAAATAGAAGAAGATACTACGTTAAGACACTCAGAGTTTATTGAAAGACAAAACAAAGGTCTACAAAGCTAAGGCAAAGCTTAATAGTAGAGGGATGGCAGAGACAGCTCACCACCTCCCGCACAAACTCCCGCGCCAACTCTGACTTCTTTTTTTTTCTAGGATGCATTAAAATTTGGTTTAATAATTCTTTGAGGCAAAAAAAGAAAATCACACTTGTAGTGAATGAACAAGAAACATTGTTACAGTAGCAGTAGGTTATTATTTTTAACTACCATCCCATGAATTCGTAGGGAAGAGGCTCCAGTAGCTCAGGGAGACACCTTGCCCTTGAATGTGACAAAGCATTGATTGACTTTTGAATTCATGAGAAATAGGTCCCAGCACCTTGTATCACTGTTACACGGGGTCTAATTGGTTATCCTGTGTGCTGTGCTGTACACCTATTATGCCATGAACTCAGGGGGAATAAATAGGTTCTTGCACCTAAAAACACAGGTCCACTGGTACTCCTGTGTGCTGTGTTATATGCTTTATGCCATGAATTCATAGGGAATGGGTTCCAGGAGCTCAGGCTCCTTTCCATTGGTTCTCACAAAGTGGGCTTCTCTGGGTGGAGCAGGCTGGCGCTTCAGTTGAACCCAGGTACCTTTCTCTGTGGCTTCCTTCTTTTTCTGATCATTTTCCTTCACACGTTTCAGGAAGCTATCTCAGCTCTTAGAGTGCTTAATATGCTCAATACGAACATTAATCCTCTTGGCAAGAATCTTGCCCTTAACTTGTTTGTTTACAACAATGCCGACAGCATGCTGGGTAACATTGTAGACTCTTCCAGTTTTGCCATGGTAACATTTGTGTGGCATGCCTTTTTGAACAGTACCCATTCCCTTGATGTCTACAATATTACCTTTCTTGTAGATTCACATGTATGTGGCCAAGGGAACAACTCCATGTTTTCTAAAAGGCCTAGAGAACATCTGTTGGGTGCTTCTCCTCTTTCCTTTGTGTTTGTCATTTTGGTGAATTACTGGAAGATGGCGTCTCTGTCTGACTTCTTACGTATTCCATAAATTAGACTTAGTTTTAGCTTCTGTTGTAACATTCTCGCTTACTCTCTACTTTGCATCTTAATGACTTCTTGTAGGGGGTGGTCAGTGCTGGTACCATCTGACCTGTGGTTCTGCCTGCTTGCTTCTGTTCTTAGATAAGTTCCTCCCTATGTTGAAATAAACACTGGTTTTTCTTGCTTGTCAGCTCTAAATCTTGTTCTGTTGATTTTTAAACTATTTGTTTCCATCAGGGCTGCTTCCTGCCTTTTATTTCAGCGATCCCCTTCAACATCACGGGGCATGAAGGGGACCAGGCCTATTGAGGCCACTTCCTACGTAGCCTTGGGCCAGCCTCTGAAGTCCATGTCCAACCCCTCCTGGGACAGGGGCAGGGTCACAGCCCTTGTCTTGCAAAGAGATCTGGGAAGAGCCAAACAAAAGAGCAGATGCTAACATGCTTTGAAATATCAGAAAGAATTGTACTGTTGGAAAGTGTCACTGTAATTGATAATAACAATATCTCGGCACAGGATTTCCCACTGGGCCCCTTTCTATAGTGTTTTAGGAGACAGATGAGGCTATTCTTGGATCTTACCACCTGCCATACTCCCCAGGCCCCCTCTAGACTAAGAGAAATGTGTCATGAGAGGCCTTTCACGAGGTGGGGGGGTGGGGGGGTGGGGGGCGACTATGAAAAGAGATGTGCTGAGGAGCTTTGCAGGCTTTTCACGGAGGAGATGGACTTAGGGCTTCATCTTTATTCATGCTTCTCTGAAGACCATTCTGGGGCACCTGCTGTCAGCTTGCTGGGTGGCCCTGGGCCAGTCCCTGCTGTGGCCCCTCCCCTCCCCCAGGCTCCAGCGTTCAGTGGGGGAGGGCAGAGGGAGACTGGCATTAAAGCTGCTCCAATGTGTGCGGGGTGTGACGCTCCAGGCAGGCAAGCCTTTGCATGTGTAAAGACCTGATTATCTCCCTCCTTCCCTCTGGGCTGGCTGCACTATTGGCAAGGCAAGCACCCAGTGCCTGAATGGACGTTTCTAGGACAGTGTTACTCCCTCCTGTATCCAAGGCACCAGGCTAGCAGAGGCCCACAAAGCAGGGGCCAGCCTGCTTTTATTGAGTCCAGGGCATGTTTATCCTGCAGCAGGAGCGTGATCATGACAGCAGCATCAGTGGTGGAGCCTGGCGCTGAGCCCTGCCTGCCCCGACGTTGTGCTGTGCCTGCCGCTGTGGTGAACACCTCTCACCCCCACGCTCTGCAGGCTGGGGGTGTAGGAAGGAAAGTCTCTGCCCCTGCTGGGTTCGCTGTTTCCCAAGGGACTGACTGATATATAATTTTTACACAGGACAATTTGGACAGAAATCTTATTTTTTAAAAATCAAAATGTGCCCCCACGAGAGAGTCTACATGTGTTGGTCAATACTGCTGAATTTCTCTTGAAATCGTTGGGGGTGCAGTCTCCACCCGCATCCTATCTGAGCACCCGTGACGTGCAGTCAGGAATGAAGTGGGCTAGAACAATGAACCACACCAGCTGCCCTGTGTGCCAGCCTGTGGCACAAGGACCACCCAAGGTTGGCTGGTGGGCAGTGCCTCCTGTTGGCTGGGGGAGCGGCGAAGACAGCAAGGCTGGAGTGCAGGTGTGGGGGCCCCTGAGCGGCGGAGAGAAGGGCCAGGTGGGAAGGCTGCGGCCAGTGTACAGAGGAGGCAGCAGGCAGGGCTTTTTGTTCTGTTTCTGCTCTGCACTGTGGCCCTGCATGTTTCTCCAACTTTCAGGAAAGTCCTGGTTTCTCAGTGGGAGGTGGGTTGTGCCCTGGGTTTGTGTTTATGATATCTGGAAGTTTTGAGGGCGGCCACACTGGGACCCACCTACATTCAGCAAGAAGCTAGGGCTGTGCACAGGGGTTGGGGGCAACAGCAGCTCTCCTGGGTACCTGACCTAAAGGGGTCCTGAGCAAGGGAGTGTGTTGGTTGGATGAGGAGGAGCTTGGGTCCCAGTGTTCCCTACAGCCCAGAATGAGGAGGGGGCCTTCTGGGGTAGGGATGGCAGAAGGCCCTGCCTGCCAGGCTAGCTGGGTCGAACTAGGTGGGGCCCAGAAAGGTTTGACGAAGATGTCTGTGCTGCCGCTGGAGGGGAAGGGGCTTAGGGAAACGGGGCTTTCTCCAGAGGCATTTTGTAGGTGGACCGAAGGGCAAGGCTCTGAAAGGGTGGGGCTGAGACCTCTGGGACTGCAGAACCCAGGGGCAGGGAGGGGCCTGGAAAACTGGGGCAGGGGCAGGGAAAAGGAGGTGAAGAGAGGGTAGGAACCCGTGGGTCCAAGAAAACAAAAACAAGAGACGAACCACCCCTCCCGTGAGGGCAGAGAGAGCTGGCCTTCCCCGGCCCAGCCTGCAGCCTCCCCTAGGTGCTGCCTAGAGGTGAGGAGCCACCGAGCCTTAAAAGCTGACCCTCCCAGTGAGTGTTCCATCCCCTGCTTGCTGGTTCTGCCCAGGTGATTATGGCACCAGGCAGGGCTCACCTCTGGGCAAAATTCAGATTTCAGGGTCCTGGCTCTGGAGCGGGGGGCGGGGGGGGCAGGCTGGGGGCCCAGGTGGAGCACCCACTCCCTAGGCAAGATCAGAGGTTTTCTGAGGGTCTCCAGTATGGTGCTGCCCACCTCCTTCTCTGCCTTTGAAAATGTCCCCTGCCCCTGCTCCGGCCCCTGTGTCCTTTTTCTAGCTACCCGTCTTGGGGGCCACTGCAGCTACGGCCACTCCCTGCTGGCCCAGTGTGGTGGGCAGAGGGTGGACAGGCATCTTTCCCCTGAGGCTGGGGAGTCCCTCAGGTCTCTGCACATATCAAGAGGGGCTAGAGGCAGCTTCCAAGGTACAGATGGTGGGCAATTTCTCAAATATGAGAAGCAGAGAAACCCTTGAGTACTGAGCTTGGGGCAGAGGTGGTGGTGGGGCCCCAGGGCGAGGTGCCCCACCGCTGGAGTCCCAGGGTGAGGGGCATTGGCGCCGTGGGCCGCTCCCTACCTGGGGCTGTGATGGATGCTGCCCTATGCCAGCGGGCAGTGAGGGGTGAGGGCTCCTGCTGCGCAGGTTTCTCTCTGAAGGAGAAGCCCTGTGTGGCAGGTGCCGCTGCCCGCCTCTGCTGGACGCCTCACAGGGGAATCTCAGAGGGGGTCACTTCCACCAGCAGCAACTGGGGAGAGCACGCAGCCCTGCCCTGCGAGGCAGCGGGAGGACTCTGGGACAACTGTACTCAGGACCAGCAGCCTGAATCACAGTCCTGCTTGGGGGTGGGTGGCTTTGGGTGGGTGACAAGGAGCTGCTGGCACTTAGCTGGCTAGACTCCTTAACAAGTATCAGGGGCAGAATTTTTAATGTACCCTCTGAATTCTGGCCCTGGCTGGGACTGTGCAATGGCAGCTGGGTCCATCCTTTGACCATGAGCACAAACATGTCCCAGGTAAAGAGTGGTCAATGCCTGTTTGAGGGAAGGCGGGGCTGTGCTGTGCTGTCTTAAACATTTCCAGTCAAGCAAATCTTGTTACAGCAGATGCAGACAGCTTCTTCCTTGCCTGTTTCCTCCTGAGGGGGAGTCCTGGGTGTCCTGGCCCCTCCCTCAGCCTGGTTAGTGCAGGGAGTGTGCTCTTTCCACAGATGATCATCTTGGCTCCTTACTAACTGCATGACCTTGACCTAGTTACTAATCTCTCAGAGCCACTATTTTTCCCTCTGTGAAATGGATTGAAGATGTCCCCAGGGGTAGGGCCAAGCATCCCTTTACTTGGCTGCCTCTCAGGGCCCATGCGAGCTTCCCTCTTTGGGGGGAGCAGCCTTCAGATCTCAGCCCTTTAGTCCAAAAGGAGAGTCATCAGAGTCTCCACAGAGGGCACCCAAAGAAGGCAAGGTTAGCAACACGGAGTGACCTGCTGGTCCTGCCCCATCCTGCTGCTTTTCTCTCTAGAGGTCAGGCTGTGGTGGTGCCAGAGTTTCTGTACAGCTCATGTCTCTGCATTCTTAGGAGCAATATGGCCTTAAGTGTTTTTAACGTCATTTAAGCTGCTCCATGGGCCACATGTTAATACTTTTCTGTAACTTATTTTTCCCCATCACCATTGTATTGGAGCCTCACCTATGTCAGCGTTTCGGGGCTGCATCACTTAATTTGAATATTATATTGTGCTATTTTACATGAACGTGCCCAATTTATTTGCTCACTTAGATGATTTCAGGTTTTTAATTTTTATTACAGACAGACCTGTCCTATCCGTGTCTCCCTGTTGGACATGAGCAACTGCTTCAAGAAGTCAGGCGGCTGGTCGGAGAGCAGACAACCCGAGCTCCCTCTGCGAGGTGTGGTCTTCTCACATTCCCACCAGCGGGACGTCACACCTTGTTTCTTCACATCTTTCCAATACTTGGCATTTTTCAGGCTTTCAACATTTGCCAGTCTGATGGGTGTGGCGTTAATTTGTGTCTTTCTCTTTGCTGGTGAAATTTAGCCCCTTTCCTGCATTTATGGCTATTCAGATTTCTTCTGTGAGTTGCCTGGTGACGTCCTTTGCTCATTTTGTTTTATTTTGTCTGCTTTTTTGTCTTTTTTGTTTTTACATTTTATATTCCAGGGTTCTGTAGTTATTGTTTGGTACTGGTCTTCCTTTTTATACGTAGAGTGATCATGTGATGGATTAGGCCCCTGGCCCTTTCTGGGAGTGAGCAGCGACTTTAGCAACAGTCACACCCGGCAGCGGCTGGGAACGGGACTGTCCCAGGCAGGGTGTGCGGAGGGCCCTCTCATCACATTCATCGTCTCTGGGAACTACATCATCTATTAATAGTTCCAGCCTGTGGAATAGTTTCTGTGAAACTTTCATTGACTAGTTCGTCTCCCCCTCCACACCCTGATATGTAAAGCCATTTTTGTGATTTTTCATGTTCTGTTTTTGGGCTATCTTCTTTTCCATTCTTGTAGTAAAATATCCTTCTACCTTAATCACCTTAATTTATAATAGCCTCAAGCTTCAGTAATTGTTAGAGTGGGTATCTCCATTTGTTCTCCAAAATGATCTTATTTGTTTCTGTCCTGTGAATTTTAAAATGAGCTTGTCCTGGAAAATATGAATGTACACCCCACACCCACACACAGACACAGACATTTGTAACTTTTGTGATTTTATTGTGTTTATAGTTTAAAGTTTATAGTATTTTTTGTTGCAAACCATGAAAATGGTATACCTTCCCCTTCCCATGTGACCTTCCCTTCCCCTTTCCATAAGCACACGAGGGGGTGAATTTCTGTCTGGGGAAAGGGACAAGCCCAAGGGGGAAGATCTGGAGGACCCAGATTCAGTGGGACAGCCAGTCCCTGTGTTCTTCAAAGTGGGGACGATCATGCCTAAGGAGGAAAGCTTGCTGATGGGGTAATACAGGAAAAAAAGTTCAGAACTGAAGGAGTGGGCTGCTAGGTTGAAAGAACTCGTTGATTATTAAATAAAGTACTAGGTAAGATGGCACTGCTAACAGCCCTGCCGCAGGTTGGAAGAGACTTAACATTTCCTAGGGAAATGGATTTCTAACTTGGAAGTTTATACTAAAGCAAACATCACTTTTGTATTTTTATGTAAATGAATATTAAATGAATGTATTTATAAATAAATAGTAGATGTCTGGCTGTAGACCTCTCCTCATGCTGTCAGGAATAAGTGCGTCTGAGTTCAGCCAGATGGGCTGCAGCAGACAGAGCTGTGCTCATGGGCTGCTGCTCGGGTTACCGCAGGTCGGCAGGAGCAAAGCTGCGTTTCTCACAGAGACTGCGGGCGACAAGACCGGGGGACATTTTGGTTTATATTCAAGGATAGCTAAGGACTTATGTCAGTGATTTTCCACTGGTGTGCCATGAGAGAATCTTAGATGTGCTGTGAAAATTTCTATTATTTTCAAAAGAAGTTCAAGCACAGTAAGTATATTCTTTCTTTTTGAGACTGAGTCTCATTCTGTAGCCCTGGGTAAAGTGCCATGGCATCATAAGTCATAGCAACCTCAAACTTCTGGGTCCAGGCAATCCTCTTGCTAGGATTACTGCTCTGGCCTTTTTACTCTTTTTTTTTTTTTTTTGATCAACATAATGTAAATGTGCCGGGGATATTTAACTACAGGTTCAAGTGTACTGTGAGTTAGAAAGGGTTGAAAAACACACCCTTACCTGCTATCCGGTTGCGGGTATCCAACTTGTCCAAGTGAGAACAAGTAAGCAAGGTCATTTCTGGAATCAGGAATGTCCCCACAGGACATGTATGAACAGGACAGGGTGGGCAGCTTGGGACAAAGGTGGTGGACAGGGGTGAGGACTGGAGCTGCCCTCTCTGTGGAGCCAGCAACATGTCTAGGTCACAAATCTCACAGAGCTATCTAGGAAGGGCCTGAGCTGAAAAGCAGTGGGCAGGAGGGCAGGTGGCAGCTGCGCACACCTGGGAGGTACAAGGACAATTCACTTGGTGCAGGAGGAAGAGTTGAGGAGCCATTCCCATCACCAGGGCGTCATCTGTCTGTGCACCTCAAAACTTCCACTTTTCTCGTGCTGCCTAGAATGCTCTTCCAAGACCACCTTCTTGGCAAAAATTTAATCACTAGTGCAAGCCTAGCACAGTGCTTGGATTGTAAGCATTAAGCACATGTCAGACCCCACCAGTACCACCCCCATATCACCTCCTGCCCCCCCTCACTTCCTCCTGCGGCATCTCATATTTCGTGTCTTTACACACAACCGTCCTTTAATCCAGACTGTTCACACAGAATGGTGCTTTTCTTATTGAGGGCACATTAGGAATGCCTGGCAGCAGCCCCCCTGGAAATTCTCATTTACCTGGTCTTAGGTAGAATTGATGGATCAGTGATTTTTAGGAGGTTCCAGATGACTCTGACCTGCAGCCAGAATTGTCCTCTGAGACAGAGTTCCCATGTCACCAGGTCAGGCATCGCATATGCCTAGAGCAGAGCTCAGCCTATGAGAAGTGGTTTAAAAAGGCCTTTGAAGTCTAGTAAGGGACAGCTGTTTTTTAAACTCTGGTTGCAATTTGCGTTTATTTATTCATCAACAACTTCTATGACTAAGATGTGTGTATGAACGATTAACAGATACGGACATGCACATATGTTTCTGGAATTAGTAAGAGTTACTGACCTATGAAATATTACTGTTTGAAAGTTCTGACCCCTCCCATGAAGACTTTTTTTTTTTGGTAGAGATAGAATCTCACTTGATAGCCCTTGATAGAGTGCCGTGGCGTCACAGCTCACAGCAACCTCCAGCTCTTGGGCTTAGGCAATTCTCTTGCCTCAGTCTCCCGAGTAGCTAGGACCAAAGGTGCCCACTACAATAATGCCTAGCTATTTTTTTGTTGCAGTTTGGCTGGGGCCAGGTTCGAACCCACTACCCTCAGTATATGGGGCTGGTGCCCTACCCACTGAGCCACAGGCACTGCCCCAGGAAGCCTGTTTTTAACAGGTTTATCAAGATATAATTTACATACCTTAAAATCTACCCATTTACACTGTATAGCCCTGCCATTTTTAGCATAGTCAGAGGAATGTTTCCGTCCCTGGGAGGAAGCTCCACACCTATCACAAGTCCCTCCGCAGCCTTCCCCACTGCCCCTGCTAGGCAAGCACTCATCGACACTGTTCCTATAGATTTGTTTATTCTGGATATTTCTATAAATGGAATTATACAGAATGTGGTCATTAACGACTGGCTTCTGTCATGTAACATGATGCCTCCAAAGTTTATCCATACCGTAAAATGCACCTGTATTTAATTTACTTTTATTGCTGAATCACATTCCACACTTTGTTGTTGGGGTTGTTTCAACTCTTTGATTATTGGGACAACTGCTACTATAAACATTTGTGTACAATTTTTTTTTTGAATTCAATTCAAATGGTTATTTATTCTAAAACTGGAAGCTACAGTGCCTACAGTTTCACCATAATGTTGTAATGAGAACAGGGTGTGTACAATTTTTTTTGTGGATATATGTTCTTTTTCTCTTGGATGTATCCTGTCTTAGTCCTTTTAGAGTGTTATAACAAAATGCCATAAACTCTCCCAGTTCTGGTGATGCCACCTCCACAGAAGGGGCAGCTCTAGTCTTCAGCCCCTGCTCACCACCTCTGTCCTGGATCACACCCTACCCTGCTATGCCCCACATTCCTGATTCCAGGAATGCCCTGGATCACACCCTACCCTGCTATGCCCCACATTCCTGATTC
>NW_003852509.1:6138925-6248611 GCF_000181295.1 Otolemur garnettii
CACACCCTACCCTGCTATGCCCCACATTCCTGATTCCAGGAATGCCCTCACTTGTTTCCATCTAACGACCTGCCTGTTTGACACCACCAAGAAGAAAAGGCCTTGGCTCTCCTTGAATATAAACCAAAATGTGAAGACAAGGCACCAGTGTCTGGTGAGGGCCCCCTTCAAAGAGCTGATGCCCGCTCACTGTGGCTCACATGGAGAAGGGAAACAAGCTCTTGGGTCCTGTTCTCTATATATGTTAAATTCTCATATATGGCACCAATCCCATACATGAGAATTCACCTTCTTCACCCACTCGCTTCCCAAAGACTCCAGTTTTGCTACTATTATTGTGGGGATTAGGTTTCAATATAGGAATTTTGGGGGAGACGCAACCATTCAGACCATAGCATATCCCTAGGAAGGAAATTGCTGGGTCGTGTGGTAACTGTGTTTGATGGCTTAAGGGACTGTTTTCCAAAGTGGCTGCACCTTCGTACATTGCCATCAACAAAGTCTGAGAACGGCTATTTCTCCATGTCATTACCAGCATTTGTTATGGTTTCCTTTCCAACTGTAGTCGCCCGGGTGGGTACGAAGCATGGTGCTATCTGATCATGGTTGTGATTGACATTCCCAGAACACGAATCACACTTAGGATTTTTTTATGTGGTCGCTTGTATTTATTCTTTGCAGAAGTATCTATTCAAAACTTTTGCTCCATGTTTAAATTGGGTTATTTATTTAGTCCTGTTTTTATCATTTAATTGTAAATAGTCTTTCTATATTCTGAACACAGTTTCTTAACATATGTGTGATTTGCAAATACATTTTCTCACCCTGCACATTTCCTTTTCACTTACTTCTGGTATTGTCAGCAGCACAAAAGTTTTAAATTTTGATGAAGTCCAATTTGTCATTTTTGCTTCTGGTGTTGGGCTTCTGTGCTTGATCTTAGCCCAAAGCGATCAGTTAAACCATCATTTAAGTCAAGGCTGTGGAGATTTATTCCCGTGTTCTCCTCTCTGGTGTCTGTAGTTTTATCGCTTACGTTTGGGTCTGTGATTCCCTTTGAGTTAAGTTTTGTGTATGCTCTGAGGTCGAGGTCTGATGTCATTTCATTGCATGTGGATAGCCAGGTGTTTCAGTATCATTTCTTAAAAAGAGCATTTTTTTTCCCATTGAATTCTCTGGGCATCCCTGTGGAGAATCAACTGACCTCAAATACATGAGTTTATTTGTGGACTCTCAATATCTATTTGTATGATGGAACCACATTATCTTGGTTGTTGAGGATGAATATTAGGTTTGAAATCAGGAAGGGTAAATCCTTCAACTTTGTGCTTCCTTTCGAAGACCTTTGGCTCTTCTTGGTCTCTTGTATTTCTATATGATTTTAAAGATACGTTTATCAATTTTTATAAAAAAAGCAACTTAGGATTGGGCGGTGCCTGTAGCTCAAAGGAGGAAGGTCCTGGCCCCATATGCTGGAGGTGGTGGGTTCAAACCCAGCCCCAGCTAAAAACTACAAAAAAACAAAAAAAAAATAAAAAGCAACTTAGGATTTTGTTAAATATGTAGATAAATTTTGGGATTATCACTATCTTAAAAATATTAAATATAGTATCAATAACAGATAATGTTTTATTTATTTGGATCTTATTAATTTACATCAATAACATTTTGTAGTTTTCAGTGTGCATATCCTAAACTTGTTAAACTAAATTACTTCTTAAGTATAGTATTCGTTTTAGTGTTATTGTAAATGGAATTGTTTCCTTAGTTTCTCTTTCAGATTATTCATTGTTACTGCATTGGAACACAACTGTCTTTTATATATTGATTCTATGTTTTTATGCCTTGCTAAACTCGTTTATTAGTTCTAATACTTTTTTATTTGATTCTGTAAGACTCTCTAGATACAAGATGATGTCATATGTGAATAAAGAATTACTTTTTCCTTCCTGTAAGGACATATTGTTTCCTTCTCTTGCCTAATGCTCTCTCCCCTGAGCCTCCAGGACAGTGTTGAGTAGAAGTGGGAGTAGGATCCCTTTCTTACTCTGATCTTGGGAAAGAATTTGGTCTCAGACCAATAACTATGATATTACCTGTGGAGTTTTGAAGAAGCCCCATTATAAGAGTGAAGAAGTTGTTTTCTACTGAGTTTGTTGAGTGTTTTTGTCATAAAAAGGTGTAGAATTTTGTCAGATCCCTACCCCTTTGTGCATGTCTTGACATGATCATGAGGGTTTTGTCTTATACTTTATAAATGAGGTAGGTGGCACCTGTGGCCAAGGAGTAGGGCGCCAGCCCCATTTATCAGAGGTGGCAGGTTCAAACCCGGCCCCAGCAAAAACTGGAAGAAAAAAAAAAGTACAAACTTTATAAATGAGGTGTACTAAATTGATGTTTTGATGTTCACTGGTCTGTGTTCTTAGAAAAATTCCTACCTGATCATGGGGTGTTACATTTTATATGTTGCTGGATGCAAGTGGAATATTTGGGGAAATGAACAGGTTGGTGAATTAATGACAATTCTTTGTGTAAGAGGCTTTGAATGATTTCCGACCACATTCTGCCCCTCCCAGTGGCTGCTGTTTTGTGTTTCGGTTGTGATTATGGAATACCGGTTTTCAAGTTTTCTGCAAAACTGGAGAGAGGAGGATGGGAACTGGACGTGCCGTATGCCACAAGGCACACTATTCTTACAGAGATTTTATTGAGTTTCTGGAATTAAGACTTATAGGATCACTGCAGGCATTTACATAAAATAAAAAGTTCTCAAAGACTTAATTTGTTTATGCTAATTTTGTCACTTTCTATAGAGGGGAGAATTTTCGGAGGCCTTCTTCTGCTATTTTTACTTATGTTTGATATGTCATATTTTTGGTTTTCATTCACATCTATGTGTTTAAAAACTTTCTTGGACACTTTCTGTTTGAACAGGGGCTATGTTTTTTAAAAACTTCATTATGTTTAGACATTTTTCTTTTGATTTTCTTTTTTAACTTCTAGTTTAATTCCACTATGGCCAGAGAACACTATAATTTGAATTCCTCTATTTTTTTTCCCAGTCTGTTTGTAGTTCAGTATGTATAGTTCAGTTCAGTTCATAGAACACAGTATCTTGCTTAATATTACATAGGCAACTGAAGAGAGGGTATGTGCTGTGGTTGTTGTGTGGAGTGTTCTGTGTGTGTCAGTTAAGTTCTGTTGCTTGGTGGTGTTGGATTCTTCTATATCATTGCTGATTTTCTGTACAAAAGTTCTACAAGCTCCTGAGAGGTGGAACTTACCTTCCCTGCTGTAATTGTGGATGTGTGGCTATTTCTCTTGCTGGCCTTCGTTTGTTTGATTCTGATGTGTATTGTATCAGTTAATACAGCTACTCTATCCTGTAAAAATGGATGTTTTAAGGTATTTTCCATATTTTTACTTTGAACCTAGATCATTGAATTTGAAGTGAGTTTCGTATAATCATCATATAATTGGGTCCTCTTTTTATATCCTCTCTGCCATTCCTTGTCTTTTGATTAGTGTATCTGGATCATTTACATTAAATGTAATTATTGATATATCAGCACTTAAATCCATCATTTTATTATTTGTTTTCTGTTTATTATCTCTTGTTTAAACTCCTCTGCTTTTCTTCTTTTCCTATAAATTATTTGACTATTTTTTGTTTTTAATGATTCCACTCTGATTTATAGTATGTTTGACTATATCTCTTTGATTAGTTTTTATACTTGTTGCTCTTATTATTACAAGATACGGTTGTGACCTACAACAATCACTGGTATCAGATCTCACTACTTTGAGTGAAATATTGAAACTTGATATTAAGACCCTATACCTTCATTTGCTTTTAAGTATCATTGTCTAGTTATTTGATGGTGTTATATTTTTTATTTACTTATCAAATATGATTTATCATAAAGGACAGCCTAATAGTATTCCTCATATTTATGGTCTTTCCAAAGTTTTGATGCTCTAAGATTCTTTCATATATCATTTTATTTCTATTTGAAGAACTTTCTTCAGTCAATCTTCAAGGGCATATATGCAAGTTATAAATTCTTTAGTTTTTCTTCATCTGGGGATATTGTAATTTCCTCTTTATTCCTGAAGGATAGTTTTGCTGGACACAGAATTTCAGTTGTCCCTTTTTTCTTCTTTCACCACTTAACAGAATGTCCTGTTACTTTCTGGTTGCCAAGGTTAGAGGAGAACCTTGTCAGATACGTTGTTACTCTTCTATAGGTAAGATATTGTTTCTCTCTGGATGTTTTCAGGATTAACCAGTGTGTTTGGCTATTAAAAATTTTATAACAATATATCTTTGGCATGGGTTTCTTTGGATTTATCTTTCTTTGGGTTCACTCAGATTCTTGAAGTTGTAGGTTTGAGCCTTTTGCTAAATTTTGAAAGTTTTCCCCTGTGATTTCTTCAGGCATTAATTCATTCCAATTATCTTTTTCCCGTTTATGGAACTCCAATGATATGAAAATTGGATTTTTTAATTAGACCTGAGGCTCTGTTTAGTTTTTTTCAGTTTATTTTCTCTCTGTTGTGCAGATTTGGTAAATTTTATCTATTGATCCTTAAGTTGATTGATTTTATGCTCTATCGCCTTTTCTTTTCAGCAAATGCAGTGATGTTTTAAGACTTTTGTTAATTTTCAGATGTATACTTCTAATTCTTCTATTTATCTGCCATTATTTTCTATTTTTTCATTTATTTCAAGAGAACTTGTAATTGATTGTTTAGGCATTTTTATAATGGCTGAGTTAAAATCCCTTTCAGATGATTTTGAAATCTGTTTTATCTTGGAATTGGACTCAGGTGATTATCTTTACTCATTCAAATTGTGATTTCCTTGGTTCTTGGTAAAATCGGTCATTTTTGATTGTATCCTACACATTTAATCTGTTAATACTATGTTAGGGGACTGTGGGTTCTATTTATAACTTTGTTTTAGTAGGCAGTCACTAGGTTTACCATTCAGATTTTGACTTACTATTGTGGGCTGAGGTTACAAAGACAATTTACTTTTCTGAGCCTTTAAAGTGTTGTTTTATTTTACTTGATTTACCTGGAGCTCCTGGGGCTCCAACTGGGCTCTCTAGTGCTGTCTAAGAGGGAAGGAGGGGTGCTAGGCTGAGTCTGCCTTGGTGGTGGGGGGGGTGGTTAATGAGATTTTCCCATCCACATAACCCCTAGCTGCCCCACTGTTCCTAGGAAGGGAAGGGGAATCTTGGGCTTAGTTTACAGAGGCTTCCTGGACCGTGTCCCTCCTGTCTGGGTCTCCCCACCTGGACCCTCCTGTCTGCCTATTGTCTTCTGACAGGCCTTCCCTTGCCTATTGGTGGAGCTTTATGGCAGCAGTGGGCTCACCTCATATTTTCAGATGGATTCCTGTTTGATCCTCAGTAGGAATAAGCCTACCTGGACGGCCTTTTCCCACTAGATTGGTGACTGATAATTGCCAGGCCTGGGTGACTTCTTTGATTGGGTGGGAGGATATAAGACACCCTGTTTCAGTGCTGTTCCCCCACTTTTGGGGTCCCAAATCGGTTTGCTTTCTTCTTGCTGTCTTTTGAGTTCTTGGCTGTCTCTTGAATGATTTCCAGGCTTGTGCTTGGTGTGATAAGCAGCGAGCCATGGATGTGTCTGTACCATTAGTTCCTGGGTGTACTCGTTAGGTTCTGGTCTGTGAACATTCTGTTCACATTCTGTCAGCCATCCAGCCAGAGCCTGGGAGGCCTTTCCCAGCAAGCCCTACTTTGAGCATCATAGTTGCTGCACTTACACCATGTGGTCTTGGTCATTCCTCATCTGTATCTTCCTTCTGGCTGTGGCTGACACGTCCTGCAGCATTCCTGGCCCACAGGGGATGCCCAGTAATTGTTGCTGCATCCTGCCTTTGATTCATCACTTAGCTCAGTCAGGCGCCTTTCTGCTCTGCAGGTGCACCATGAGCACACTGGGCCCCAGCGTTGAAGGCAGATTTGCGGACATTAAGGATTCAGACTCTGAAACCAACTGCTCTGTGACTTGCTACCTATGTGAGCAAGTTGCTTAAGTCATCTGTGCATCAGTTTCCTCAGTTGAAAAATGGAGGGCTGGCTGTGGTGGCTCACGCCTGTAATCCTAGCACTCTGGGAGGCTGAGGTGGGTGGATTGCCTGAACTCACAGGTTCAGATCAGCCTGAGTCAGAGTGAAACCTTGTTTCTAAAAATAGGGAGAGGGAGGGGAGGTGAGGGTGGAGGGTGGGGGGAGGGCGAGTAGTTGGTAGGACCACACCTACAGTGCATCTGACAGGGTACATGTGGAATTTACTAGGTGTAGAATATAAATGTCTTAACACAATAACTAAGAAAATGCCGTGAAGGCTATGTTGACCAGTTTGATGAAAGCATTTCAAATTGTGTATAAAACCAGCACATTGTACCCCATGATTGCATGATTTAATAATAAATAGCCGGGTGTTGTGGCAGGTGCCTGTAGTTCTGGCTACTCAGGAGGCTGAGGCAAGGGAATTGCTTGAGCCCAAGAGTCTGATGTGGCTGTGAGCTGTGACAACATGGCATTCCAGCCAGGGTGACAAAGTGAGACTTTGTCTCCAAAAAAAAAGAAAGAAAGAAAAATGGAGACAATAACAGTATCTACCCATTAGGGTTGTTAAAAGATAAATCAATATGTATAAATCTTTGAGAACAGCACCTCTCACATGTGAAACATGATACATATTTCTTAAATCAGTAAATTTAAAAATCGATCATGAGGACATCAGGGAGACGGTTGAGTCTGATCTGCTCCAGTTCATACGTGCTGTTTCTCAGTGGTTGTTTCTGTTCTCTTTAAGGGCCTACACAGACCTGTCCCTGGGTTTAAGTGACCTACTGGTTTCCAGTTCAAAGGCTGTTCCTCTGCTGGGTTCTTTAAGGCTGAGATAACAATTTCAGCCCTGAGCCTTTCACAGTCGGCCAAGTTCTCCACAGCTTCACAAAGGTTACAGGCTGTGATGCTGTGATTGTACATGGCAGCTGCTGAGTGTGCTTGAGTCCCATGCCCAGGCTTAGAGACCTGACCCTCTGTCCATTCTGGGTGCTCTGTTATCACCTCCTCTCGCTCCTGCATCTTAAACTCTTCATCTCCAGGTTTGGAAGACCATTTACAAACAGGGAACTACTCTCATTTGTATTTGAAATGGAGCATTCAGGAAATGAGAGCGTCTTTCTTCATTTTTTTGTTGTATTAAGACGTCCAGTTCTCACCCTCACAACAGTAACAAGCCAGACACCCCACAAATCCACGGCTCTTCCCAGACTGGGTGTCCTCCACGGCGTGCTGACTTCCTCTCCAGTGCCCCATCCTGCAGCAGATCCTTGCGTTTCACTGATGCTGCCATTTCGTTTTTAGCTTAATGGCTTGTTTATTGATGACTGATTTCTCTGTTAGGCTTTTATCACATAAAAATGATATTTGCTGATGTTCCTGGACTTAACGCTCCCGGGAAGATGAGGTAGTTGTGTTTTCCATCTTAGTGCCACTGCAAACCGGATATTCTGTATACGTAGGTGAGTACAGAAGTTTTGAGATGGACTGTGTTATGGTTCGTTATTTCACTCCTGTGAAACACCATCTGCAGCTTCCGTTCTGATTTACCCGGGCAAGTGTCCGTTGCGTGGCTGATCGGTGTTGCTGCGAGGGCTTCGCCTGCTTCCATCTGCGTGCACTTTACCTTTCTTGATTGTGGTGTATCTCAAAACTTTCGTACTGACCCATGTAAAGCACACATGAGATGAAGGTGGATTGGCTGAGGAACTACTGAGGGTGAGATCCGGGATTTTCTATTTGCCTCGTATATCTCAGACTTGCAGCTGAGTCAGCAACTTGGAGCCGCCAATGAGCATAAACTCAGAAGCTCCCCTAGAAGCTTGACCTCTCCTGCCAACTGCTAGAAAGATGGCAGCCTCACAGGACAAAATCTTCCAGTCAAACACCACCAGAAAACCTGCAGCCCCATCCCCACCCATGCCAGCAAAGTCTGGGTGGAGAGTACGGGCTGCCATTCCACTTGCAGTAATGAGAAGCCCCCCACATCGCTGCTGGCTGTGTCAGAGGAGACCATCTAGAGGGTCGGGCTGCCACTTCTGCCTGGCAGTGACAAGGCTGAGGCCCACAGCGGAGCAGTGATAAGAAGCTCCTCCCACAGCGGAGCAGTGATGAGAAGCTCCTCCCACAGCAGAGCAGTGGTGAGAAGCTCCTCCCACACGGGAGCAGTGGTGAGAAGCTCCTCCCACACGGGAGCAGTGGTGAGAAGCTCCTCCCACACGGGAGCAGTGATGAGAAGCTCCTCCCACACGGGAGCAGTGATGAGAAGCTCCTCCCACAGCGGAGCAGTGATGAGAAGCTCCTCCCACACGGGAGCAGTGATGAGAAGCTCCTCCCACACTGGAGCAGTGGTGAGAAGCTCCTATTCCTGCCGGGGATGACATTTTCCATGAGGGCTGATAGGAACTGGAGACCCCTCTCTCCCTGGCCACCCCTGACCCAGTGGTTGGCAGGGCCCCTCCCCTCTCACGTACCAGTGGAGGCTGAATGGGGACTCCTGACTCCTGCCCAGCTGGCAGTCACGAGGCAGTGCCATCCATTCCCCTGGAGGAGTCGCGTCTGAGAAAGTCAGCTAAAACCAAGGTTTAAATGGGATCCAGAGTCTCATCAGATCAGACCCACAGTGTCCAAGTTTCAACTGAAAAATCATGTCACACCCAAAACTGGGACAACGAAGACAAAACCGGAAAGCAATAGACACCAGTGTCATGATAGTAGCGAAGCTGGGATTACCACACTAAGATTTTAGGCAGCCATTACAAAAAGTACTCCAACGAACAATTACAGACATGCTTGAGAAAAAAGAAAAAATTTAAAAAAGCCCCAGCAGAGAAATAGAAGTTATAAAGAAGAACCGGACGAAACTTTAGAACTGGGAAAGATGACGGAAATTAAAGTGACCCTTGCTGGTTGTGCTCAGAGAATAAAGAGAATGGAGGAAAGATCTGTGATGTGGGAGAAAGAAGCGAAATTCGTGATCTGGAAAATGGAGAGAAAATGGAAATAAAGAGTAAACAGAGCTGAGGGCCTGTGGGAGGACGATGCCAAAAGATCCACTGTGCGTCCTTGGCATCCTAGAGGGAGAGGGGAAATAAGGCAGACCTGAAAACTGACTGGCTGAAATAACGGATGAAAACTTCCTATTTGGCAAAAGGAAAAACCTACAGCTTTTATCAAGATGCTGGAAAAAATCAAAACAGAATACATCTGAAGAAATCCACACGCAGACACAGCAGCGTCAAACTTGAGAAAGTAGAAGTGAAAAAAAAAATAAAAGTGGCAAGAAACACCTTGCCTATGGGGAAGAAACTTTGAACGGCAGCGAGCTTGGTCAGAAGCCACGGAGGGGGCGGTGCCTGTGGCTCAGTGGGTAGAGCGCCAGCCCCATATAGCGAGGGTGGCGGGTTCGAACCCAGCCAAACTGCAATAACAAATAGCCGAGCATGGTGGCAGGCGCCCTTAGTCCCAGCTACTCAGGAGGCTGAGGCAAGAGAATCGCCTAAGTCCAGGAGTTGGAGGTTACTGTGAGCTGTGACGCCATGGCACTCTACTGAGGGTGATAAAGTGAGACTCTGTCTCAAAAAACAAAACAAAACAAACAAAAACCCACAGAGGTCTGGTATATTTCAGGAGCTGCAAGAAAATAACTCAGCCCAGAATCCTACAGCCAGCAAACAATCCCGCAGGAATAAAGAAGGAATCAGGATAATTTCAGATACTGAAAAACTGAGACTCTGTCATCAGCAGACCTCCCCTAAAAGAATGACAAAAGGGGGTTCATTCAAAGAAAACAGTAAGAGGAAGAATCTTTAGGATATCAGGAAGGAAGCACGAGCTTGGTTTCTTGTGGGTTTTCTAAACCATGTTTGATGGAAAAATTATAGAACTTTCTGATGTGTTTCTAAATGTATATAAATATTTAAGGCAATTATATTATACAAGAAAGAATAAGCAATCTAGAGGGGAGTAGAGTTTCTATACTTCTCTCAAACTGGCAAAGTGAAGGGGCCAGAATTCTGTGGTGGGTTACGTGTAGATAACATAATACACAGAACTCTTCACCAAACTGTGCAGAACACATTCACAAACAGCACAGACACCAAAAACATGACTGCTAAAAGGAAAAAGTAATAAATTGAACTGTTTTCAAAATTAAAAATGTTTGTTCTATGAATGGCCCTAATAAGAGAATGAAAACACTAGCTACAGACTGGAGAAGATATTTTCACACGGACATGTAGCAAAGGGCTGGTCTCTCGTCTATGTAAAGAGCTCTCGAAACTCAATGGAGTGGGACAATCATCAGAAAAGGGGCAAAAGGCCATGAGCAGATACTTCACAAAAGAAGCTCCGTCTTTACAGACGGCAAATAAGCCCATGAAAAGCTGTTCGGCATTATTATCCATTAAGGATGTTCAAATTAAGGCCACAGGAATCACTAAACACAACAGAGGATGTTTAAAATAGGTGAGTGGAGTCTGTGAGGGTGAGGATTCTGAGGAACTGGATCTCAGGTACCTTGCCGGTGGGGCTGTAAAATGATACGACCGCTCTGGAAACAGGCCACATATGGCCCCGGGTGGGCATTTATTCAGCAAAGTAAACACTCGTGCTCACAAACAAATCTGTACATGATCATTTGTGGCCAATCTATTTGTACGAGTTTAAAACTGGAAAGTACTTAGATGTGAAAGGTGAAACAACCCCCCGCGTCCATCCCACGGAATAGTGCACATTACTAAAACAGAGCCAGCTTTGCTGCCTGGAAAACCTGGGTATGAATGTCTCGACAGTTAAAGTGGATGAAAGAGCCGATCCCACAATGTTACGAACACATGATCCTGTCTGTAGAACCTTATTGAAATTATAGAAATGCAATAGAATAACAGAAATTACAGAAATGCAATAGAATAATAGAAATGGAATAGAATAATAGAAATTATAGAATTTCTGGTTGCCAGAAATTCAGGGTGGGAGCAGGAGGGAAGGGTGTGAGGCTGAGAAGAACACAAGGACGCCTTGTGGTGACGGCATCACTGTCACTTTCCAAGGTGGGATATTACTATAGATTTTGTGTGTGTGTGTGGAAATGTACACAAAACTGTATGTTCAAATTAAAAAGATTGCTTTAAAGACAAGATATTTATTCAACTTGCAAAAACAGTGAGTTGCACATTTGTCACCCTTTCATCCTCAAGGTTAGTGACTTTTTGGAAGCACAGCTGTCATGTGCTGGAAGAGGACACCATGCAAAAAGCTGGACTGGGACATAAGGGTCAGCCTCATCTGAGTTTCCCAAACTGCTGCTCCTCCTGACCCAGGGCAGCAGAGAGTCTGTGAAAAGGGCGCCCGACACACGCTTCATGCTGGATATTCGTAAGCCCTGTCTCACCAGGGATGCCGGAAATGCACCGTAGAAAATTCTGTGCAGGTGCATTGCGACAGGTTGTGAGGGCATCGCCTGAAAGGGCTGTCCTGCTGCCTGTGCCTAGCTCTGTGCCCTGGTCTGGGGGACACTGAGCTGGACCCACCTGGGTGATGACAGGCGGGATGCAGCTCAGGTGCGTGAGGGGACCCTCTGGGTACCAGAGCTACAAGGTTTCCAAGCGTGGGGAGCGGCATCTGCCTCCCAGCACGTCCACTGCTTCATGGAGACAGAGAACTCACCGTTCAGTGCCTCGGCTGCCAAATGTAGTTTGATTCTAACGCTCACTGTGTAACTGTGAGAGATTGCGTAACTTCTCTAACCCTCAGCTTCTCCGTCCATGAGTTAGGGCAGCAGGCACATACTTTAAGTGATATTGGAGGTCTATGTAAAAAGGCGTAGCATGGACGTAGATGCTTTCAATAAATATTTGCTGTTTTGATTGCTCTGTATCATCTGGTGAAATGTTCCAGGAGGGTGGGGAGGCTGGAGAGATGACTTGGATAGTTTTCAGTGTAGTATCTTAGGGATTTCAAATCAAGCCTATGTTTACATGAAAGCCAAATAAAATTAGGTATGAAAAATTGACCGCATAGGAATTTTTTTCTTTTATGTGTTAATCTTCTCTGGAAAAGCTGCGAAAACGCATTTGTTAGGTTAATAGTGTACTCCCAGATGCTTCTGGCACAGTGCCATCTGGGAATTCATTTGCAATAAAATGGGTAAAAGGCCTTGTATAGGTGACATTGACAGTGAAGACAGTAGGCTGGACAAAGTTAAGAGGTCACTGACTATAGATTTCACATTGCCCTGGCCATGAGTTGCTATGACAGCTGTATCCACGGGACCGACTTACATTTATTCATTCGGTTATGAAACCTCGTGCTCCCCTGTGCCAGGCTGGGGCTAGGTGTAGGCAAGAACATCCTTTGTCATCAGAGAACCCCAAGTCAGGAGAGGGAGGCGGCGGATTAGAGGGACAACTGCCCTATCACATAGGATCTGAGCTACCCCAGGAGACCAGAAGAGGGGCCATTGGCTCTTCAAGGCAGGTGTCAAACCAGGGTGGATAAGGGAGTGCAGCAGCGGTGCTGGGAGGGACAGGAGTGGATTGAGTGGGGCGGGGCCAGGAGCAGGGCTCAGCTGTGGAGCTCAAGGCAAGACACGTGGTGAGGACCCAAGAAGGACACTTCTGGCCTGAAGTCTGGTGGACACTTCTTGGCTGTCTATGTCGTGGCCTCTCTGTGCTTTGGTCTTCTCTCCTGTAATGGGAACAGTGATGGTCCCTTCTAGGGTGGGAGGAGAGAGTAGCTAAGATCAGAGGAGGAGAGATCACTGTGAATGCCACTTGTGGTTGTCACTCTTGTTAGATGAGCAATAAGCTAGGAGCTTTCAGGAGGTGAGTGAAGTGATCATTTTTGTGTAGCAGGAAAGATCTGGCAGCGGTGAGCCTGTGGATCTGGCCTGGAGAGACCCAGTCCTGCAAGACAGCTCAGAGAAGTGATTCTCAACCTTCCTAATGCCGTGACCCTTTAATACAGTTTCTCATGTTGTGGTGACCCCCAACCATAAAATTATTTTCATTGCTACTTCATAACTGTAATTTTGCTACTGTTATGAATTGTAATGTAAATATCTGATATGCAGGATGTATTTTCGTTGTTACAAATTGAACATAATTAAATCATAGTGATTAATCACAAGACAATGTGTAATTATATATTGTGAAATGTTTATTTCTAATTACAAATAAATGAAATTTTGTCTTGAAGCATTGGTGTAGCATGGGTAACAATCTTAATATAGCAACAGTGAACAACATTGCTACATTTTGCCACAGTATGGGTGAAAAGCCAAGGTCAATGCGAAGGTTGAGATTGCTTCTTTCTCCCCAGCTCAGGAATTCTTGAGGCAGTCTTTGCAAGAGCACCATGAAGATCATCTTCCACATCAAGTCTACTTCTGTATTTAGACTTGATAACCAATAAGCTGGAAGATCCTGTTTCTTAAAGATACGTTGTTGGAAATGGAAGAAGGTGGTGCAACACAGTCTCAGAACAGGATATGACAGCAAACACTTGACCCAGAATTTTGTAGCTGGCATTGTAGAGAAATCAGTTCATGCTGCATCCCTGTTAATAAGTTCAATGAAATCTTCTTGTGCTGTCTCAGGAACATCTTCAACTTTGACTGTGAATGGGCTTCTGGAAAGTGCAAATGGGGTGTCAGGTAGATTTGGAAAGTACGATGAAAGTTTGTCTGCAAGCATGTGCAAGTGTTCTTTCATAGAAATTATCATTGTAATCTTTTTGTCTGGTTCAATGTCATGTTCCTCAAGGAAAGCAGATAAGGTAGGCAACATGTAAATTTTATTCTCATCCAATTTTTTTTTTAGCCAAAGCTGAAGTTTCATTTGGAATGATCGGATCTTTTCAGACAGATCGAGGCATGTTGCATTTGGTCCTTGCAGTGATAAATTTAATTAATTCAAGATGGCAAAGATGTCAACCAAGTAAGCTATTTTCTGCAGTTCACTTTTATCACTGAAAAGTGCTTCAAACTGCGGTCTTGCTTTCTGATTAAAAAAACATTTTGAGTTCATCACAAAGCTCAAAAACACATTTTAAAACTTTTCCGCTCGATAAGCATCTCACTTCAGTGTGAAATAGCAGAGCATTGTTCAGCGCATCCAACTCATTGCACAGTTGCAAAAACAGTCGACTGTTTAAAGTGCCTTTACAAAATTGACAGAACTTATGACGCTTTTCATTACTTCTTGTAACTCTTGTGGCAGAGTCTTCATTGCTAATATTTGCCGATGAATCATACAGTGGGTTCCAATGACTTTTGGTGACTCATTCAGTATTAAACGTTGAAATCCAGATTGACATCCTAGCATAGCTGGAGAACCATCTGTGCAAACACCACAAACCTTTTCCCAAGAGATCTTAGGCTCTTTCAGAAATGAACCAACTATGTCAAATACATCACGTGTAGTAGTTGTCGTTTCAAGGTTTGTAAAAAAGAAACTCATTTTTTTTTTTTTTTTTTGAGACAGAGCCTCATGCTGTCACCCTGGGTAGAGTGCTGTGGTGTCAAAACTCACAGCAACCTCCAACTCCTGGGCTCAAGTGAGTCTCTTGCCTCAGTCTCCCAAGTAGCTGGGACCAGAGGCGCCTGCCACAACGCCCAGCTATTTTTTGGTTGCAGCCGTCATTGTTGTTTGGCAGGCCTGGGCTGGATTCGAACCCACTACCTTAGGTATATGTGGCTGGTGCCTTAGCCACTTGAGCCACAGACACCAAGCCAAGAAACTCATTTTTAAAGTCGCCATCATTAATATACCTCACATAAACCAGTAACTGTGAACAGTTTGTAACATCTGTAGATTCATCAAGCTGGATACTAAATATTGGAAGTGGAGCAGATTAATTTCCTGGATTATCTGATCAGGAATATCAGCAGACACGTCATCTGTTATTCTGTGGACAGTGTCATTAGATAAGGAAATTGCACTCAATTTCGTAACAAATTTGTCTCCAATCATAACTTGAACAGTGTCTTTGGCCACTGGCAACAGTAAATCCTCAGCAGTGGTGTGAGGTTTCACAGCTCTGGTGATTCTGAGTGCCACAAAATGTGAAGCTACAATGGCTGCTACGTTTTGTTTGTGGTACTTGCCACCAGTGTCAAGTCTGGCTTTCTTGAGTCCATCAGCTTTGCTTCTAACATATCCTTGGCAGCAAAGCTTGGATGCTTGCTGGTATCCTTGCCAGCAAAGCTTGGATGCTTGCTATCAATATGGTGTTTTAGTTTGTTCAGCTTCATAGATTCGGCTGATAGAACTTCACAACAAATAACCCACTGCAGTTTCTCAATTCCTGTTGTAATTATTAAGGTAAAACCATACTGTAAAAAATCCCCATTATATTTTCTTAACATTCTTTTCTACACAATCCATTGTCATGGGATGGATTGCTAATGAAAATAATATATAACAATAGCTTTAATAATACAAAAGATGATACACAGCATGGTTCAGTCAATACAGTTCGTTAAAGTTTCCTATGATTTACCATTGGGTTGTTTTTTACATACCTGTTACTATCACAAGGGGGCAGTATTCACATCAACCGCAGCTGAATAGAAAAAGACCAGTCAGCATCCAGATTAGTTCCCATGGTATAGGTATATATATATTTGCAGTAGTTGTTGATTTTACAGTACATGATTTTACATTTACCCAGTAATTATAATTCATGAAGTGTCGTTTTACCTCCAATACTGCTGCTTTCAACACAGTAGCTGCTTTTAACAGAGTAGCTGCTTTCTACACATGTGTGACTGGTCTGCATAAATACATTATGGCGCCAACCTTGTCACGTACACCTGTATTTGTACGGGGTGTATGTGATGGGGTTGGTGTGATGATGTCATCATGCTGGTACTCGTATGTGGGTGGACTTGCCTGGAGACAGATAGAGGAGCAGTGTCTCAGTTCCTAAGACCATCAGAAATATGTGTTTTCCAATGGTCTTGGTGATCCCTGTGAAAGGGTCATTTGACTCCCAAAGGGGTTGCAACCCACAGGTTGAGAACAGCTGGCTTATAGGCTGCCCTGCAGGGACAGAGGCAACTGGGCAGATGCCTCACAGCTCCAAGGAACAGGGAATGGGGTGTGAACCCCACTGTCATGAGGGAGGCAGGGCCGTGCACTCCTTGGCCCTGAGGGAGAAAGGAAGGGCCACGCTCCACAGTCCACGTGATGAGGGCAGTTGGAACATGTACCGTGAGGCCCTGAATTAGAGATGGGCTCACTCAGGCTTGCCCAGTGAGGAGAGAGAGAGGGAGGTTGGATGGGAGGAACCAGTCAGAATAGAACCCATTTAGTTAATGTGGGTAGGGACTGTTGTGTGCTCCTGGATCACCCTGTGTGTGGGTGTGTGAGCTGTGGCCCTGTGCATGGTGCCCTAAGCGGCTCCCAGACAGGGAAAGCAGTGGCTTCCATTCTTTCCATCCCTTTCCACATGCAGCCCACACTTCCCATCCTGCTCACGCTCTAGCACCCGGTTCTCAGGTCGCCCAGTGTAGAGGGTGACCAGGGAGGTTCCATAGACCCCATGGTGAGCTCTGGGATGCATCAGATCATGTTATGTGCTGCATCCAGACCCCCCACCCCCCAGGCTCTGTAGTGATGACTCAGGCCCACTGCCCACCTTGGACCTTCTGAACTGAAATCTCTAGGCAGGGGTTTTTTTTTTTTTTTTAAGCTACCAGGTTTTTTTAATGTATAAGTAAATTGAGGAGCTGTACTATGATGGATTTACTGTAAACCTGATAAAAAACACATACTAGGATGGAAGTATTCCTTGGGGCTGTTCCCTGGCATGAGATCTCCAAGGATGTGGACCTTGTTCACCAAAAGACCAGCACAGAAGCTGTGTTCTCAAGTGGTAATAGCCCTTGACCACAGGGAACATCCTCGGGTACCATGTGGGGTGCTCTGTGCTCACACATTAGCTTATTTGATCTTAGATGGTGTGGTTCCTACTTTACAGACAAGGAAATTGGGTCTCAGGAGCATGAATAACTTTCTAAAGTGAGATGTAAACCCAGGCCTGCCACCTCCGATCATGTTCCCTCCCCGACGCTCTCTGCCTGCCTGCAATGTGGCATCAGGGAAACTGGGCCCTGTGGTGCCTTCTCCGCAGAAGCTGCCAGTTGACAGACTGAGACAGGCCGGGTGCCCATGGCATTTTCCTCTTGTATTAGAGGATAGGTAAGTGTGAATCAATGCAGTATTGATTCATGAATGCAGTGGGGACAGACACAGCATGTCTGGGATTCCTCTGTCAGGATATTTTGTGCTAATGTAAGTGGCTGTGCACCCTCCATAAGGTAAAGTGAGCCAGAAAGCTTCCCGAGTGTGGCAGGCCATCTCCCTATCTGTGTGACTCCCAAGTGTCCCTGTGTCAACACTTGTCTGTATGAATGAGAAATGGAGGGCATGTCCCATCGCTGTCCCCAGGTGGAGACATGTGTGTGATGGGGTCATCACTGCCCGCTGTGGCACACTCCCGCACCTGCTCCCAGGGGTTGAGAGGGAGGCCAGTGACAGCTGCAGAGCAGGCTGGCTGCTGAGGACATGGGGGTGGGGCGACAGCTCCAGTTCCTCCTGGTCTACCGACAACCAGCTGGGGTTAATTTGTAGAGGATATCACAATTCCATGGCATTGGAGGCCGGAGGAGAAAGAACTATTTGCCTGAGTGCACTGTCAGTTTTTTTTTTTTTTTTTTTTAATGAGTTGTTACTACTTATTCCTTTTTTAATTTTTACAAATATAGGTTATTATATTTGAAAAAGTACAACCAGGACTTTGAACACCTGCAGTATAAGATTAGTAACAGGGAGCATTTTTCTTCCCAAAATTCCATGGCTGTGGGCTAGCAACTGAATTGATGATGTAATTCATTGCACAATGTCCTCTCTTACTAGTCTGTACAAAATGCAGTCTTTTCACAGAGCAGATTATATTCAGATTTCCTCCTCTCTACCTACCAAAATGCAAGCAGCAAAAAATCTTCCTTTCATATTACTTTAAATTTTTGGTAAATGGAGGATGAAGAATGATATTTAATTTCTAAATAGACATTATAACATAGGTTGTTGATTTTTCCTGAAGATGTTCTGCTGTCCTCCTTTACTAGACATAGTTATTTTTGTTTCCCATTTATGTTTCCCATTTACTTTCTTAACCAAACTTTTATTTTTTTTTCCTTTAAGGACATGGGAATTTAAAAGTAGCATTCCCATGATAAATGGCCTGGGGACTTAGACCGTAAGTCATCAAGTGGTCACCAAAAGCTGTTGTTAGGGGGTTGATGGAGCTGGAGCAGTTGTGAGAAGCAATGACCACACAGCGTCAAAGAGGAGAACGTTGGTTTAAAAGAGCATTTGTTAAAAGAGTAACAGTGAAAACCGGGCTTTCTGGCATTTTTGGAGGGCCAGGTAAGTGGGAGAATGATACAATTAAAATTAATAACCTACTAAAATTATCAGATATTAGTATTTTCATTATATAAGTTATGTACAGTATCTATGTCAAAACATTAAAACTCTTTCTCAATTTCATTTCTTTGTTTTAATTCAACAAGCATTTATTGAGAATCCACTCATACCAGTCTTTCTAAGGGGAAGTTAGAATTTTCATTTCTCCTTGTGCCTAGACTGTGTCTTGGTTTAAAAGGAAATTTCTGGGTTTGTATTATATTTCAATGGACACTAGTAACAATCTTCACAATTGGTTTTATGGTGAATTGCCTTAGACTTGGCATGTGTGTGTAATAACTTAAAAAATGACAAAGGTTTTAAGTAACTTTATTGTCATCACTTTTCAAAAGGAATAAGATGTAGGATAAATATTCTTTACCATAAAAATTATCATATGTAGGGTGGCACCTGTGGCTCAAGGAGTAGGGCATTGGCCCCATATACTGGAGGTGGCGGCCCGGGCCAAAAGCTGCAAAAAAAAAAAAAAAAAAATTACCATAGTTTTTCATTCATTTCTATACATATGCATACTCATACCCATGGAAATATCTACCTCTCTTCTCAAACTCACAACACTTGCAGGCCAGGGTTTGTGAATCAAATATAGTCCCTGCTCTCAAGAAGCTCAAGTGGAGACAGAAAGACCAGCCAATTGTAAATTATATTGTGAAATAGATACATAAGAGGTTTGCAAGTGTGATGTGAGAGCACGCAGAAGGAATATCTAATTCAGACTGGAATAGAGAGGGAGATCTTATTATTTGAGGATCAAAATGGTGTTATACTTATTTCAACAATGAAAATAATAAAAGCCGACTTTCACAGAGTACTTTCTGTGTGTTTATATATTACATTATTCAAGAGAGAAACATTCTTGATTAATTAATACATAAGATGGAAGTTTTAGAATGAGAAGTAATGAGCTAAATGAAAAAGGTCAGAGATTTTTTTAATGCCAAAAAAAGTATAGGTAAGCCTGGGAGTCGTGAAAGAACAAGGAGAGTCCCTGTAGCTCTTTAGATTCAAGAGGTGGAGAGTCCAGATGAGAGGCTGGGGAGATGGGCATAGACAGAGCCAAAGCTTTATTGCCATATTCCGTGGGTACACTTTTCACCTGCTTCCCTTCCAGCCTTAATGGTATCTCTTCTTGCTTGCTTCCATTCTTCTTCTCACCTATATTTCCTTTTCTTGTTCCCATCCTTTCTCTCTCTTCTCTTTCCTGTGCCTTTCATCTCCTTCCTTCCTGGTATACATCAACTAAAGAACAGATCCATGTTAAAGAAACTAGCAATAGACTGCTCAAACGTGAGGTTTTAGCTCTGTGATGAATTTCTTTCTAACAATATTTTCTAAGTGGAAGTTGTGATTTTTTTAAAACAAGAAAACAAATCAGTGTTTATGCATTTATCAAACTGTATTTCAATTGTTAAGGGCTTATTTGAATGGTACTCAGCATTACTGCACTGAATTTACAGAGCTTTGCATTTTGAACTTCTTATTTTGTATTTAAAATAGCAATTTTTAAGTCAGAAGCAATACAAGATTGTTTCAGGTCATCTAAACAATACAGAAATAAGGCCACATATTCTTGGAGAAGGTTTTTATTCAAATGTACAAGCAAGGTTCCATATATTTATTCCATTGTGCAGTCTCTAGTTTTAAACTTAAATTGAGTATCTTTCTAGATCTAAAAATGTAGAACTACTTAGTTGATTTTATAATGATAGCTTCGTAGTATTCCATTGTATAGATGTTTTATATTGTGATTAAGAAGTTCCCTATTAATTGACATGTGTCAAAAACATGCACATAAGAAGTATGTATGTATGTATATGTGAATCAATATATCAGTATTTACTCTTGTGCTAGTACATGTAGAAATTTGTCTGTACCTTTTAAATTCTAATAAATATTATCAATTTGTAATTCTATGAAGAGTGTATAAGAGTACTTTTATTTTGAAACCCTGAATACTAAAAATTGAAATACTGAAAATTTTCTTTCTTTTTCTCATTTATTTATTCTCTCTGTGTGTATCTTTCTTTTTTCCTGCCATTTAGTAAAACAAAAACAATGAAGCTCTAAGGACATCAGTAAGTACTGATGCATTTATTGGCCATGTGTATGTATTGTGCTACTCTTGTGAGGTACCTGGACAAGGCTTCCTATTTTTTCCAAACTGGACCTCTTTGTGGAGTTAATATATTGACCTTTTAATCAAGATGATAGTCTTATGATGACAACATGATGAATGTATTACGTGAAAGCAATTTGTATTAATATGAAATTTTTAACATTTAGAAAATCAAGAAATAGAAAACAAAAATAAATCACTCATGTTTCTACCACTGAGAAACAAAAATATCATTTTGATTTTTTCCTTTGTTTTTAAAATATTTGTGTTCATCTTGTCCAGTTAGGAACATACTGAATGCACCCTCTTTTGTATTCCACAATATGCACATTCTACACATGGCACGGTCAAAATGTTCAGATAGAGATTTGACTCCAAGTCCCTCAAAAGTCACCTCCATTCCATTCACCTCAGTGGTTATCCTATTGTCCCTTGTGCAGTCCTGTTGTACTTTTTTTCAGTTGTTGGTTATAAAACTTTCCCTCAGTGCCCTAGTGGCAGGGTGTCCTTGCATCACTTCTGCAGTGTTTCTATTTGGCTACAATACCTGCTCTTGGGATGTCCAGTCCTGCCTGGCCTGACTATCCTCAAGTCCATTCTTGACTCTCATGTGCATGGTGCTCTCACCAGCTGGAGGGGTGGAGCCTGGGCCTGGTGTGGAGCAGCATAGGAAGGACTGACGATGTGGGAAAGTCAATGGTGTGGGGCTGGGGAAAGTGTGGTGTGGTTGTGCGAGTGCGGAGCCCACGGTATTCAGTTCAGGGTGAGAGGACCATCAGTAACGTTTGGTCACTTAAATGAGTTGAGAAAACTAAGAAAGAAAAGAAAAGTTAACATATTAGATTAAACTCTATAAAACTGATATTTTTCATCTTTGATCTACTGAAAGGACAATTTCATATGGTTTAATCTCATAAATACAGACAAGCTCAGAATTTAACAATTTATTGATAAGCATTAAAGAAGCACTTTTCTATCTTTTCCTAGACAAATTTTCAAAATGGATTTCTTGGACATTTTATGTCATAACTTTCTTTCTTATTCAAATATATTTTTATTAATGTCTTTCTTTGTATTAATTTTTTTGTTTCTACATATGAAATTGATTGGCTTCTTCAGTTGAAAGTGCCATATAATTTTAACTCTCCATGTGGACATTTAGGTTATTTCTAATTTTTCTATTTATAAATAGTGATATAGTAGGTGCTCATATAACTTAATGTTTTGTTCATCTATTGTTGTTACACTAAGTAAATTTTCTTGAGGTGGGATTCTTAGTTATAAGGTAAGGAAAATTTTAAACCTTTGATCTCTGTTTTCGATATGCCTTTTAGAGATGTTATCAATTTGCATTATTATTATTTTTTAACCTTTAAACAATGAGCATTTATTTAGCACATGATTCTGCAGGCTAACAATTTGGGTTAAATTTGCACTATTATTATCAGCTTATGAGAGTGTCTATTTCCTCACAGCCTCATCCATAACAAATCACCAATTGTTAAAAAGTTTGACAATTTCTTTATGTACTAGGTAGGATTGCATGCTATCCTGTTTACATAACTTGGATTACTAGTGTGCGTTTTATTTTAATATGATTATTGACTATTTGGATTTCTTCTTCTGTCAGTGGTCTTTATATGTTTTGTTCATTTCAAAGTGGATTTACCATACTCCTTTTCTTTATATATTTGGAATCACTAATTTTATATTAAGGATATCAACCATCTGTCTAACCGTTTTTTTTATTGAAACAAATAACAAATTTTATTACACGAGTTAATTTTTATGTCCAAGCACAAGGATAATGAAATATATTTTCCATGCAAAATATTATATACATTAAATAACATACAGTGGTAACAATGCAGTGTAGGTTTCCTGGGAAGCACACTCTGTGATAGAAATATACAAGCAGGAAGTGTATTTACTGGGCAGTGCTGTCTAAGATGAGACATGAGAGTGGAAGAATGGAGCAGGATAAACAGAGCAAGAAGTTGAACTCTATCGAAGTCCCAACAAATGTCTCAGTTGATCCCTTGAGGAACCTCTGAAGTTGGGAAAGCCCCACAGAGATATCTTGAATTGAGGCAATGGCCAGTCTTTGGATATCTGCCGCCCCACAAACATGAACCTTGAATGAGACGACTCTCTTTAGCCAGGGGCAATTTCCAGAGAACTCAGCAGCGAGCAGCCAACTACCAATGGTTCCAGTTCCTGAGGGAAGGAGAGCTTCAGTCTTGAAAGAGTTGGGGGATCTGTCTAATCTTTTACAACTAAAAACAGTGTCTAATCTTTTACAACTAAAAAGGGTGCCAAAAAAAGTATACCCATTTTAGGACAGGGAAGAACTGTATTAAATTTGTAATCCCCTAGTCATGTTTGATTTCTGAAATTACAAGAGATGCTCAATGTGATTTATATTCATCTTTGTTCTCAGTATACATTGAATATTACAATTTCAATACACCTTTTTCCTTTCTTAAAATGTGTATGCATTTTTTGGCATCCTCTGTATTTTCCATAATTTTTTATACTTATATTTTTATAGGGCTGATATCATCATATAAAAATATTTATATATTATCTTTACATAGTTCTATCTGTATATCTAAAATATTTTCTATTAAAATACTATTATATATTATCTGTATATCTAAAAAATTCTATTAAAATATAATATATTCTATTAAAATATCTATTATAATATTAAAATATTTTGGATACTATCAATTATTTTCTCATTTATGAATATGGGTATATGCTTAAAATAATTTTTTTTTTTATTGAATGGTAACTATGTACATTAATGCACTTCTGGGGTACAGTGTGGGGTTTTCACATGCAATCTGAAATACTTCCATCAAACTGGTCAACACAGCCTTCATGTCATTTTCTTAGTTATTGTTTTAAAATGTTTAAATTGTTCACATTCTACTCTTAGAAAGATTCACTTGTACCTCTGTAAGATAAACCTCAGAAGTGATCCCTCCAATCCCCCTCCCTCCACTCATTCCCCCCTCCCTTCTCTCTTCCCCCTCCCCATATTCTTAGGCTATTTGGTTATAGCTTTCATATAAAAAGTATAAATTAGTTTCATAATAGGGGTGTGTACATTGGATACTTTTCCCTCCATTCTTGTGATACTTTGCTCAGAAGAACAAAAATAAATTTTCTAACCTAATATTTATCTAAATATTCAAACACTTCCTTTTGGCTTGTTTTTAACATTTATATATCCATTTGAAACTTCTTTGTGTTCAAGTTCAGAAACAAAGATCTATATTTTTCTAAGTTTCATTGTTTGGCAAACACCAGTGGTTGAATAATTTATCCTGCCCGCCTGACCTGATATGGTTCTTCAGTGGTGTCCTGATGGGTTACTACTCTACGCTCTCTCTAGCCCTTCCTTTTGTTCCATTCTTTACATTTTGATCATTTAAAAGCAGAAATATAATCAGTTTACAGTTTAAAAATCCTTTACCAACTTTTGGTGGCTTTCAGGATGAAATGCAGTCTTATAACAGACACACAATTTAAATCTGACTGACCAATCCAGCCTGCTCTCATTGTTCAACCTCCTGCTTCACTGCCTTTCCTGTCACAGGGTCTTTGCATACGCCACTTCCAAAATCTGGAGTACTCCTGGTTTAGCAGAGTTTGAGCAGACACTACTGTGATGAATTACATTGTGCTGCTCATAGTACTCTATTCTTCTTCTTAAAAATCAATTATCAGAGTATTTAAGGCTATTGAAGTCTAGCGTCACCTGAAACCACAGTCATTATTTTACCTCAGAACTTGGCTAGTTCCTGGGATACAGTAGGCACTCATCAGGAATATTAGTGGGGTGGATAAATGAATGCATAAAGTTTTCATGTCTTGTGGTTATAACAGAAGATGTCTTTTTTGTTAAGAATTTTAAAACAGCTTAAAATCTTCTCTTTAAATATTTATTTCTGATAAATTCCTTTTGTTATTATCTTGTTTTTGTTCTTTCAGGTAATAACAGAATCAATGTATGAAGCAAATTACACGGAGGTATCTGAATTTGTGTTCCTGGGACTGTCAACATCTACTCCAATGCAGCATTTCCTCCTTGTTTTCTCAATACTGTTTTATGTAACAATTGTTACAGGGAACCTTTTAGTTGTATTGACAGTGTCCTTTGACCCTCATTTACACTCCCCCATGTACTTCCTTTTAGGAAATCTTTCATTTATTGATTTGTGCCTTTCTACCCTAACAGTTCCTAAGATGATTTCTGACCTGTACTCTGGGCACAATACCATATCATTCCAAGGGTGTGTCATCCAGATATTTGTCCTTCACGTCCTGGGTGGATCTGAGATGGTGCTGCTCATAGTCATGGCACTGGACAGATATGTGGCCATATGCAGGCCACTCCACTACCTGACCATCATGAGCCCACGGTTATGCATTTTGCTTCTGTCTGGTGCTTGGGCTATTGGTCTCATTCACTCAGTGGCCCAGTTGGCTTTTGTTGTCTATTTGCCTTTTTGTGGTCCCAATGAAATAGATAGCTTTTACTGTGATCTTCCTTGGTTCATCAAACTCGCTTGCATAGATACCTATAGAACAGAGTTTGTGGTTACTGCCAACAGTGGGTTCATATCCACAGGCACCTTCTTCTTACTGATTATCTCCTATATCTTCATCCTAGTTACTGTACAGAAACGCTCTTCAGCTGGTTTGTCCAAGGCCCTCTCAACTCTTTCAGCTCACATTACTGTGGTAGTCTTGTTCTTTGGACCATGCATCTTTGTTTATATGTGGCCATTTCCCACAGTCCCAGTGGATAAGTTTCTTGCCATTTTGGACTTCATGATTACACCCATTCTGAATCCTGCCATTTACACTCTGAGGAACAAAGACATGAAGATGGCAATGAAGAGACTAAGTAGTCAGCTCCTGAGTCTGAGGAAGATCTCCTAAGTTACTAATGAGAACACAAGTTATTTAGCACATTTTCAAACATTTCTAAGTAACATAAGGGCTTAAATAATTATACAAAATTTGAGGATTAGCTGAAAGACATGTAAAGTGTTTGATATTTATATAATCTTATTGGACAGAGTGTGTCAATTTTTCTAAGCACAGGAGGTCAGAAAATTTTAGATGGTTTTGTACAACTTTAAAAATAATGGATATGATTACATATTCAAATTTTCACTTGTGAATAATTTTTATGACCTTTAGGACTTTCAAATCCAGACAGCACACATTATTTTTGTATAGCTTATATTTTTAGTAGTCTATAGATAATTCCGAAAGTTTATGAAACCAAGGGCATAGTACTGGAGTCACAGAAACCCTAACAGAGGTTGGCATTTTTCATTTGTGGATTAGAAGACTATCTCATAAAAAGATAAATTAGCTCTCACCATATTTATTCCTTTGAAATAAAGTGCTATTTTGAATTAGTTTTTATGTTCATTACCTTATTACTTATATTGAAAAATACTGTTATCCATTGTAAAAGACATATTTTCCCGATACTTTAAAATACTTTTTAAAAATTGAATATTTTGTAATATTCAGAATAGAATATTGACTATGAGGTTACATTAAATTATCACCTTAATTCTACATTCAATTGTTTTGAAACTGAGTTAAGGATCCCAGGAAAGTTTAATAGAAAGTTTATGAAAAAGCATAGATTACTACCTTAGAATCTACTGATAGTATGACTTTAGATATTGGACATTCTAGATTTAAATTAATTAATTTAGGGTTAATGTAGTTAAACTTTTGAAAGAAGTATGAAATATTTTTCTCTCATCCATTTAAACTCAGGATATGAAGAAGTGAATTTATATTTTATCTGAAAGCCAAAAAGCGTGTGAGAGAGAGATAAGAATTTAAGACCCGGAGGAAGAAAAAACAGAGTGGGACAAGGTAAACAACAAAAGACGAATGAGGGAGCATTGACATATGTTAGGAAGAGAGGGAGAAAGAATTGATGCAGAGTTAGTGTGTGTCTTGGATTTGACCTTGTATTTGACCTGTGATTGTCCCATCTTCTCCAGTTGGCCTAGGGCTTGGAGATTTATATATTAATTTTTTGCACACATATTACAATTTTTGAAATTTTGACTTTATGACTAAATGAATGAAGATTCTTTACATATCAAATGGATGTTGACCTGATCAATTCATGGTTGGCATTATTATTATCTAACAACTGCTCTGTCTAAATTCCTTGCTGACAAGCTTTCTCTAATAATTTATCTTATATAATACTTTTTTTGCTTATGACATTAGTTTTGATCATATAGTGCCTTATTGGAGTTATTTTTAAATGAGTTAACTTATAAGTATTAAATATTTTTGGTTTTATTTCAAAATTATAAATATTAATATGATATACATAAAACAGAAGGTCTTTGGATTCCTTAGTCATTTTAGAGAACATAGCATGTTTCCTTTGATTTTATCTGGTATAGATAATAATCCCCCCTCCACACATTTATTACAAGAAAGAGAAGAAGCAAAATCCCCTGAGGTTATTAGAGCATTCATCTTTATTTTTAATATGTATCTTTCAAGGATAATTACACTGTTTCACACATGACCTAGACATAAATGAAGGAACAACATTCTCTCCAGATTGTGGTTGATTCTGTTTTATTCTGAGTGTCATGGGGAATGCTTGATGATTACTTTACTAGTTGTCTCTCCAGATAAATTAGGTAGAATGCTTACTAATTGAAAGACCAGTTTACTCATTTGTAAAAGTAAAGATAACAATACTCAATTCACTGGCTTTTGAAAAATATTAAGCGAAGACTAATGTGACATGCTTTGTTCAAAGAAATGTTTATCATAATAAAAAATTCCAAGATGTGTTGGTGAGTGTTGAAGTAGCAGCATTAATATAATAATCATTTATGTGTTATTATTTTCTTAGTCATCCTTGAGCACAATCAAAATCATGGTCATGAAATCTGACTGCATTTCCCATAGATAATCATGTTGCATTCACTGGCCAATAAATGATTGTGAAATCAAGTAGAGTCGACACAGACATTTCATCTGGACATGTACTACTTTCATCTGTGAATTAGGGATACTTCTCAGGCTAGAATAACAGGACAGGTTGCTAATTTAGGGAGTTTACATTGAACATTCTGATAATGTGAGAGACTCTGTAATACTCACTGAAATCCACATGCTAGCATAGTAATCTCTTCATGGCATTTTTAATCTCTTTATTTCTAAGGGTGTAAATGGCTGGATTTAGGAGAGGTGTTATGACTGCATAAAATACAGCAAGAAACTTGTCCACCCAGGTGATGCTGACTGGCCACAAATAGATGAAGATGCAAGGTCCAAAGAATAATACCACTACTGTGATATGGGCAGTGCAGGTAGAGAGAGCCTTGGATGCTCCATCCTTAGAGTGAAGGCAGACAGTAAACAAAATATGAGAGTAGGAGAGCAACAACAGAATGAAGCAAATGGTTGCCAGTACTCCACTGTCAGCATTTATCAACATTTCTAGAATGTAGGTGTCTGTGCAGGCTAGCTTGATCACCAATGGAATATCACAGAAAAAGCTATCCAGTTCCCTGGGTCCACAGAAGGGCAACTTTACAATCACAACTAGTTGACTTATTGAATGCAAAAAACCAATGATCCATGATGTCGTCACTAACCCAATGCACATATGTCTGTTCATGATGCTGGAGTAATGGAGTGGCTTGCAGATGGCCACATAACGGTCATAGGCCATTGACACAAGCAGCACCATTTCAGCCCCTCCAAAGAAGTGTCCAAAGAAAATTTGACACATGCACCCTCCAAAGGAGATGGTCTTATTTTCCTTGAGAAAGTCTGTGATCATTTTAGGGGTAGTGACTGAGGAAAGGCAGAAGTCAATGAATGAGAGATTGGCTAACAGGAAGTACATAGGGGAGTGGAGATGGAGGTCAGTAATGATTATGACCACAGTAAAGATGTTGCCTAAAATGGTGATCAAATAAAGGGAAGAAAATATCCCTAGGAGAAAAGCCTGGAGCTCCCATGAATCACAAAGCCCAAGGATAATGAATTCAGACACCACAGATTGATTTACTTCTTCCATTTAGTCCAGTTTGTTGTAAATTCACCTTTTAAAAAAAAGAGAAGTGATATCAGATTTTCTGAATGAACAATACATGAACTAGGAGAATTTCTTAATGATGACTGACTTTGGAAAAAAATTGGTATTTTCTTGTAAAGTTTAACATTCACATATTCTATGGCACATTAATTTCATTACCATCTACGTCCCAGGATAAACGCTTGCATATGTGTACAAGGAGAAATTTATAATAATGCCCATTGAAATATTGTTCAAAATTACAAAAAACGCTACATAAAATCATATAGAAATATCTTAGCAAAAAAGTTTAAGATGAATCCATTTAGCACAATTCTTAGAAGATGAAAATCAGTAGAAAACTAACAGTAAACTTTTCAAGGTAAAATATTACTATATGAGTGACAAAACTATTTATGAAGTAAAGAGGAGAAAATGTATGATATATGTAATCTCAGAGGATGGGAGGGCCAAGCGGGCATTAAGATGAGCACATAGCATACAATCACATTATAAATTTAGTTCTTGCATTGTGTCATGTTTTCATAGGTGTAATTTTATTAATGAATGAATAAATATATACATAATGGGCATGAAAAATAATGAGAATATAGTATGAATCAAGAATTATAGTCAATTAAATACTGTAGGACTGAGGTAAAATAACAGACTTCTTTAAAAGGGTATTTTGTTTAAGGACTATATGGTAGACAAATAGTTCTGATATATAAATTGAAAGTCTAGAAAATATTAACACATTACTGAAAGTCAGGGATTGTTTCATTCATAAATAAATGAATAAGTAAAAAAAATAATAGAGGCCCTAATGCAAGTCTTAACAAAATGACAAGATGTTTTTCACCAATGAATGTACACAACAAAGTACCCGAGTAAAACCATTCAAGGAGGAGGTGGTTAGCTATCTGTGAAAGAATAAATGTTCCATGAATAAGGAAATCATGAGTATCAGAGATAAATATTCTCTGGTCATGAAACTCAAAGCTTACATAATCTATAAGAAATTGTTCATAGCCTGAGATATACTACAGCCACAGTGACTACTGAGGTTGAGTCTTCAGTGTAGAATACTAAAATGCATTTGGAAGCCCATTTTGCCTGACATATTATAGTCCTGTAGAACACATTTCTGATATTAAATTTCTAATTCAAAACAAGATGGTTTCTAAGAAATTAGTGTCTGGAAATCTCTGCATTAGACTAAAATGGACCAAAGTCTGTCGTGAAGACTAGGAGAGGGCCTAGCAACTTGAGATTAGAGTTTAGTTTTAGAAATGAGAAAGTTGTTGGCACTCAGAGACTCCACATACAATTATCAGTTAAATAATTCCTTCATTTCCACAATATCAATGGGAGCAATTTCTACTGTCTCACCTGCCTTAGACTAAGAAGCCATGGAATCTGAAATACATCATGTTCTCCCTAACTATCACTGGCAGAAGATTTTCTTTTGCAATGTCAGGGTGAATGACATATACAATCCACTTAGATTTAATACCAACAATTTATAGAAACTTTGTCTCTAAATTACTCATTTTGCTATTTAAATTAACTCTTTAAAAAATCTAATTCTGTCAAGTGGAAAATAGATTTATTTTCTTTTCACTTCTTGCTTTCCTAGTTCCCATTTCCTTTTCTTTTTCTCTCATCTCCCACTTTGCAGTCTCCTTTTCCTTCTTCTTTTTAAAATATCTATATCTCAAGGGATTTTCTACAATGGATCACTTATCTCCAACAGCCATGTCTATTTCCTGATGAATCATCTTTATAGTCATTTATCAAAGTTGGGAAATTGCTAAGTAATTTTCTAAAATTTCTACTTAGGAGGATGTTCTCCAAATCCATCCAGATACATAAAAAAATACAAAGCCTTCATCTTTCTTTATGTCTGGATAGTGTTCCATTGTATACATATACCATAGTTTATTAATCCATTCCTGGGTTGATGGGCACTTGGGTTGTTTCCACATCTGGGCAACTTTGAATGGAGCTATGATAAACATTCTAGTGCAAATGTCTTTGTGGTAAAATAATTTTTTTTTCTTCTGGGTAAATACCTAGTAATGGTATTCTGGGATCAAATGAAAGATCTACTTTTAGCTCTTTGAGAATTCTCCATACTTCTTTTCAAAAAGGCTAGATTAGTCTGCTATTTCACCAACAGTGTACAGGGTATCACAAGAATGGAGAAGAAAGCATCTAAAGTACTCAATACTAATATGGAAAGTGTACATGAATTACACACTTACATGAGAGAAAAACACAAATTCAATCAGGAAGGAAGGGGGAGGGGAGAAAGGAGGGAGTTTTGTAAGCTCTCCCCTAATCTGCACAATGTAAGGATATATGGCACACTTCTTGGGAAAGAACTCATACTACAACTGGATTTCACCTAAATATTTTCTTGCTGTGTACTGGGTACTTCAGATGAAAAAGAAATAGACTGTAGGTGCTACAAATTATACAAAAACTCTAAGTCTGCTTTTTCACCTTATTACTTATTTTGAAAATTGTTAGTATTATTTCCGTTGAATTACAAAAGAGAAAGTATTACTAATAAAATAAATAGTATTGATAGCAATATTAATAATACCATTCTAATTAATTTTAAAGCATGTTCTAGAGAGGAAAGATTAATCTCTTGATTCCAAGAGTATATGTTTATAAAATAAAATGATGTAAGGGAGAAATCATCAATCATAAATCATCAATGAGAAGAAACCTTAGGAAGATAAAAATGAAAAAGGAAATATGAGCATTCCTATTTCTTGTTCTCTTTTTTAAAGTCTATTTCCTTTTTGAGCTGCTAATTTCAGGGATGTGTGAAAACTAAGTCCCTCTTTGTCTCCCTGTGTGCCAGAAAATTTCACTCACATTGTTTAACTCCAGTATCTCCATTGTGAAGAATCTCTTAATGTAATAAAGGAAGGGAAGTAAAAGACAAGTTAATAAATGTATGGAATATAGACTGTATCTTACCAGACAGACCATATTTTTTCCCATGGATTAAGCATTGGCAGTATTTTAACTAATGTTTGATATAAAATCGTATTGCAGCAAAACCAATAATCCATTTTCTGTCAAGACCAGTGTTCATAGGAGAGTGGGATGCATATATTCCACTGCAGAGTAGCCTCTGGGGTGAGAAACTTTCAAGCTACCTGTATCATTGCCCTCTGAGACTTCATCATTTCTGCGTTTCTCTGAATTGAGAGTATCACTTGATGGCGTGCCTTTGGTTAAAGTCAAAGACAAACAGACCTGGTGAATATAAATATAAAGGCTCTAACAGTAAAAGTTAGACACAGTTTTCAAATTTTCCTTTGTTTATATTTTTAAAGGAAAACGTTATTTCAGAACTGACCTGCCATTTTAACCCTGGCAGAAACCAGATGACTTATGTGGGTGGAAGTGAATGACACACAGAGGGAGAAGAGCTTGTTACTGATGCAGCCAGTTTGCCTATGACACAGCAGCCTGTCTTGAACAGCTGCTTTTGAGGGATTTCAATGAGCAGTGGTGAAACAGGTTAAGGTCTCAAATATCTCTGTGTTTATATGAACAATGTACTATGTTAAGTAAAAATATTACTATTAATATTCTTCTAAACAGCAAAGCAATATTGGAAGCCTATGCTTTATTTTGATATCATTTAGAAAGTATTATGTAAATTCAGTTTTACTGTTCAAAATTTCAACACCTTAGATTTTAAGAAAGCTATATGATAGAATGTATCTATCACCTTTTTACTGTTACATTTTTCACTAGAAATAACTTTTATACAGATTTTGGGGGATTTGTTTCAGTTTCTTTCCATGTGATTACATGATAATATGTGCATATGTCAAGATATATCTATTTGGAGGAGTCCTCTTTGTCTTTGAATTACAATACAGATATCGCCCAGTTTATAATGGGGTTACATCTTCATAAGTTTATCACAGATTGAAATAGTATAAGGTGAAATTCATTTGATAGCTTACATGCTTAATTTAATTTCATTAGCATGAAGTTAGGCAAAATTATCTAACACTAACCCTATTTTACGATTAAATATTATCTCATGTAATTTATTGAATACTTTACTAAAGAGAAAAGTAGAATGGTTGTATAGTTGCTCAAATAACAGTTTTTACTGAATGCATACATAAAGTTGAAAAATTGTCAAGTCAAACTATGTTAAGTGGGGACCATCTGTATATGGAACAGTATTTTAATATCCAATTTATTTAAAATCAGTTCATGCTTAAATATGTTTCATTGAACGTAGTGGCTGCTTTTAGAAAGGTAAAAAGAAGAAGAGAATATAAAGTATTTTCCTCACACTTGAGTAATGGATGCTTGGGCTTTGGGAAGAGAAGGAGCCACAGAGATAGGATTTTTGGGTTTGACACTAAACATGTGGCTAGTGTTGAGCCTCCTGATCAGCTATGCTAAAGTGTGGACAAAAGGGAAGATTCAGGTCTTAAGACGTAGCCTAGAAATATCTCTACTTACAAGTATAGTTTATTATGTGTAAGTAATGAAAACCATAAAAATAAATAGTAAATAAACTATTTGGGTTCCTTTGTATGAGTATTCTTGACAATCTGAGGATATAAATATGTAAATATAGCAACTATGGCTGGGATGTCCAACCTTTTATCTTTTCTGCTGCACACTGGTAGAGTTGTCTTGGCAACACTTCAAATATCCAAACACTAATGAAAGCTGATGAGCAAAAGAAAAGGTCCAAGCATATTTTTTGTAATATCTGACAACTCAGATAAGCAAAATCGTCCTCAAATAATCTGCTCATGGCACATAGGCTGCAGATTGGACACCCTGAACTTTGACTATGGAGGGAGCAGAGTCACATACCTTTTCTCAACTCTACATAAGCTCCTCAAGAAAGACCTGCTTTGAGTACAGTTTATCTACAGAATGTCTTCCTACTGTTTACTTTCTTTTTCTTCTAATTTTAGAGAATTTGCTAAATAAACATTTCACCAGTCCTGAGTGATGGGGGACTCTGGAAAGGTTCTTAGAATTTACCCAGGCTTCATAGTTGCTATCATTCTGCTGAAACAAGGTCTGTATATATCCCAGGGGGTAAATGAGCTTTGTATTTAGCTTTACCAAGTAAGAAGTGTCAAAAATCAATCTATTCATTGTGGGAAGTGTTAGTTTCATTACTCTTTAAGAGGGAGAGGGAAATGTTAGTTTTGTTTCTCAGTAGATCTTGTTCAACTATCCCCAGGTTGAAGCTGAAAGGGTGGGAGCTTTAGGTGCCCTGACTGAGAAAAATGAGCATTTATGTAGCAAAGACCGCTGGATTTATGACCTGCCTGAAGTGAATGAAATTAGGTAGATGAAAGTGATTTCAAAGTCTGAGCACTATGAATCATGATAAGGATGAAGCAATACCTTCCGTGTTGTATTGATAAACTCATTAAACAGGGATTTTAATTTTTTATCATCTACCACCAGACGTTGCCTCAAAAGATATAGTCTTGGGCTGCACCTGTGGCTCAAGGAATAGGGCGCTGGCCCCATATACCAGGGGTGGCGGATTCAAGCCTGGCCCCAGCCAAAACTGCAATAAATAAATAAATAAATAAAAATTAAAGATGTGGTCTTAGTGGAATGAAAGGTTTATTCTAGTCATCTTGGACCTGAGCATGGTTTTCCTGGGACAGTAATGCAATTGTCCAGCCTCATCCTGAGATACTTGTAAACATCTACAAGTGACAGAGGAGGCTTCCTAGCCAGTGGATCAGCCACAGGATGTGAAGGTGATGATGTAAACTTAACTAACAGCTTGATGTGGCTAGCCAAGTAACCACATAGTCTTAGCTGGGACATGAGAGTGAAAACATATGTGCACACACTCCAGTATCCTTGAGTCTTGGAAAATTACCCTGAGGATTTATATTATTCATTACATGTTCAAGGTGAAAGAACAAAGTGAACTATGGATAATTATGTATGCAAATGAGTTGTTTCAACTTCAAAGTACTGTTGGGAATGAGAGCTTGTCATCTATGTCTCAAACCAAGATGCTGGATTATCTTAAAAGGGTTTACTGTAAGAACATTGGCTCAGTAAAAGTTAGATTTGACATTAAGTAATTATTGTACAAAAAGGAATTTCCTTATGTGGTTATAGGTAGACTTCTGAATGCTCACTCAGCCTGCTGTAAGGGACAATTAAATGACCATAAGCAAATGGTGTTGAGGTCCTTGGTCAGCAAACTTCTCATAATTCTCAACTTGTATTGATCACCTAACTTCAAATGGGCCTTCATAAAGTAATAGAAAGGCAATTGAAATGGTGTTCTTTTATTTTGTTTCCTTATGTTTCATGTCCTTTGTTTTTTTGGAAAAAAACTAGAAATTATAAAAACATTTAAAATGATTCTTAGTTATTTTCTTTCCAATATTTGAAACAGATCATACATTTGTTGTTTTGCTTTGTTTTGGAGTCTTAACTTGTCCACATGGCCAATTAGAGTAAGAATCTCAAAGGCTTTAAAATGATATTTATATAGTTTCTAGGCAGTGGGGCTCCTGCTAAATTATAATGAGAAGGCAATATAGAAAATTATAGCCTGATTAATATAATTCTAAGTTAGATCAAGACATCTTTGGGCTGAATATTGTTGTGCAAGGGTAATGAACTGGGAAGGATTAAGTGGTGGATGAGCAGCCCTTCTCATAATTTTAATATTATTCAATGATTTCTTCTTAGACCCTCAAGACATGACAATTTATATTGTGTTAAGGATTATTTTCTTCTTACCTTCAACTTCTTCTTATCCATCTATGGAACCCGGGATTTATTAGGTCATGATTTTTTCAACTTACTGTTTTCAAAGTAAAGTTTTCTTTGGCAGATACCACTGTTGGTCCGTGTTACTTTTTTTCTTGCAGTCTACCTAGAGAAGAGACTGACATGAGACTCTGACTGAGGAGAAGTGCTAAATCTCAATCCACAGAACACAGATTTCTTATCTTAAAGAATATACTGTTAGGCTGGGCGTGGTGGCTCATGCCTGTAATTCTAGCACTCTGAAAGGCCAGGGTGAGTGGATTGCCTGAACTCAGGAGTTTGAGACCAACCTGAGCAAGTGCGAGATCCCATCTTTAAAAAATAACCAGGTGTTGTGGTAGGTGCCTGTAGTCCCAGTTACTCAGGAGACTGAGGCAAGAGGATTGCTTGAGCCGAAGAGTTTGAGGTAGCTATGAGCTGTGATTCATAGCACTCTACTGAGGGTGACAAAATAAGACTTTGTCTCAAAAAAAAAAAATGTTTTATTTCATTGCTAAGTCCAGATTAATAAACATTGGACATCAGAAGTTACTATACAATTAAGGGCTGTAAAATTTATAGGATGAAAGGGTAAACATGGATAGGACTATAGAATAGATCAGATTTTTGTCAAATTAATTTAATTTTTTAGAGGCAGGTTTCACTTTGTCATGTAGGCTAGAACACAGTGGCACATCATAGATTACTGTAACTTTGAACCTCCAGGGCCGAAGTGATTCTCTTGCCTCAGCATCCTAAGCAGCTAGGACTATGGGTATGTGCCTCTACACCTGGCTGAAGTTTCAATTTTTGTAGAGATGGGGACTCACTATGTTGTTCAGGCTGGTCTCCAGCTCTTGGCCTCAACTGATCCTCTTGCTTTGGCCTCCCTGCTTGAATTACCAGTGTGAACCACTTCACTAGACACCCAGATTTGATTGAATGATAGGTAGAGTCTGCAAAGATATAAGAAGGATAAGAAAGGAATTTCAAATAATGGGAACATTAGCAGCGTAGTGTTTAAAAGAGGATAATGATCTAGTCTGAATCTTGGTTCTATCCTTTATGGATTGTGGGAAATTAGTGAAGTTACAAATGCTGAACATGTTTTGGTATCCAAAATAGGAGTTCTTTTATAACCTCAGTGTTGCTTTGTTTACTTATTGTTTTTCATAACAGTAACCAACTGAAGTAGCTCAGGTAGCAAAGGGAACATGTAATCTTTAAAATTTTGACAATAGTTCATCAGATTTAGTTTACACATCACTTCATCTCAGATATAGACCATTGTCTTCTTTTTATCTGGAGAGGATAAAAAGTCAACCTAAATTTAAATTTTTGAGGTTTTTGGGAAGGACAAATATTTATGACATGTGCTGCTCACACTGTGCAAGACAATGGTCCTAGCACCGGGAATACTGAGTTGACTAAGTCATAGACCAGAGCATAGAGTTTTGAAGAGGAATCAAATATCAAACAAACAGTGATATAAATAAATAAATGAAATCTTTAGGTAACTATTTTTTAGCTATGGAGGAAAGGTATGCAGTGCTGTAAGAGAGTGAAAGGAAATACTGTGGATTTGTAATTCAGAGAATCCTTTGAAAAGATGTGAAATCTTTTTTTTAAAAATTAAATCATAGCTGCTTTAGTACATTAATACTGTCATGGGGTACAGCATGCTGTTTTTATATACAATTTGAAATATTTTCTTCAAACTGGTTAACATAGTCTTATGTCATTTTCTTAGTTATTGTGTTAAGACATTTATAGTCTACATTTAGAAAAATTCACATGTACCCTTATAAGATGAACCATAGACATGATCCCACCAATCACCCTCCCTCCACCCATCCTCCCCCTTCCTATGAAAGCTATAAATTAGTTTCATAGTAGGGCTGAGTACATTGGGTACTTTTCCTTCCATTCTTGAGATATTTTGCTAAGAAGAATATTTTCTAGCTTCATCCATGTAAACATGAAGGAGGTAAATTCTCCATCTTTCTTTAGGGCTGCATAGTATTCCATGGTGTATATATACCACAATTTATTAATCCATTCATGGATGAATGGGCACTTGGGCTTCTTCCATGACCTAGCAATTATGAATTGGGCTGCAATAAATATTCTGGTACAAATATCTTTGTTGTAGTGTGATTTTTGGTCTTCTGGATATATACCTAGTAGAGGAATTATAGAATCAAATGGAAGGTCTATTTTTAGTTCTCTAAGTGTCCTCCAGATGTCTTTCCTAAAGGAAAGTATTAGCTTGCAATTCCACCAACAATGTAGAAGTGTTCCCTTTTCTCCACAACCACACCAGCATCTATGGTTTTGGAATTTTGTGATATGGGCTAATATTACTGGTGTTAGATGATATCTCAAAGTAGTTTTGATTTGCATTTCTCTGATGATTAAGGATGATGAACATTTTTTCATATATCTGTAGGCCATGTGTCTGTCTTCTTTAGAGATGTTTCTCTTCAGGTCCCTTGCCCACCCTGTGAGGGGATCACTTGTTCTCTTCTTGCTAATACATTTGAGCTCTCTATGGATTCTGGTTATTAAACCTTTGTTGGAGACATAACCAGCAAATATCCTCTCCCATTCTGAGGGCTGTATGCTTGCTTTACTCACTGTGTTCTTAGCTGTGCAGAAGCTTTTTAGTTTGATGAGGTCCCAGTAGTGTATTTTTGATGTTGCCAGGGGGGTGTTGTGTTGAGGTTCTTTAGAGACAAATATAACTTTGCTGTGGGTATAAGCCCGCCACTGAAATAGTATAAAAGCAAGAAAAGGCTACTGCTCTAGGTGCCAAATGGCAAATCCTCTTTATTTCCAATCACCTTTTATAATGAGCTAGTCATGTACACTATATTAATCAATAATCTATACTTAACATTCTCTATTCTTATCTTACACTATAAAAGAGACAGAAAGTCTGGAAAAGGGTGATAACTAACTTAAAACTAACCTATTTTTCTAAAGATCAGAAGAAACCATGCATTATCTGCTTTGTATTGTTAAAGCTAAGGGTCAAAACAACCAAGGGAGTGAAACTCTTTCTTAGATGTACTCAATTAAGTTTCCAAGAAACCGGCTTAATGACTTTGTTTTTCATGGTTTGGAAGCCACTCGCTTTTATGATGGAGTTAGTGTTGTTATTGTTAACTCACATCAACCTTCAAGCCAGTCTCCAGCACAGATGGGCTATTAACTCTTATCTGACTAGCTGACTGACTGCATAGTCAGAGTTCTGTGCAGGAGGCTATTATTGCCTAGCCTGCAAGCCCTGCCATGCTTTCCCAGGCAGCAAGGCTTCTACAAACACACAATACTTAGAAGTCTTTTCACCTAATTTCTGGAACTAAAAAAGCACATTTATTTAGCTATTTTCTGTGGGCTGTCTCCCACATTTCCCCTTTCTTTTTTCTGATGATGAGCATTCATGTCAGTCATCATCAAAGCAAAAACAGCAGCATGACGCCTGTTTTCTTCTTCTGCATTTCTAATTCTACGACAAATAACATACAACAATAATCCTAAAATTAAAAACAAAGCCAAAGATCCAATAGAACTTCCAATCAAACCTTGAATTTTACTAACTGGATTAATTTGTTCAATACCATCTGCAATACTTCTTAAAATCTGATCTCCATCTATCTTTTGTAACTTATTCTAAAAAGTTGCATACACTTTATGCTGTAATGTAACAATTTCCTTAGTCAAATTCTCATGATTCAACAAATGTTTCTTAACTTTCTCCCAAGGAAATTCTGTCTCATTGTACATTACAGGGGTAATACAAAAGTAGTCATGTTCCAATCACATTTCAGTCTCACTTGTTTCTTTAAACTCACTAATTCATCTCCAAACATCACAACAGCTTGTTCTAAATCTGAAATTTCACTATACAATTCAGCATTAATTTGTTTTTGTGCAGTCCATAACTGTTTGGGATTTCTATGCCAATCTGACACGAAATTCTGAGTCTTTATCTCTTGCATGAGTGCCACACCAGTGGTAGCAGCAGATGCAGTAATAGCAATAATTCCCAAGATGGCAGCAATGATCAGTCCAACAAAACACTTTCCTCTTTTCAGAATCTGATCAGCTAGCATCTGTAACACAGACAGTGTGGGGGACTCTTGCCAAGGTCTAGAAAGGTCAACTGGTATCCAAACACCTGTTCTGGCTCTTAAGAGATAAAGCTGCTCCTTGATAGGGTTGAAACTTAAAGAATTATTTATACAAGTGAACATCTGACATTTTGGACAAAATAATTCTCTGGTATTTTTATTGCAACTAATGTTGCCTTTAAGCCAAACAAAAGGTAATTTAAGACAGGCTTGGATATATTTGATATTTTGTACTTCAAACTTCATTTCAAAAGGAACATTATGAGAACTATGCTGAAAAGAGTCACCTTCCCACACCTTTAAGGGCAGTAAGGCGGCAGCAACTTTCCACAAAAGACTTTGCTTTGGATATCCCATAATTCCTGGTGCAGGGGGAGAAAAGCCCACATCTATTCACTTGGTAGATTTATTAGTACTAACACTTATTTTTATCTCCAGGATACGTGAAATGATCTAAAGGAATATCAATAGGCTTGTGTGCATCTGAAACATCTTCTAAACAAGCTTTTGGTCTCCAGGCAATAACTTCCCCTACTGTAGTGTTAAAAAGGAAATATTGATCTTTTCCTTTACATTTAGACCAATGAATCCAATCTTTAATATCCTTAAAAACATGCATATAGCAAGTGGGTAGCCCTGTATCAACCAGAACTGTTATAGTAACATTTCTTTTGATGGAATATATAATTCTTGGAGAAAAACTGTTACTTTTGGAATTATTTTGGCATCATGCATATGCTTACTAACCCAAAATTGCATAAACATTTCCAAACAATGAGGTTTTTGTCCAAAGGGTGGTCTTGTAACTCCTGTTGTATAATCACTTAAGACCATGACTTCCTCATCAGGCTTAAAAGGAACTCTAGTGTTATAAGGATCTGGCATCCACACCGAGTCATTAACATAAACTGGCACTGTGGGTTCAAGCCAGCTCACACCTCTTAATAGCGGTGGGTTGGGGACATATGTCCAATAATGGTAATTTTGAGCATGCACAGGAAAAGTCATTATCACAAACATGGCTAGAAACAAAATAGCCAGGGTTACCTTATGCTGTTGAATCAGCATCATTCTGGCAAGATGTCCCACTCTGTTGAGCTGTTTCATCAATCTTCTGTTTTTTCCTGGTGTCTTTCTCTTTCTCTTGTTCGACTTCAGGGTCCAGTGTTGAAGTTTGCCTGTAGTTTGGTCCACCTCCATCTCCTGTATGTGGGGCCTCTTGGGCTTTCTCAGGATTTTCTTGTAGTTTCAGTTGCTTATCTGGAACCCAAAGGTTATGGTTTCCTGTAGAGATATAAGCATAACCTCTTCCCCATTTTATAACTTCTGCTGGAACCCAGTCAGTTTTTAAAGGGTCCTTGTAATACACTGGTTGTTGTAATGGTGGTGTGGTTGTTATAGTCCAGTGTCTGAAGCCTGGTGTATCACCTTCAGCATTAGAATTTTAAAAAATTAATGTAAATAGAGCAGAGGATATTCTATTCTTAGGGGTATTATGGTGACCTTCCCCTCTTTTTTGTTTAAGCAACATTTCTTTCAATGTTCTATTTTGTCTTTCAATAATAATTTGACCAGTGCTATTACCAGGTATTCCTTTTATATGTTTTATGTTAAACATTCAAAGAAATTTTGACACTTAGAAAGATATGCTGAGCCATTATCAGTTTTAACTGATTCTGGCTTTCCCATAACAGAGAAAGCTTCTAATAAATGAGTTATTACTGAATCAACTTTTTCTGAAGAGAGGGCAGTTGCCCAAGAAAAATGAGAACAAGTATCTACTAAATGGTGTACGTATTTTAATTTTCCAAATTCAGCAAATTGTGTTACATCCACAATTTTGCCAATGTTGATTAGTTTGTGAGCTCCTTGAGTTAGTTCTCATTGGTAAATTGGGTATAGTAAACAGTTGGCAAGTTGGACATGTTTTAATGATCTAGCTGCTTGCCAAATTATACCATGGTGGTTCTTTAATGCTGAGGCATTATTGTGAGGTAAAGCATGTTCCTCCTTAGCAGCTAGAACAGAACCTACTACTCCAATTAAAGTATCAATTAATTCATTTCCTCTTGACAGGAGTCCAGGTAGCCCTGTATGAGACTGGATATAAGTTATAAAAAGTGGAAAACATCTTTGTCTAATTAAATTTTGTAATTGAAGGAATAATAAATTTAATTCATCATTATTAATGTTATGGTCTCAATTTGTTGAACTACATGAGTAGAATAAATTGAATCACTGACAACATTAAGTGAAATGTTGGGATAATCCATTAATAGCATTACAATAGCATAAAGCTCAGCCTTTTGTACAGATTTATAAGGAGATTGTTTAATTTTCTTAACATTAGGTCCTACATACCCAGAAGTTCCTGTTTTATTTGCATCAGTGTAAAAAATGACTCCATCAGATAGATATAGATTCTAATTTAACTATTTTAGGTAATATCCATGGAGTTCTTTTTAAGAATTGAATTCTTTTATCTTGAGGAAAATGATTATCAATAGTTCCCACATAATCTGATAGAGCAATTTGCCATGTAGTATTTTCTGTCATTAATTCTTTAATTTCTTGTTTAGTTAAAGGAACTACTATTTTTTCTGGATCTGTACCAATCAATTGTCTTAGTCTTTGTGTTCCTTTTAGTAAGATTGCAGCTATTTTAGAGACATATGTTTCCATTTTCTTTGTTGTTTTATTTGGAAGAAAACACCATTCAAAAAAAGCAGTCTTCTGGACCATAAGTCCAGTGGGAGAATGTAAAGAAGGAAGGACATAAATATAAAAATTATTAATTTCAGAAATTCGATCTAACTGTAAATCTTGTATATGTTTTTCTATCCAAGCTACTTCCTTTTCAGCCTCTAGTGTTAGTTCTCTTGGACTATTTAAATCTGAATCTCCTTCTAAAGTGGAAAATAAATTTTTGAGAGCATAATAGGAATTCCTAAGGTGGGTCTAACACCATTGATATCTCCTAATAATTTTTGAAAATCATTTAATGTCTTTAAACAATCTCTTCTTATTTGTATTTTTTGGGGTATAATTTGTTGAGTTGTTATTCTATAACCTAAATATTCCCATGGTTCTTGAGTTTGTATTTTATCACTAGTTATTTCTAGTCCATAAGATTGGCAGTGGTTTTGAACAGCAGTTAACATTAATTTTAATTGTTCACCATCTGGATGTGCAATGAGAATATCATCCATATAATGTAAGCATATTCCTTCTGGAAACTCCTTTCTTACTAGTTCTAAAGGTTGATCTACAAACAGTTGACACAAGATGGGGCTGTTAAGCATGCCTTGTGGCACAACCTTCTAGTGATAGCACTTGCCTCAATGTTTCAAAATATTTGGTCATTTTATGTTTGAAATCTTTGAATTCTTGAGACATCTTTTGAATAATTTCTTAAACTTCTAATTCCCTCCTTTCTTCCATTCTGTTAATCTTATTTGCTATCCAAATTCTGAACTCGATTTCTGACATCTCAACCATCTGTTTATGGATGGGATCTTAAATTGCATCTGCCCCATTTTTCCTTGGGGGAGTTGATCTACTCTGGTTATTCATGTTGCCTGAGTTTTTCAGCTGATTCCATTCCATGGTGAATTTACACCATTTGGAGTCTGTCCCAGAACCATTCCTCCAGTGGTTGCCACCAGAGAAGATGCTGGCTTCCTCTGGATGTCCAGAGAGACAAGGCATGTCTGTCTGGAAAAGCCTCAGGAGTGTGAGCCTTATAGTTCCTGCTGCTGTGGTTGCTGCTCTTTGCCTCGAGGTACCACTGCTCTAGTATGGTTCCCTCTGAGCTACTGTCCTTTCACAGTTCTCAGGTCTCCCGGGCCCAGTAAGGGTGGCGGGAGCAGCGGGGATCTGCCTGCCACCAGGGAATGTAGGGCTCAAGCAGCAGGTCTCTGGCTGCCCAGTGTCCGGCAAGGGTGGCAGGAGCAGTGGGATCTGCCTGCCACCGGGGAATGCGGGGCTCTAGCAGTTCTTCAAAGATGTGAAATCTAAGCATGTCTTTAAGTACACAGAGATAGAAAATATATACAAATTTAGAATAAAAATGGCTAATATAGTCTATTTGTAGTCATGTAATTTATTACATGTATATAAACTAATTTTAATTTTGTTTTACCATTGAATTTCAGATACTTGCTCAAGATCGCAAAGCTGTTAAGGGGCAGGTTGAGAATTCAAACCTAGGCAGTTTGGCTTGAAAAATTTGTATTCTTAGACACTATGTTGTGAGAGATGGAGAAAGAAATGGTCAAAGAGGATTAGTGGTATGAAAGATTATGTGGAATTGTACCAGGAGACTCCCAGACATTTGTCTCATTGGCCTCTGATTTTTGGGGGAGCAATTCAAAGACCATAAGATTTTAAAGCAAGTACCTCTTGCTAAACATGTCCTTTAAAATTGCCAAACTCTGTGAGCAAATAAAAGATCATCCATGTAGGGAATGATATAAGCTGTAGGATATTTCTTTCTAATGAACTGTAAAGGTTGATCCACAAAATGCTGACACAAGGTGGGGCTATTTAGCATACCCTGTGGTAGAACTCTCCACTGAAAATGCTGGTAGGGTTTCTGTTGATTATAGGAAAAAACAGAGAAGGCAAAAGGCCAGTCTTCAGAATGTATGTATATAGTGAATAAACAATCCCTTAAATCAGTAACATACAAATACCAATTAGAAGGAATCATAGAGAGTAAAAGGAGCCCCAGTTTCAGGGAACCCATGGGAATAAGGGTTTCATTGACTTTAGGAAGATTGGTAAGCATTCTCCATTTACCTGATTTTCTTTTTATAACAAAGACTGGAGAATTCCAAGGACTGGTCGATGGTTCAAAATGTCCTTGCTAATCACTCTTTGATCAAAGTTTATAAGGCATCCAGGTTTTCTTTAGTTAAAGGCCACTGCTCTACCCACACTGAATTATTTCTCTTCCAAGATAACTTGAGAGCATATTTTGGGGCAGTGGTCTATATGCTAAATTTGACACCTGAAAAGAATTAGTATGAGAGGAGGGTATGGTAACCACTGTTCTCCATTGTTGAAGCAAATCACCACCCCACAAATTAATGGCAATATCAGCTATGCATGGTTGAATTTGAGTATTTTGATTATCTGGTCCCAAACAGGTTAAAAGCAATGTACTTTGAGTAACTGAATTTAAAGTTCCTACCCCCATAAAAGTAACATCAACTGTCTGTTTAGGCCATTCCTTAGACCACTGATTCAAAACCATGACAGAGACATCAGTGCCAGAATCTAATAGGCCAGTAAAAAGTTTATCTTTCAAGGTGAGTGTCAATTGAGGCCAATTCTTATCCATAGATGTTTGCCAAAAAATATGGTTTCTAATGCTGGGATCACTGGCACATTTTCTATCAGGGCTTTGTCTCTTAACGTAAGGTAGGAGCAGCAATTGGGCAATCATTTGGTCTGCTAAAATTTGAGTTGCCTAAAGTACTGAAATCATGATTTGTATTTTCCCCCAAAAGTCACTATTAATAATACCTGTATGAACAAGCACTCCACAGGATGTTAGATTGCTTTTTCCTAGCAATAATCCAAAATAGTTGGGGGTAATAGAACATATTAGGAACATATTCCTGTTCTTAATTTCTTTATTCCCATGTTGGGATGTAACAGAACATTATCACATGCTGGTAAATCTAAAGCAGAGCTACCTGGGGTGATAGGCAGAAGGGATTGGATGGGCTAGTTGTTGGTGAGTGGGTAGAGCCCCATAAGCATATTTTTTTACCCTTGGGCCTCGGGTTGGGCCCAACTGATAGTTTTCCTGCTATAAAGGCATTCCATTTTTATTGAATTGAGAGTGACAGTCCTTTCCCCAATGGAACCCCTTTTTACACCTGGGACATACACCTGGGGGTTTACATTCTCTTTGTATCTTTTGATTATTGATTGAAAGTTGGCCATTCTGATTATTTTTCTCTTTCCAACACTGCTTTCTTATATGTCCCAGCTTCCCACAATTATGGCCTTTACGAAAATTTGGTTTGAACCCATCTTTCAAGGCAGTAGCAAAATATTAGCTTTATAAAATTTAGTTCCTATATTAGAGCATGCCCATATATATTCCTTGAGAGGAGAATTTTGTGACCTCAGAGGACCCAAAACTCTTTGACACTCAGAATTAACATTCTCAAATTCTGAGGTCTAGAAAAGCATGTCTTTAAGTTTCAGTTGGGCAACAGCTTTATCTACTGAGGATTTTAATTGAGCCAGAAAATCAGCATAAGGTTTATTTCCAGATTGCATCACCTTAATAAAAGATTTAGAGATATCTCCTGGAGTCTGAACCTTTTCCCAGGCTTGAAGACAGCAAAACCTTGTCTGTACTATTGCTATGTCATCATATTGGATTTGCCTCAGGATCCTCATCCACTGACTGGAGCCAGTGAGCTGTTCTGAAGTTTTGGGAACACTCCTTTGTTGGTTCTGGTGACTCATCAAATCAGTATCCTCCTTCCATCAAGTCTTATACTGCAAATATTGTCCAGATTCAAGAACAATTCTGGCTATCATGTCCCAGTCATAAGGAATAAGTCACTGTTCTTGTGCAGGTCCCTGTAACAGGGACTTAATGTCATACTGTGTTACAGCCTGTTATAAATATTTTAGAATCTTAAAAGTGATCATATGGTGATTAAAATGCTGGCCCACTTGAGGATATTGAGGACTATGAGGAATATCAGAAACTGTAACAGGGAAAAACCCCAAGTATCTTCAAAAGTAAAATCACCTGTTTGTTGACCCTTTCATAAACAAAGTTGTGGTGGGACTACCTCATAAGGGGATGCTGTAGGTAGTGTTGGGCAATTTGTAATGCTTCTAACTGTAAGATTATTCACCTGGTCCTCCTGTTTAATCTGGGTTGCCATAATAGCTATTAAGGTATCTGCCTTTTGTTAGTATCTGTATTTTCTACTTCCTCTTTAGAAGAACTCTCATAAGTATCATGTTCATTCTTTATAATTACACTCAGTTTATTATACTCCTCCTCTCTGATGGGCCAAGGTGACAATGAATGAGAGGACACATGGTCTATAGACTCGCATTTTTGCCCATTATTACCTTCCTCATCAGTTTCAACCTGTTGCTACTCTATGGTCAGAAACTTACCCATTGTTTCTTACTGTTTGCCAAAGGTCCCACTTAGCTAAGCACAACTCCCTCTTTGGCTAAAAGAAACTAAAGTTTGCAGTTAATCCAAGCATAGCTCCCCCTTTGGCTGAAAGAGACCAAAGTTTGCACTTAACCCAAGCACAGCACACCCTTTTGCTAAAACTCCCTCTTGCCATTCACTAAAGATTTCACTTGCTCCAAGTGTAATTTCCCCATTCAGTCCCTGATTGGGTCATTCTGTCATATCTTGCTGACTATGCCATTTGATGGTGCTCACTGTGGCACCTTGTCCCTGCATGAATAAAAACAGCCAGGACACAGATTGAGAGTACATGCCTGCAAGAGGTTGACTTTCCATCTGTCCTCTGAGAGCTGGGAGAAACCTCTCCCTTGGCCTTGTATTGAAATCTCATACAACAGAAGTGGGGGCCCATGGGGTAGGATCACATGTTTAATGGTTGCTAAGTGCCCTTTCTGCCTGGGCTCAATTCCCATCCTGTTGGCCTATGAATGTTACAAAGTATAACACTAGCATGGTAACCAGCTAGTGATCTTATCTCATTAATGCATGCAGCTGCTTGAGGGCTTGTCTCCAGACTGCAAAACATCTCCATGCCTACTAGTAGGTTGTCTCACTCCCAGTGCCTTCTTTAAGAGCTGGTGGCTGCTTCTATAAGCCTGGTGCTCAGTCTCCTATACAATATTCTTAGGAAACTAGGGATAGAGGGTGATTTTCTAAACTTGCCAAAGAACACCTATAAAAAAGGTGTTCAACAGGTAACATCGCCCTTCATAGTAAGAGACTGGATGCTTTGCCAGTTTTATATTTGGGTCTACAATCCATTTTGAGTTAATTTTATAACCTCTCACTTGGCTGTAATTGCTTATTAGTTCCAGGAAGAACCTATATTATTAAAAAACCCCACTTGCCCTTGCTGATATAAATGATTGAATAAATTTATAAGTGGGAGAGAAGATACAAATTTCTTGTGCAGAAAAATTCCAAATAATTACATCAATTTCCCCTGCTAAAGGAAAAAGAGCATAATTCCCCATTTCTTGAGCATGAGCGGGGTATAGTGGCTTCTTACCAAAGTGTACAGTGGTGAAAGAGGGAAAAATAACTTTATAGTACCAAAGCTGACAAACACTATTTCAGCCAGGGGGCCAAAGTCAACATGAACAGCATAAATTATATTTATAGAATGTATCCTTGATATGATGTGATGGAAATCTTATTATTGCACTTCACCTGTGATCTTCCTCCCCCAAACCCAGAAACCTGGTCTACTTAAGAGAAAAACAATCAAATAAAATCTAGGACTTGAATTTACAATAAAAGTAAGCAGTTCTACTCCAAGCAGCCAAGATCATCAAACACAAGGAAAGTCTTGGAAAGCATCATGGCCAAGTAGCCCAAGGAGACCCAAGAGCAAAAGAAAAGAGATAAAAACTAAGAAATTCAGGGGAAAAACATGGGATTTAATTAATAGTAATGTATCCATATTGACTTATTTACTGTAACAAATATATCATACTCATGTAAGATAGTGACAGAGGAAACTGGGTTGGATGTGTGTGTATGTCTGTGTTCAATTTTTCTGTAAATCAATAACTGTTGAAAAATAGTATACTAAAAAAATTTGAAACAAAGGATAAATAGAATTCACATAGAAAATGTTTACTATTTACTTGGGGGAACGACTGGTAGGAGAAGAGTTTTAATTTTCACTTTATGATATTTTATATTTTTAAAATTGTCTTATGGATAAATTTACTTTTGAGTAAAATAAACCAAAGAAGAATAAAGGTGAAGAGATCACATTTCCCAACCTCAAAACTTACTACATAGCTATAGTAATAGAAAGGGTAGGGGTACTAGCATAAGGATCGACATATAGACAACTGGAACGGTATTGAAACTCCAGAAATAAGCCTGAACATGTTATGTCAATTGATCTTGGACGAGGGTGCCAAGATTGTCCAATGGGATAAAAAAAAAAGTATCTTCATTAGTGATGCATGGACAACCATATATCCATAAGCAAAAGAAATTTAATGAGGATTAAAATACTTAATATTATATCTATTTAAAGAGTTTATTAACACCTATTACTTTTCCCCTGGTATTGATCTAAATGATATTAATTTACAAACAAACATTGAAAGGCCAGATTTTGGCATCATTGATATTTTGCTGTTATACTTTGATGGATACAGTTTCTTTTGTTTTTCATTTACATTCTTAACAAGTCTTCTAACTTTTTTCCCTATAAAGCCACGGGAATTCTGAAGTAGAATTCTGAAGTAGAATTCCCTTGGCTTTAAATTAATGCCCATGGCTACAAATTATTCTACTTCAGAATTCCCATGATAAAAGGCCTGGATATGGATATCACAAGTTATCAAATGGTCACTGAAAGCTGTTGTTAGAGCTGAAGCAGTTGTGAGAAGCACTAACCACAGGCAGCATTTGTTGAAAGATTCAGTAATAGTGAATCTGGCACTTTTTCTTTCTCTTTTGGCCAGGTAAGTGGAGATGGTACAATTAATGTCAGTAGCCTACCAAAATTATCCACTATTTTCCTTACATAGGCAATGCATGGTTCTTATGGCACAGTATTAAAACTCTCTCACTTATCTCCATTTTTATTTTTCAATACAGTAAGTAGTTATTGAAAATTCACTGGTATCAGTCATTCCAAGGGACAGTTAGGATTTTCATTGGCCCATATGCCTGAATTGTTTCTTGATTTACAGGGAAATTCACAGGCTTGTATTATATTATATTTCAATAGAGACTAGCAATGACATTTGAAATAGGTTTTGCAGTGGAAATTTCCTAAGGCCTGCCTTTGTGTGTGATAATTTCTAGAGTAACAATTATATTTTAATAATTCTATTGTCATCAGTTTTCTAAAGGGTTGAGATATAGATAGAACAAACATTTTCCCCCAAGAAACCATTATTATTAATCATTGATCCATTTAGGTATATATGCATGTCCTAATCCATTCGAACATCCACCTTTCTTTCAAACTCACAACATTTACTGTGGGCTGTGACTTGTGAATACAAGACAGTCCCCGCTCCCAAGAGAGTCTTAGATCTAACAGGGGAGACAAGGAAGCTAGTCATAAATCATGTTACAAAACAGTTAAAATAAGAGGTTTGCAAGTACAGCATGAAAGCAAGGAGGAAAAATATCTAATGTAGACTGGAGTAGAGAGGGAGACATTCTTGATGAATTGATGCATAAGGTGGAAAAATTCGGGGATTCCTTTGTGCAAAAAACATATGGGCAAACTCAAGAGTCTTGAAGGAATAAGGAGTGTCCCTGTAGTTCTTCAGGTTTGTGAGGTGCAGAGGCTAGATGAGAGTCTGGGGAGATGAATAGCCGGTAGATCTCAGGTACTGAGAAGAGGGAAGTCACGGAGGGATTTTAGGTGTGTGTAGGCTAGACTCAGAAAGGGTCCCACTGGTATCCCTCTTAACAGCGTCTCTTCTTCTTGCTTCTATTTTTTCTCTCCTATGTTTTTCCCTCTTCTTGTTCCCATGTCTTTTCTCTCATCTCCTTTCCTTCCTATAGGAACTAGCAATAGACATCTCAGAATAGGAGCTTCTAACTTGGTGATGAATCCTCCACTAAGAATATTTTCCATTAAGTGATAATTGTGATTTTTTAAATGAGAAAACAGTTGTTCATGCATTTGTAAAATTATATTTCAATTTTTAAGATAATTCTTTTGATAAAACTTTATGTCAATTTAAAAGCAAGTTTAATGCTGTCATCACTAGAATCTGAATTTGCAGGATTTGCATTTCAAAACCATTATTTTGTATTTTAAAAACTCTATTTTTTTAAATTAAATCATAGCCGTGTACATTAATGCAATCATGGGGTACAGTGTGGTGTTCTCATATATATTTCAAAATACTCTCATCAAACTGGTTAACATAGCCTTCATGTCATTTTCTTAGTTATTGAGTTAAGACATTCATACTCTGCTTTTAGAAAGATTCATTTGTACACTTGTAGGATAAACCATAGAGGTGACCCCTCCAATTACCCTCCCTCCACCCATCCACCCCCATCCCCTCCCCATATTCTTAAGGCTATGATTAGGTTATGACATTCCTATGAAAGCTATAAATTAGTTTCAAAATAGGGCTGTGTACATTGGATACTTTTTCTTCCATTCTTGAGATACTTTGCTAAGAAGAACATTTTCCAGTTCTATCCATGTAAACATGAAGGAGGTAAAGTCTCCATCTTTCTTTAGGGTTGCATAATAGTTCATGGTGTACATATACCACAATTTATTGATCCGTTCATGGGTCGATGGGCACTTGGGCTTCTTCCATGACCTAGAAATTATGAATTGGGCTGCAAGAAACATTCTGATACAAATATCTTTGTTGTAATGTAATTTTTGGTCTTCTGGATATATACCTAATAAAGGAATTGCACGCTCAAATGGCAGGTCTATTTTTAGTTCTCTAAGTGTTCTCCAGATGTCTTTCCTAAAAAAACCCACAAAACTCTATTTTTCAGTCAAAAGCAGTGTTTTAGACCATGTATGTAATACAGAAATACCTTAGTAAGTGACAGCTTCATGTAATTCTACTTTTGACAATTCAACAGTGGTAATATTTGGGGCACATTCTTGTGGAGATTTTTAAAATTCCAACACATCCACAGAGTTTCATGTTATCAACTTTATTATGTGCTGATAAAGACATATCAATAACATTCTATTATATGTATATATAATATTAATGTATAGTTACTTATATAAATAACATTTATTTTTGTGCTAGTATATCTAGAAATATATTTGTACATTTTAAAGTCTAATAAATAGTATCAATTTGTAGTTCCTTGAACAGTTTATTAGAATATCTTTTATACTGAGCCTTTGAAAATACTGAGGTTTCACTGATTTCTTATTTCTCTCATTTCTCTTTTTCCCTTTCTCTTGACTTCCTCTTATTACAAGTAGATCTCCTCCTTGTGGTGTTGATATATTGACTTTTCTATCAACCATCATACTCTGGCTGCTACTATGTTCCCTTTCCTATTGAATTATTTAAAATGAAGGCAGTTTATGTGACTATTTATAAAATAAAGTGATTTTTTTTTCTTTTTTCTTTTTTTTTTTTTTTGAGACAGAGCCTTAAGCTGTCCCCCTGGGTAGAGTGCTATGGCTTCACTGCTCACAGCAACCTCCAACTCCTGGGCTCAAGCGAGTCTCCTGCCTCCACCTCCCAAGTAGCTGGGACCACAGGCACCTGCCACAGCGCCTGGCTATTTTTTGGTTGCAGCCATTATTGTTGTTTGGCGGGTCCGGGCTGGATTCGAACCTGCCACCTTGGGTGTACATGGCTGGCGCCTTAGCCGCTTGAGCCAAGTGATTTTTTTTTTCTTGAGACAGAGTTTCAAGCTGTCACCTTGAGTAGAGTACTGTGGTGTCACAGCTCACAGCAACCTCAAACTCTTGGGCTTAAGTGATTCTCTTGCCTCAGCCTCCCAAGTAACTGGTACTACAGGTGCCTGCCACAATGTGTGGGTATATTTTTGGTTGTAGTTGTTGTTTGGCAGGCCTTGGCTGGATTTGAACCTGCCAGCCTTAGTGTATGTGGCTGGCACCCTAGCCGCTGAGTTACAGGTGCCAAGTCAAAAATAAAGTAATTTTTAACATTTAGAAAATAAAGAAAAGAAGAAAACAAAAAATGAATTACTCAATTTTCTTCTCATTAAAAAAATATATTAGGTTTTTTTTCTTTTTTCTGACTTTTCTTTTGGTCTTTGTAACTTTTTTTTTTTTTGGTTAGGAATATACAGACTGCATATTTTTTGTATTCCTGAATATCTATCTTTCAAAACCCTCACATTTTTTGATCAAAACCTTTAGATACAGACTTAACTACAGTTCCTTTGAAATGTCACGTCTACTGTCATTCACCCTCTTCTTGCTCAATTCTGCTGTCATTTATTCCCTACTTACTGTCTACAAGGTTCTCTGTCCAGTACCCTTGGGATGGGGCCTCATAGCATCGCCCTGCAGCATTTGTTTTGGCTGCAACACCTGCCTCATGTTTATAATGCTCAAGATCTAGCCTGATCTACGTGCACTCAAGTGTATTTTATCTTGTGGTCTTCTCTATTTACTCAAATATATGTTGTTCACATATTTCCATAGTATTGATTTTTGTTACTGGATATGAGGTTGAAGTTTTGATATCTATTTTGAAAGTGTCTGTTAAAGAAAATGTGTCAATTTAAACTATTATCAATGTATGAATTTCTAGTTTCTCACAGCCTTGTCCATAATAAATCTAAAAAACTTTGATAATTTATTAAATAAAAAAGTACCTCAACATTATTTGTGTTTCTTTAATCACTAGTGATAGGTTTGCTTTTCATGATTATTGACTATTAGGATTTCTTTTGTCATTAGTCTTTATATGTTTTGCTTATTTTCAAATTGGTATCCCACACTTTTTTGTCTATTGTTTATTTGGAAGACTAACTTTATTGAAAAATGTTAGTAATTAGTCTGATGGCTTGCAATTCCTTTCTACAGTTTGTTTTTAATTAAATTTACACACATATAAAATATGGCATATTTTAATATTTTGGAAACTTGTCCAATTATTTTCTCCATGATTTGTGAATATGGTATATGCTTAGATTGAATTTTCCATCTTAACATTTGTCTAAATGTCCCTATGCCTTCTTTTCACTTATAGCATTTAAATATTCATTTAAAATGTCATTAAATTTGTGTTGAAAGGCAAAGATCTATGTTTTTCCTAGTTTTGTCCATTGTGCAAACATCACTGGTTGAATAATTTACCCCGGCACATTGATGTGGTGTATTTTATCAGTGGTCTCCTGCTAGGTCACTTTAAGTCACTCAATCTTTTTATTTCATTCTTTACATTGAAGCTTCTTTTGAGAATTTGAAAATAAAACTATGATCAAGCCACTGCTTAAAATTCTCAATATTTTTCTATTGTGCTTAGAATGAGAAGCAAAGTTCTTAAGGATGCAAGATTCCATCATCTCTAAGCTATTACTCCAGCCTCCTCTCAGTGGTTCAGCATCTTGTCTCACAGACCTCATTGTCCCAGCATCTTTGAACAGGGTCTTTCCAAGGTCTGGAGCACTCTACCTACTCTCCAGTGGTAACTCCCTATAGAAGAGTCTGTTCAGACACCTCTGTGATAAGTCAGTTTTTCTCATAGTACTGTGTTCATTTCTTTAAATTAATGATCAGATTTCATTTGCATTTGAAGCTATAGGTTGGTGCAAAAGTAATTGTGGAAATTTACCATTTGATACCAGAATACATTGTTAAATGTGATTATGGTATCCAATACATTATTATTATTATTATTGTCCGGGGTCAGATTTGAACCCACTACCTCTGGTTTATGGGGCCAGGACCCTTGAGCCACAGGCACCACCCTTGTTATACATAATTTTAATGCATATTTCTCACGTCGTCTTCTTTTTTTTTTTTTTTAACTAATACCTTATTACTTGCCGTTTATTTTATGTTTATTTTGGACTATGGAAATGATGTCAAACAAAAAGCAAAATCGAGCGATTTTCTTATTCAAGTTCAAAATGGGTTGAAAAGCAGCAGAGACAACTCACAATATAAACAACACATTTGGCCCAGAAACAGATAACAAACATTCAGTGCAGTGGTGATTCAAGAAGTTTTGCAAAGGAGACGAGAGCTTTGAAAATGAGAGAAGTTGTCAATGACTGATGGAGGACAATCGTTGAAGCTGATCCTCTGACAACTACACAAGATGTTGTGGAAGAATTTAGTGTTGACCATGCTATGGTCCTTCTGTATTTGAAGCCAACTGGAAGGGTGAAAAAGCTCGATAAGTGGAAGCTTTGTGAGCTGATCAAAAAATTAGAGCAATCATCACTTCCAAGTATTGTGTTCTCTTATCCTGTGCAATGACAATGAACCATTTCTCAGTCAGCTTTTGATGTGAGATGAACATTTGGCTTCATATGACAACTGGTGATGACCAGCTTGGTGGTTGGACCAGGAAGAACCTCCAAAGCACTTCCCAAAGCCAAACTTGTGCAAAAAATGGGTCACAGTCACTGTTTGGTGGGTGGTCAGCTGTTGGACTGATCCACTACAGCTTTCTGAATCCAGTAAAACCATCCCATCTGAGAAGTATGCTAAGCAAATGGTTGAGATGCACCCAAAACTGCAATGCCTGTGGCTGCATTGATCAACAGAAAGGTCCCAATTCATCTCCACAACAACGTCTGATCACACATCACACAGCCAAAGCTTCAAAACTTGAAATTGGGCTGTGAAGTTTTGACTCACCTGCCATATTCACCTGACCTATTGCCAACTGACTACCACTTCATCAAACATCTTGACAACTTTTTGCTGGAAAACACTTCCACTACCAGTAGGATACAAGGAAATGCTTTTCAAGAGTTCATAGAATCATGAAATATGGATTTTTTTTTTTTGAGTCAGAGTCTCACTATGTCATCCTAAGTAGAGTGCCATGTCACAGCTCACAGCAACCTCTAACTCTTGGGCTTCAGCGATTCTCTTGCCTCAGCCTCCCATGTTGCTGGGACTATAGGCGCTCACCATAATGCCTGGCTATTTTTAGAGAGGAGTTCTTGCTCTGGCTCAGACTAGTTTGAGGTATGGATTTTTACTCTACACGAAGAAACAAACTTATTTCTTGTTGGCAACAATATGTTGATTATAATAGTTCTTATTTTGATTAATAAATACATGTTTGAACTTAGTTATAATGATTTAAAGTCCATGATCCCAAACAGTGATTACATTTGTGCCAACCTGGTATTTAATATCTAGTTTTATCATTAACCATTAAACCTCCTGAGCCAAGATTAGTGTTTTACCTCAAAACTTGATGTAATTCCTGGCACATAGTAAATACTCATTACAAATATTCATTGAATAGATAAATGAATGCATAACATTTTCAAAACATCATATGGATACTAATGAAGATTTTCTTTTTCTAATAACATACTTAAAAACACTTTAAATCCATTTCTTTTAGATGAATTCCTTTGTTCTTATTTTGTTTGTGGTCTTTTAGGTCACACCGGACAAATCCAATGTATGAAGCAAATTACTCTGAGGTGTTTGAATTTGTATTGCTGGGACTTTCTACTTACAGACCAGTGCAGCATTTCCTCCTTGCCATCTCGACAGTGTTTTATGTAATAATTGTTCTGGGAAACATTCTTGTTGTATTTACAGTGACTTCTGACCATCATTTACATTCTCCTATGTACTTCCTGTTAGGAAATCTTTCATTTATTGATTTGTGCCTTTCTACTCTAACAGTTCCTAAGATGATTTCTGACCTGTACTCTGGACACAATACCATATCATTCCAAGGGTGTGTCATCCAGATATTTGTCCTTCACGTCCTGGGTGGATCTGAGATGGTGCTGCTCATAGTCATGGCACTGGACAGATATGTGGCCATATGCAGGCCACTCCACTACCTGACCATCATGAGCCCACGGTTATGCATTTTGCTTCTGTCTGGTGCTTGGGCTATTGGTCTCATTCATGCAGTGGCCCAGTTGGCTTTTGTTGTCTATTTGCCTTTTTGTGGTCCCAATGAAATAGATAGTTTTTACTGTGATCTTCCTTGGTTCATCAAACTTGCTTGCACAGATACCTACAGAACAGAGTTTGTGGTTACTGCCAACAGTGGGTTCATATCCACAGGCACCTTCTTCTTACTGATTATCTCCTATATCTTCATCCTAGTTACTGTACAGAAACGCTCTTCAGCTGGTTTGTCCAAGGCCCTCTCAACTCTTTCAGCTCACATTACTGTGGTAGTCTTGTTCTTTGGACCATGCATCTTTATTTATATGTGGCCATTTCCCACAGTCCCAGTGGATAAGTTTCTTGCCATTTTGGACTTTATGATTACACCCATTCTGAATCCTGCCATTTACACTCTGAGGAACAAAGACATGAAGATGGCAATGAAGAGACTGAGTGTTCAACTCCTGAGTCTGAGGAAGTTCTCCTAAGTTACTAATAAGAACACAAGTTATTTAGCACATTTTCAAACATTTCTAAGTAACATAAAGGCTTAAATAATTATACAAAATTTGAGGATTATCTTATAGACACGGAAAGTATTTGATATATATGTATCTTATTTGGACCAAGTGTGTCAATTGGTTTAAGCACAGGTCAGAAAATTTTGGATAGTTTTATACAAAGTGAAAAATAATTGATATGATTACATATTCAAATTTTCATTTGTGAATAATTTTTATGACCTTTAAGACTTTTGAATACAGACAGCACACATTTTTTCATATAGCTTATATTTTCAGTTGTCCATAGATAATTCTGAAAGTTTATGAAACAAAGGGCATAGTACTCAGATTACTTGTTAGAGAACTTGCTAAATGCATAACAGAGGTTGGCATTTTTCTTTATTTGTGGCTTAGAAGACTATCTCATAAAAAGGTAAATTAGGTCTCACGGTATTTGTTCCTTTGAAATAAAGTACTATTTTGAATTAGTTTTTATGTTCATTACCTTATTACTTATATTGAAAAACACTGTTACCCATTGTAAAAGACAAATTTTTCAATATTTTAAAATATTTTCTCTAAATTCAATATTTTGTAATATTAAGAACAGATTATTAACTATGCAGCAGCCAATCTTGAACAGCTGCTTTTGTGGGGTTTCAATGAACAGTGGAGAAACATGTTAAGGTCTCAAATATCTGTGTTTATTTGAGCAATGTACTAAGTTTAGCATGCTAAGTAAAAATAGTAGTTAAAATATTCAGTAAAAAATATTATTATTAATATTCTCTAAAAAAAAGCAATATTGGAAGCCTATGCTTTATTTTGTTATCATTTATAAAATATTATGTAAGTTAAGTTTTACTGTTCAAAATTTCAACACCTTAGATTTTAAGAAAGCTATGTGATAGGCTGTGTCTATCACCATTTTATTATTACTTTTTTTCCCTAGAAATAACTTTTATACAGATTTTGTGGAGTTTTATTTCAGTTTCTTTCCATGTAATTACATGATAATATGTGCATATGTTAACATATATATATGTTAACAGATATTCCCCAGTTTACAATGGGGTTACATCTAGATAAGTTTATCACAGGTTGAAAATAGTGTAAGATGAAATTCATTTGATAGATCACAGCTTAGTTCACTTTCATTAGCCTGAAGTTAAGCCAAATCATTTAACACAAACCCTATTTTACAATTAAATATTATCTCATGTAATTTATCGAATACTTTACTAAAGAGAAAAGTAGAATGGTTCTATAGTCACTCAAATAACAGTTTTTACTGAATGCATACATAAAGTTGAAAAATTGTCAAGTCAAATCATCTTAAGTGGGGACCATCTGTATATGGAACAGTATTTTAATATCCAATTTTTAAAAAATCAATTCATGCTTAAATCTTTCATTGAATGTAGTGGCTGCTTTTAGAAAAGTAAAAAGAACTAAGAGAATATGTATTTAAAACATACCTATTTTCATTCAAAAGTAAAAAAAAAGTTTAAAGTATTTTGCTCACACTTGAGTAATGGATGCTTGTGCTTTGGAAAGAGAAGGAGCCACAGGGATAGGATTTTTAGGTTTGATATTAAGCATGTGGTTAGTGTTGAGTCTCCTGGTCAGCTATGTTGAAATGTGGGCAAAAGGGAAGATTCAGGTCTTGAGACATAGCCTAGAAATATCTCTACTTAAAAAATAGTTTATTATGTTTAAATAATGATAACCATAAAAAAAATAGTAAATAAACTATTGGGGTTCCTTTGTATGCTTATTCTGACAATATGAGGGTACAAAAATTGCAAATATAGCAACTATGGCTGAGATGCCCAACCTATTCTCTTTTCTGCTGCACACTGGTAGAGTTTTGGGCAAAACTTCAAATACCCAAACACTAACAATAGCTGATGAGAAAAGAAAAGGTCCAAGCTTATTTTTTGTGATATCTGACACAACAGATAAGCACAATAGTCTTCAAATAATCTGCTCCATGGCCCATCGGCTGCAGGTTGGACACCCCAAACTTTGACTACGGAGGGAGCAGAGTCACATACCTTACTCAACTCCACATACGCTCCTCAAGAAAGGCCTGCTGTGAATAGTGTATCTACAGAATGTCTTTCCATTGTTTACTTTCTTTTTTTCCAACTTGTTGGAGAACTTGCTAAATGAACATTTCACTAGGTCTGAGTGATCGAGGCCTCTGGAAAGGTTCTATGAATTTACCCAAGCTTCATAGTTGCTATCATTCTGCTGAAACAAGGTCTGTATATATCCCAGGGGGTAAATGAGCTTTGTATTTAGCTTTACCAAGTAAGGAATGTCAAAAATCAATCTATTCATTGTGGGAAGTGTTAGTTTCATTACTCTTTAAGAGGGAGAGGGAAATGTTAGTTTGTTCCTCAGTAGATCTTGTTAACTATCCCCAAGTTGAAGCTGAAAGGGTGGGAGCTTTAGGTGCCCTGACTGAGAAAAATGAGCATTTACGTAGCAAAGGCTACTGGATTTATGACCTGCCTGAGGTGAATGAAATCAGGTAGATGAAAGTGATTTCAAAGTCTGGGCAGTATGGATCAGAATACCTCTATTCTGAAGCAATACTTCTTGTGTTGTATTGATAAACTTATTAAACAGGGATTTTAATTCCTTGTCATCCACCACCAGATATTGCCTCAAAAGATGTGGTCTTGGGCTGCACCTGTGGCTTAAGGAGTAGGGCGCTGGCCCCATATACCAGGGGTGGCGTGTTCCCAGTAATTGTCTCATTGACCTCTGTTTTACCAATAAGCAAATGAGGAATGCCTTTCATGGGTTCAACTGTAGACTGGACATAGCTGAGGAAAGAATCAGTGAGCTTGAAGATCCTACCCATATCCTGGCCCATAATTCTCAGGATACTCCAATATCCTGACCCATCACTAGAGAATGGCTCACTGCCCCATTCCAACTATAATGGTAAGGGCTAATAAAACCTTTGGCAATTGTGGGACCTGAGCTGACACCCAGCCAGTCTCCATTCTGCTTTTCCCCTCTAGGAAAGTCTTTCCTTGTCCCTGGTGGTGGTGGGGAATAAAACAAGAGTTATCACTGATCCCAGGGACATTAAAAAGGAAATAAAGAAATATTATAAACAACTTTCAACCCACACATTTTATGCATTAGATAAATTGGACCACTTGTTTGAAAGATATAAATAATAAAAACTCAGATAAGTGAGAAGTAAATAATGTGACTATACCTACATAAAATTATTAAATTTATTATTAATTTGATAATCATTTTTGAAAGAAATGCAACTAGTTCAATGAATTTCACTAATGAATTCTACCAAATTATAGAAAAAAAGGTACCCATTGTCTAAAATTTTCTTTCAGGGAAGTGCCTGTGGCTCAGTGAGTAGGGCACTGGCCCCCTTATACCTAGGGTGGTGGGTTCGAACCCAGCACTAGCCAAACTGCAACAAAAAAATAACTGGGCGTTGTGGCAGGCACGTATAGTCCCAGCTACTCAGAATGCTGAGGCAAGAGAATCACCTAAGCTCAAGAGTTGAAGGTTGCTGTGAGCTGTGATGCCATGGTACTCCACTGAAGCTGACAAAGTGTGACTCTGTCTCTAAAATAAATAAAATAAAATTTTCTTTCAAAAAATAGAAGAGGGGAGGTGGAGCATGATGGCGGATGTGATAGACATTTAGCTTAGCTTTCCCAGATCAGGTGAGAGTGAGTGGGCTAGAAAGGGGTGCTGTTTGGAGGGGCACCATTGGGGCTAGGCAGCCAGATAGACAATCAGGGGGAAAGGATTCCACTTAGGAAGCAGACATATTTTTAAATTTTGGAAATGGCGACTGCCACAGGCACCTTTTCCCATGGGCCAGGTGTGGCAATTTGAGTCTCACCTGCTGGCAGCCATCCTGCCCCCAAAACTGGTCCAGGATACCCTGCACTTCACGGGAACTGTTTCAGGGAGAGTTAGTGAAATGTGCCTGTGAAGATTTTTTGAGATCAGTGAAATCAACAGTTCAGCAGGGTCTAGGAGGTGGAACATGATGGCTGACAGATAGATATTTAGTTTAGCTCTTCCAGAACAACAGGTGAGAGTGAGTGGGCTAGATCATCTTCAGCAGGGAATATTGGTGTAGACAGGCAGTTCAGGGTGTGCAGCGAAATGGTGGATTGCTGGACTTGAAGTGTAATCCAGAGTTGCGGAGTCTGCCAGAAAAATCTCTGTGCTGCTGCTGAAGTGGCCGGTGTCAGCGGCAATAACTAGCCCCTCCCCCATAGAAAATTACAATTCCCAGTTCGTAGGGAAAGTAGGTGTTGTGTGAAAAAATTGGTGAAGTGTGGACTTCTCAGCAAAGCTTGGCAGTCAGATAGGGGTGCCATCTGGAGTGGCATAGCCAGGGCTAGGTGGCCAGAGAGTTACTCAAGCAGGAAGGATTCCGGTCAAGAAGCAGACGTATTTTGAAATTTCGGAAATGGCAACTGCCACAGGCACCTTTTCCCACCGGGCAGGTGCAGTGATTTGATTCTCACCTGCAGGCAGCCATCCTGCACCCCAGACAGGTCCAGGATACCCCACGTTTCACAGCAATTGTTGCAGGGAGAATTTGTGAACACTGCTTGTGGAGATTTTTTTTTTTTTTTAAATTGGTGGAATCAACAACTCGGCAGGGTCTAAGCCCCAAGTGAGTAGCCAGGCAACCACCAAAAAAAGTCAGTCTAACTGTGAATCAGCTGTAAGCCTGGGAACCACTCACAGCACCACCTGGTGTCCATAAAGTATATTGCAATGTAAATATATTCCTACTAAAGATTCCTACAGCATACATATAGTCGTATGTTTATATATATATGAATAATATTTTTGTTGTTGGTGGTTTTTTCCTCTCTTTTTCTTTGCTTGTTATTTTTACTTTTTTGTGTTTTTTCCTTTTCTTGTAGGAGTTATTGTTAATTTCTTTTAAATTATTTTTAATACTGTTTTTTCTTTTCCTCTTCTTATGGTTGCTAAGAGTGCGTGAGGCTATTAGAGTTTTTTCTTTTTTTATTATATTATTTTTATTTATTTATTTATTTATTTATGTCTGTTTATTTGTTTATGATTGTCTGTGCATCTGTGTGCTTGAGTGTCTGGTATCTTTGTTCTGTTTATTTGTTCGTTTTGTTTCAATGCATCTTGAGTCTTGCTAAATCCTTGGGTTGGCTACTTTCTCTAACTCCAATTTTTACATTCAGTAAGAACAAGGGGGTATGGGGGATGATGATACTGAAGCCAGCTTTCAACAGAACCTCCAGTCCAGAGGGAGAGATAACAGCCAGAAAGAAACCAACAAATTCGAAGGGTGGGACCCAAGCTGAGAGAAGAGATAGATAATTGCATGTCTTCTCTGTTGAGGCAAGCTCTGCCTTCAAGGAAACAAATTTCAGATACAGAACTCATCCCAAAGAGGACGTGTGTCTGTCCCCTCCCCCAAGAAAGTTGCTTGCTTGCTGTGGGATCTCTACTAGTGAGCAGTGAACTGAGGTTCTCTTCTCTCACCCCACCAGAGTGACTTGCTGGAAGCTGGGACTCCTTCTGCAGAGAGTCCCTGTGGTGAGCCTAAGAATTCCCTTGTCTGGGAGGAAGTTTGAACAAATATTTTCTCTGCCACCTTGAACTTCCAATCTACCCTTCCCCCCTTGCCTAGTGGTCTAGAAATTCAACCCCTGCAGAGATCAGAATGTGTCCATTTCTTGGCTAGGATTGGGCGTTATACAGATGGAAGCAGCACAGCTACCCTATATCTGTGAATCTAGTAACAATGCAGAAAGACAGAGGGGAAGGTGTCTGACTTGGCTCTCAGGAAGTGTATCTCAGCAGCAGGCGGAGGCTTGGGTTTCCGCATGATGGGTGGAGACTCAGGAACTGCTGAGGTGCATGAACCCAAGTGGAGAAACCTCCCACCCAACATCAGCATTAATAGAGAGATCCTGCTGGAGTCTAATTTTGGAAAGTCACTCCCCCAACTCTGTGGTCTGCCAGAGGGAACCAGACCTCACCCTGTAGGGATACCAGAGGTGCAGAACAGCGGTGGCAAAGGTGTGATGGCTGAGGATATCCATTTGCTGTCCGGATATCCTCAGGTTTAGATTGAGCTCAGGTAGAACACCAGTTGCCACTGAGAAGTGTAGAGCATGAATGTCTTAACACAATAATTAAGTAAATGGGGTGAAAGCTATGTTGATCGGTTTGATGTGAGCATGTCAGATTGTATAAAAAATTAACACAATGTACCCTACATATGCATAAATGTATTCATGATCTATGTGTATATGTCTTAATAAAAACTGGAAAAAAATAGAAGCAAAGGGACCCTTCCTAATTCATTCTATGTGGTCAGTATTATTCCTATACCAAAGCAGACATTGTCCTTATAAGAAAGAAAAGCTACATACAAAAATTTCTTGTGACTATAGATGCAAAAATTCTTTTTAAAATGCATATTAGAACCCAGCCAAACTACAACATACAATACCCAGGCGTTGTGGCGGGTGCCTGTAGCCCCAGCTACTTGGGAGGCTGAGGCAAGAGAATTGCCGAAGCCCAAGAGCTGGAGGCTTCTGTAAGCCTTGATGCCATGGCACTCTACCGAGGGTGACAAAGTGAGACTCTGTTTCTAAAAAAACACAAAAAAAGCATATTAGGTGTATATATTTTGGGGGTACATGTGATAATCTTATGCATTCACATCAAATCAGGGTATTTGGAATATCCATTACCTTAAAGATTTCTTTTTTTTCTGTATGCTAGGAAGATTTGAATTATTTTCTTCTAGCAATTTTGAAATTATAATTGAATAATAACAAATATAATTACTCCATTGGTCTATCAAGCACCAGGCAAAAATTCTTAACAAAATATTTGCAAATTGAATTTCCCTTGGGTATAAACAAATTAAAGTCATGCCCAAGTTGTATATTTACTCTAGTTATATAGTGCTAATTCAACAGTTGAAAAACTACACAGGCTAAAAAACAAAAGTCACATGATTATATCAATTGAAGAATCAAAAGATTTTCTGCATTTTGTGTATGACAAAATCCAACACCAATTTATAATAAATATTTTCAGTGCCCACTGTGGCATCCCATCACCATGCAAATAAAAACAGCCAGGAGATAGATTGAAGGTACATGCCTACAAGAGGTGAGCTTCTCGTGTGTCCTCCAAAAGCCCCAAGAAACCTCTCCCCGGGTCATTTATTGAAGCCTCATACAACAGGAGTGGGGACCCATGTGCTAAGATCACATGTTTAAAAGCTAAGTGCTCTTTTTCAATTGTGCCTGGGCTCAATTCCCATCCTGTTGCCATAAGAATGTATAACACTAGCTTGCTGACGAGCTACTGATATTATCTCATTAACTCACACAGCTGCTTGAGGGCTTGTCTCCCAGCTGCAAAACATCTTCTTGCTGACTAGGAGATTGTCTCACTCCCAGCACCTTCTTCAAGAACCAGTGGCTGCTTCTATAAGTCTGGTGCTCAGTCTATCCTTTGTTCATTTAAGATATTCTTGTATGGGATAAGGGAGAGACCTGCAGTTGTCTGTTTCATCTGTTGTTCTTATCTAGTAGCTCTCCTTCCTCCTAAGCGGAAGAACAAAAAGCACAAAATAACACAGAAGAGAAAGGAGAAGGAGTAGCCACACTATTGATGGTGTTGATAATTTCAATTCTTGTGACAGATTACACTCTTAAGGGGAGAGGAATGGGGATCGCTTCCATATAGGTTCCACAAATGAAATTCTCTCATGTTTGCTGATGTCAAGGTAATTATTGCTAGTAACAAGAAGTTTGCTAGTGTGGATTTACCTCCACATACCAACCACCTCAAAAGCTGGCTGCTTTTGTTCCTGATCTTGTCAAAGCCTAGAGGATGCATGATGAGCTCACCTGGGCCTAGATAATGGAGGGTTCCCTGAAGGGTGGAACCTTGAATCAATCCTTCCTCTCTGAATAGAAGCTCCAACTGCTGGTGGGAAAAAGGACATTGACTGCTCCAAGCTACTTCCTGCTGAAAATGGATGATGATATAGGGTGGCAGTTAGAGGTTCCCCAGCGGAGATTGATCCAGGTTCCACAGTAAATGAAAATTTGGGTTGGTAATTTGGAACAAAATGCTAGGGCATTCCCTTCTTGAAATTTACTCAGGCCCAGGAGATTGGAGATCCCTGTTTAGACTGGGATGAGGGAGCTTTGTATCAGTAGAAGGGGTCAAAGGGCTGGTGAGGTCTCTTGTTCATAATGAGGTTTAATCCAGTGGGCAGGCAGCCATTGCTTTTCTTCTTTTTCTGTAACGATATGAGCAAAACCTCTATCCCACTGCTGCATGTAGCCAGGTTTCCATTCAGGCATATCCGAATTTTTTTTTTTTTTTTTTAAACAGAAAAAGGGTTGCTGTATCTGAGAAGATGGTGGCTGGGTAAGAGATGTCCAGTGACACTCATCAGCTGTATTTTGATCATTGTTAAGATTTCTATGAATTGAACAATAATAGAACAAGGATCATAGCCTGAGAGTTGACAAATTCTATTTCTGCCTTTGGCAAGTGGTTCAGAAATTTTATCTAAATATTGTTGCAATTTAGTTTTATTAGAAAGGAACAGCCATTCTAGAAGGGTGTTCTCTTGATAGATAAGTCTGGCTGGTGAGTGAGCAGTGGCTATGATTATCAGTCGATGGCAAATTTGACATCAACCCGATCTAATGTTTTCCACCCAAACTCTTTTTTGATTAATTGTAATTCCTTTCTTGCCTCAGAAGTGAGTAAACATGGACTGTTTAAGTCTGAATGTCCTACCAGAATTTTAAAAAGATTAAATTTAAAAAGATTAGTAAGAGCGTAAGTTGGTATTCCTAAAGTAGGACATAACCAATTAATATGGCCCAACAGTTTTTGAAAGTCATTCAAAGTAGGTAAGGAATCTAACCAAAGCTTAACTTGTGGCGGAAAATTTGAGTTTGAGTTAACTTATATCCTAAGTAAGTATAGGTGGATGTAGTTTGGATTTTTTCAGGAGCAATTTGAAGACCATAAGATTTTAAAGCAAGTACCACTTGCTTAAACATGTCCTGTAAAACTGCCAAACTCTGATAAGCAAATAAAATATCATCTGTGTAGGGAATGATATAAGCTGTAGGACATTTCTTTCTAATGGACCATAAAGGTTGATCCACAAAATGCTGACCCAAGGTGGGGCTGTTTAGCATACCCTGCAGTAGAACTCTGCACTGAAAACACTGGTAGGGTTTCTGTTGATTATAGGAAAAAACAGAGAAGGCAAAATGAGGCCGGTCTTTGGAATGTATGTATATAGTGGAAAAACATTCCCTTAAATCAATAACATACAACTACCAGTTAGAAGGAATCATAGAGATTAAAAGGATCCCCCGTTGCAGGGGACCCATGGGAATAAGGGTTTTATTGACTTTAGGGAGATCGATAAGCATTCTCCATTTACCTGATTTCTTCTTTATAACAAAGACTGGAGAATTCCAAGGACTGGTGGATGGTTCAAAATGTCCTTATTCTAATTGCTCTTGGATCAAAGATTGTAAGGCATCCAGTTTTTCTTTAGTTAAAAAAAAAAAAGAGAGATAAAAACTAGGATATTCAGGGGAAAAACATGGGATTTAATTAATAGTAATGGATCCATATTGACTTATTTACTGTAACAAATATATCATACTCACGTAAGTGGTGACAGAGCAAACTGGGTTGGATGTGTGTGTGTCTGTGCTCAATTTTTCTATAAATCAATATACTAAAAAAAAATTGAAACAAAAACAAACAGCATTCACATAGAAAATGTTTATTATTTACTTGGGGGGATGTATGGTAAGAGAAGAATTTTAATTTTCACTTTATGCTATTTTATATTTTGAAAATTGTCTTATGAATAAATTTACTTTTGAGCAAAATAAACCAAAGAAGAATAAAGTTGAAGAGATCACATTTCACAATTTCAAAACTTACTACATAGCTACAGAAAGAGTGTGGTGCTAGCATAAGGATAGACATATAGACAACTGGAACAGAATTAAAACTCTGGAAATAAACCCAAACGTGTTATGGCAATTGATCTTTGACAAGGGTGCCAAGAATGTTCAATGGGGGGAAAAGTATTATCCTTATTAATGATGCTTGGACAACTATATATCCATATGAAAAAGAAATTTAATGAATATTAAAATACTTAAAGTTATATCTATTTAAAGAGTTTGCTAATAGCTATTACTTTTGCCTGTTATTCATCTAAATGATATTTAATTTACAAATAAACATTAAAAGGCCAGATGTTGGCATCCTTGATATTTTGCTGTTATACTTTAATAGACATAGTTTCTTTTGTTTCGCATTTACATTCTTAACAAAACTTCTTAACTTTTTTCCCTTAAAGCCAGGGGAATTCTGAAGTAGAATTCCCCTGGCTTTAAATTAATGCCTGTGGCTACAAATTATTCTACTTCAGAATTCCCGTGATAAAAGGCCTGGATGCTGAGATCACGAGTTATCAAGTGGTCACTGAAAGCTGTTGTTAGGTTGTTGTTAGAGCTAAGCAGTTGTGAGAAACATTAACCACAGGCAGCATTTATTGAAAGATCCAGTAATAGAGAATCTGGCACTTTTTCTTTTGGCCAGGTAAGTGGAGATGGTACAATTAATGTTAGTAGCCTACCAAAATTATCTGCTATTTTCCTTACACAGGCCATGCATGGTCCTTATGGCACATTAACCACAGGCGGCATTTATTGAAAGATCCAGTAATAAAGAATCTGGCACCTTTCTCTTTTGGCCAGGTAAGTGGAGATGGTACAATTAATGTTAGTAGCCTACCAAAATTATCTGCTATTTTCCTTACACAGGCCATGCATGGTCCTTATGGCACAGCATTAAAACTCTCTAACTCATTTCCATTTCTAATTTTCAATTCAGCAAGTAGTTGTTGAAAATTGACCCCTATCAGTCATTCTAAGGGGCAGTTAGGATTTTCATTGGTTATTATGCCTGAATTGTTTCTTGATTTACAGGGAAATTTGTAGGCCTGTATTATATTATATTTCAATAGAGACTAGCAATGACATTTGAAATAGTTCTTACAGTGGAAATTGCCTAAGGCCTGCCTTTGTGTGTGATAATTTCTAGAGTAACAATTATATTTTAATAATTCTATTGTCATCAGTTTTCTAAAGGATTAAGATATAAATAGAATAAACATTATTATTAATCATCCATCCATTTATGTACATATGCAGGTCCTCATCCATTCAAACACCCACCTTTCTCTCAAACTCACACCACTTACTGTGGACTATAATTTGTGAATACCAGACAGTCCCTGCTCTCAAGAGACTCTTAGATCTAACAGGGGAGACAAGGAAGCTAGTCATTATAAATTATATTATGAAACAGTTAAAATAAGAGGTTTGTAAGACAGCATGAAAGCAAGGAGGAAAAATATGTAATGTAGACTGGAGTAGAGAGGGAGACACTCTTGATGAATTGATACAAAAGGTGGAATTTTTAGAATATGTAGTAATGAAATAAGTGAAATATTCAGGGATTCCTTTAATGTAAAAAACATATGGGCAAACCTGAGAGTCTTGAAGGAACAAGGAGTGTCCCTGTAGTTCTTCAGGTTTGTGAGATGCAGAGGCTAGATGAGAGTCTGGGGAGATGAACAGCAGACAGATCTCAGGTACTGAGAAGGCAGCAGTCATGGATGGATTTTAGGTGTGTGTAGGCTAGACTCAGAAAGGGTCCCACTGGTATCTCTTAACAGCGTCTCTTCTTTCTTGATTCTATTTTTCTCTCCTATGTTTTTCCCTCCTCTTGTTCCCATGTCTTTTCTCTCATCTCCTTTCTTTCCTAAAGAAACTAGCAATAGACATCTCAGAATAGGAGCTTCTGATTTGGTGATGAATCCCTCACTAAGAATATTTTCCATTAAGTGATAATTGCAATTTTTTAAATGAGAAAACAGTTGTTCACACATTTGTAAAATTGCATTTCAATGTTTAAGAAAATTCTTTTGATAAAACTTTATGTCAATTTAAAAGCAAGTTTAATGCTGGCATCTCTAGAGTCTGAATTTGCAGGATTTGCATCTCAAAACTCTTATTTTGTATTTTGAAAACTCTGTTTTTTAGTCAAAAGCAGTGTTTTAGACCATTTATATAAGACCCAAATACCTTAGTAAGTGATAGCCTCATGTAATTCTACTTTTGACAATTCAACACTGGTAATATTTGGGGCACATTCTTGTGGAGATTTTTAAAATTCCAACATATCCACAAAGTTTCATGTTATCAATTTTATTATGTGCTGATAAACACATATCAATAACACTCTACTATATGTATATATATTAATGTATAGATACTTATATAAATAACATTTATTCTTGTGCTAGTATATCTAGAAATGTATTTGTACATTTTAAAGTCTAATAAATAGTATCAATTTGTAATTCCTTGAACAGTTTATTAGAGTACCTTTTATTCTGAGCCTTTGAAAATACTGAGGTTTCACTGATTTCTTATTTCTCTTATTTCTCTTTTTCCCTCTCTCTTGACTTCCTCTTGTTATATTGATCTTTCTATCAATCATCATACTCTGGCTGCTACTCTTTTCCCTTTCCAACGGAATTATTTTAAATGAAGACAGTTTATATTATTATTTATAAAATAAAGTGATTTTTTCTTCTTGAGACAGAGTTTCAAGCTGTTGCCCTGGGTAGAGTGCTGTGGCATCACAGCTCATAGCAACCTCAGACTCTTGGGCTTAAGTGAGTCTCTTGCCTCAGCCTCCCAGGTAGCTGGGACTACATGTGCCTGCCACGATGCCCGGCTATTTTTTGCTTGCAATTGTCATTGTTGTTTGGCAGGCCTCAACTGGATTTGAACCTGCAGCCTTGGTGTATGTGGCTGGCATCCAAGTTGCTGAGCTACAGGTGCCATGTCGAAAACAAAGTAATTTTTTTTCCCATTCAAATTTCCTTTAGTATTTCTTACAGCATAACTGTGTACATTAATGCAATCACAGGGTACAGTGTGCTGTTTTCATATACATTTTGAAATACTCTCATCAAACTGGTTAACATAGCCTTCATGTCATTTTCTTAGTTATTGAGTTAAGACATTCATACTCTGCTTTTAGAAAGATACACTTGTACACTTTTAGGATAAACCATAGAGGTGACCCCACCAATCTCCCTCCCTCCCCCATCCACCCCCATCATCTCCCCTCTCTCATGCCTCTTCCCATATTCTAAGGCTATGATTAGGTTATGACATTCCTATGAAAGCTATAAATTAGTTTCAAAATAGGGCTGTGTACATTGGATACTTTTTCTTCCATTCTTGAGATATGTTGCTAAGAAGAACATTTTCTAATTCCATCCATATAAACATGAAGGAGGTAAAGTCTCCATCTTTTTTTTGGCTGCATAATATTCCCTGGTGTACATATACCACAATTTATTGAACCATTTGTGGGTCATTGGGCACTTGGGCTTCTTCCATGACCTAGCAATTATGAATTGGGCTGCAAGAAACATTCTAATACAAATATCTTTGTTGTAATTCAATTTTTGGTCTTCTGGATATATACCTAATAAAGGAATTGCAGGATCAAATGGCAGGTCTGAAAACAAAGTAATTTTTAACATTTAGAAAATAAAGAAAAGAAGAAAACAAAATATAAATTACTCAATTTTCTTCTCATTAAAAAAATCTATTGGTTTTTTTTGTTTGTTTGTTTGTTTTTTTACTGACTTTTCTTTTGGTCTTTATAACTTTTTTTTTTTTTTGGTTGGGAATATGCAGACTACATATTTTTGTATTCCTGAATATCTATCTTTTAAAATCCTCACATTATTTGATCAAAACCTTTAGATACAGACTTAACTATAGGTCCTTTGAAATGTCACATCTACTGTCATTCACCCTTTTTTCTTGCTCAATTTTTCTGTCATTTATTCCCCACTTACTGTCTACAAGGTTCTCTGTCCAGTACCCTTGGGATGGGGCCTCATAGCATTGCCCTGCAGCATTTGTTTTGGCTGCAACACCTGCCTCATGTTTATAATGCTCAAGATTTAGCCTGATCTACCTGCACTCAAGTGTATTTTATCTTGTGGTCTTCTCTATTTACTCAAATATATGTTGTTCACATATTTCCATAGTACTGATATTTGTTTCTGGATATGGGGTTGAAATTTTAATATCTATTTTGAAAGTGTCTGTTAAAGAAAATGTGTCAATTTGAACTATTATTATCAATGTGTGAGTTTCTAGTTTCTCACAGCCTTGTCCATAATAAATCATCATTTCTAAAAAACTTTGATAATTTATTAAATAAAAAAGTATCCCAATGTTATTTGTATTTCTTTAATCACTAGTGATAGGTTTGCTTTTCATGATTATTGACTATTAGGATTTCTTTTGTCATTAGTCTTTATATGTTTTGCTTATTTTCAAATTGGTATCCCACACTTTTTTGTCTATTGTTTATTTGGAAGACTAACTTTATTGAAAAATGTTAGTAATTAGTCTGATGGCTTGCAATTCCTTTCTACAGTTTGTTTTTAATTAAATTTACACACATATAAAATATGGCATATTTTAATATTTTGGAAACTTGTCCAGTTATTTTCTCCACTATTTGTCAATATGGTATATGCTTAGATTGAATTTTCCAACTTAATATTGCCTAAATGTCCCTATGCCTTGTTTTCACTTATAGCATTTAAATATTCATTTAAAATGTCATTAAGTTTGTGTTAAGAGGCAAAGATTTATGTTTTTCCTGGTTTTGTCCATTGTGTAAACATCACTGGTTTAATAATTTACCCTGGCACATTGATGTGGTGTATTTTATCAATGGTCTCCTGCTAGGTCACTTTAAGTCACTCTAATCTTTTTATTTCATTCTTTACATTGAAGCTTTTTGACAATTTGAAAATAAAACTGTGAGCCACGGCTTAAAATTCTCAATATTTTTCTATTGCGCTTAGAATGAAAAGCAAAGTTCTTATGGATGCAAGATTCCATCATCTCTAAGCTATTACTCCAGCCTCCTCTCAGTGGTTCAGTGACTTGTCTCACAGACATCCCTGTCCCAGCATCTTTGAACAGGGTCTTTCCAAGGTCTGGAGCACTCTACCTACTTTCCAGTAGTAACCCTCTACAGAAGAGTCTGTTCAGACACCTCTGTGATAAGTCAGTTTTTTCACAGTACTGTGTTCTTTTCTCATATTAATGATCAGATTTCATTTGCATTTGAAGCTATAGGTTGGTGCAAAAGTAATTGTGGAAATTTACCATTTGATACCAGAATACATTGTTAAATGTGATTGTGTTATACATTATTGTTACTATTTTTTTTTTGTCTGGGGCCAGGTTTGAACCCACCACCTCTGGTATATGGGACCAGCACCCTACTCCTTGAGCCACGGGCACTGCCCTTGTTATACATCATTTTAATGCATATTTCTCACTTTATTTATTTATTTTTACTAATGCCTCATTATTTGCTGTTTATTTTGGACTATGGAAATGATGTCAAACAAAAAGCAAATTTGAACAATTTTCTCATTCAATTTCAAAATGGGTCAGAAAGCATCAGAGACAACTCACAACATCAACAACACATTTGGCCCAGAAAGAGATAATCATACAGTGCAGTGGTGATTCAAGAAGTTTTGCAAAGGAGACGAGAGCTTTGAAAATGAGAGAAGTTGTCAATGACTGACAGAGGACAATCACTGAAGCTGATCCTCTGACAACTACACAAGATGTTGTGGAAGAACTTAGTGTTGACCATGTTATGGTCCTTCTGTATTTGAAGCCAATTGGAAGGGTGAAAAAGCTCAATAAGTGGATGCCTTGTGAGCCAACCAAAAAATAAGAGTGATCACCATTTTCAAGTATTGTGTTCTCTTATCCTGTGCAACGACAACAAACAATTTCTCAATCAACTTTTGATGTGCGCATATTTGGCTTCATATGACAACTGGTGATGACCAGCTTGGTGGTTGGACCAGGGAGAACCTCCAAAGCACTTCCTAAAGCCAAACTTGTGCAGAAAAATGGGTCTTAGTCACTGTTTGGTGGGTGGTTGGCTGATAGACTGATCCAGGTTTCTGAATCTGGTGAAATCATCCCATCTGAGAAGTATGCTCAGCAAATCACTGAGATACATCCAAAACTGCAGTGCCTGTGGCTAGCATTGATCAACAGAAAGGTCCCAATTCATCTCCACAACAATGCCCGACCACACATCCAATAACTAAAGCTTCAAAAGTTGAAATTGGGCTGTGAAGTTTGGCCTCACCTGCCATATTCACCTGACCCATTGCCAACTGACTACCACTTGATCAAACATCTTGACAACTTTTTGTTGAAAAACACTTCCACAACCAGTAGGATGCAAGAAAATGCTTTTCAAGAGTTCATGGAATCAAGAAATACGGATATTTTTTTTTTTGAGTCAGTCTCACTATGTTACCCTTGGTAGAGTGCCATGTCACATCTCATGGCAACCTCCAACTCTTGAGCTTAAGCGATTCTCTTGCCTCAGCCTCTCATGTACCTGGGACTACAGGTGATTGTCATAATGCCTGGCTATTTTTAGAGAGGAGTTCTTGCTCTGGCTCAGACTAGTCTGAGGTATGGATTTTTACTCTACATGCAGAAACAAACTTAATTCTTTTTAGCAACAATATGTTGATTATAATCGTTCTTATTTTGATTAATAAGGATGTGTTTGAGCTTAGTTATAATGATTTATTTATTTATTTATTTTTATTTTTATTTTTTTTTTGAGACGGAGCCTCAAGCTATCCTCCTGGGTAGAGTGCCATGGCATCACGCTCACAGCAACCTGCAACTCCTGGGCTCAAGCAAGTCTCCTGCCTCAGCCTCCCAAGTAGCTGGGACCACAGGTGCCCGCCACGATGCCTGGCCATTTTTTGGTTGCAGCCATCATTGTTGTTTGGTGGGCCCCGGGCTGGGGATTTGAACCCGCCACCTTAGGTGTATGTGGCTGGCGCCTTAGCCACTTGAGTCACAGGCGCCGAGCCCAGTTATAATGATTTAAAGAACATGATCCAAAACAGTGATTACATTTGTGCCAATCTAATATTTAATATCTAGTTTTATCATTAACCATTAAATCTCCTAGAGCCAAGATTAGTGTTTTACCTCAAAACTTGACACATAGTTACTAATTCCTGGCACATAGTAAATACTCATTACAAATATTCATTGAATAGATAAATGAATGCATAACATTTTCAAAACATTGTATGGGTACTAATGAAGATTTTCTTTTTCTAATAACATATTTAAAAACACTTTAAATCCATTTTTTTTTATTTTTTTATTTCAGGCTCCTTTATTCCATGAATATTTATAGAACATCAACTATAGGCAAAACATAGACATATTCATTGAAGATAACAGTGGGACAAATATATCAATTTTATGAGGAAACAAAAGCATTATCTACAAATCAATTATGAGGTAAGTGTACTCATTACCACCACTAGTAAAGTTGAAGATCCTAGCTAGTACAATTATGATAACTTAAAAATCCCAATGGTTTGTAAAAAAAATACAAATTTCATACTTCCAAATTACCAAGTTACTTGCAAGTTACCAAAAACAATAGAAAAATTCAGCAATGTAGCTAACTTCAAAATAACTATACAAAATCAATTATATTCCTATATGAAAAAGAATTGCAAAATAATATTAGAAAAAGAAAGATAGCATTGTATCAGTAACCAAAATAGAAAGTACCTATCAATATAGCTTTAACAAGAGCTGTGCAGCCATCAAAAAAATGGAGATTTTACAGCATTTGTAATAACCTGGATGGAGGTGGAACACATTATTCTTAGTGAAGCATCACTGGAATGGAGAAGTAAGAATTCTAGGTATTCAACTTTGATATGAAGACAATTAATGACAATTGATGACATGGTGGGGCATGGGGGAAGGGGAGATCATACAGATAAGGAGCGAGGGAGTGTGGGCAAAAGAAAATGACTAATTCTCACACAAACTGGGTTTAATTTTGATCAACGTATATTACTTAAATATCAATTTTTAGTTCAACATACAATATGTTGTTTATCATATTGCATCCTTATTCATCAGTGAAATATGTTTGTAATTTCCCTTTTATAATAATATATTTTTTCTAATTTTACTATCAGGGTATCCAGACTAAGTAGAATGATTTTGAAGTATTTCTATTTCTACTGTTTATAAGACTTGGCACGATCTGCTATTTTTTAGAAATTATTTTTTACTTTCATTTATATATGTTAGTCGTCTATTTTTTTTAGACTTTGGTAAAAACATAATAAGGAAAAAATTTGTTTGCTATTTGTATTTTGTCTTGTGTATTCTGTAACAAACAAGTAGTAAATGATTATGTATTTAAAAAAAATTGCACAGCTCTTGTTAAATTCATTTCTTTTAGGTGAATTCCTTTGTTCTTATTTTGTTTTTTGTCTTTTAGGTCACACCGGACAAATCCAATGTATGAAGCAAATTACTCTGAGGTGTTTGAATTTGTATTGCTGGGACTTTCTACTTACAGACCAGTACAGCATTTCCTCCTTGCCATCTCGACAGTGTTTTATGTAATAATTGTTCTGGGAAACATTCTTGTTGTGCTTACAGTGACTTTTGACCTTCGTTTACATTCTCCTATGTACTTCCTGTTAGGAAACCTTTCATTTATTGATTTGTGCCTTTCTACTCTAACAGTTCCTAAGATGATTTCTGACCTGTACTCTGGACACAATACCATATCATTCCAAGGGTGTGTCATCCAGATATTTGTCCTTCACGTCCTGGGTGGATCTGAGATGGTGCTGCTCATAGTCATGGCACTGGACAGATATGTGGCCATATGCAGGCCACTCCACTACCTGACCATCATGAGCCCACGGTTATGCATTTTGCTTCTGTCTGGTGCTTGGGCTATTGGTCTCATTCACGCAGTGGCCCAGTTGGCTTTTGTTGTCTATTTGCCTTTTTGTGGTCCCAATGAAATAAATAGCTTTTACTGTGATCTTCCTTGGTTCATCAAACTCGCTTGCACAGATACCTATAGAACAGAATTTGTGGTTACTGCCAACAGTGGGTTCATATCCACAGGCACCTTCTTCTTACTGATTATCTCCTATATCTTCATCCTAGTTACTGTACAGAAACGCTCTTCAGCTGGTTTGTCCAAGGCCCTCTCAACTCTTTCAGCTCACATTATTGTGGTAATCTTGTTCTTTGGACCATGCGTCTTTATTTATATTTGGCCATTTCCCCCAGTACCAGGGGATAAGTTTGTTGCTGTTTTGGACTTTATGATTACACCCATTCTGAATCCTGCCATTTACACTCTGAGGAACAAAGACATGAAGATGGCAATGAAGAGACTGAGTGTTCAAGTCCTGAGTCTGAGGAAGATCTAAATAACTTACCTTACAGAAAGCACATGTGGTGCCTTCAGTAAGCACCACTGTAAACACAACTGTTTAATAAGTTATGCTATTTTAAGACAATTTGTTGTCCTTAATCCATGAGCTCAAAAACTCTGGGTAGCTTATTCCAAATTAATAACTAATAACATGCTTATATATTTAATAACTTTTTAGAGAATTTTCCATAGTTGTAAAACTTTGCATTATACTTTTTGTGTGGACCACATTTTGACTACTGCATAGAACAAACTAAATTTCTGTTTGTGAATTCCAATCCCCAACAATATTTACAAAGATATTGGTATACATGGGTAGTTTCCTCTCACTTTGGGTTGAAAAATATTTTGATCTAGTGAAAATAATTTGTACTTATCATAGTTACTTTTTCTAAGCACATTCACATTCTTTGTTGATTCAGGTTTATTGTTCTTTCTTTTCCTCTATTTTACTACTTTTGTTAACAAATGTACTGTTACATCAATATGAATCTTGAAGGAAAATTAATTTACTTAGTAAATTAAATATTGTTTAACAGTCATATAATCAGAAAATAATAAAATTAATAAAAGAATAGTTGAACAATTAGTAGTGCTGTGAATGCCATTTTGAGATCTGTTCACCAAGAGGGAAAGTTAGTCTTCCTTTCAAACTTAGGTTTACCCATGCTATTTAAATGTGTAGAGGCAATACAAAGTTAAGAATTTAGAACAAGCCTTCAATCAAAAAAAGTAGAACTAAACTGAGATTGAAAAAATGTTAATGATATTACCTCTGCTTTAATCTTGTTTAACAGTGGATCCAGTTCAAGTACGTGCACCATTCTATGTTCATCCAAGCAAACAATCTGTCATTTTAGACTTCAAGGCCTGGAAATTTGACCAGCACATAGAGGAATACAATGTTTTATAAACCTTACCTGTTCTAATTGAAATTGTATTCTTATATTGAAATGAAATTCATTTCCCTGTAACTTTCACGTTGCATTTCTCATTATATATTTGGAATTGTGCGTAATAAAATATCATTTATGTTACCCCACCTCTCATGTTTAAAAATAAATATGATCCTAGTATATCTTCCAGTTTTAAGGCTAGCTATTTGCTTCTGAGGTCAAACATATTGAATCTTAAATCTTTTTAGGAAAATTCTCCATCTTGAAATTTTCATAATAGAATGTTTTTAATTATAAGACAACTGGAATATCAGTTTAATTTTCTCATACCCAGTAAAGTCTTTAGCAACTGCTTGCTAGCATTATTCATTTTTTTTCAGAAGTTGAAAGAAGGGTACATATAGATTACAGAAGTTGCTTAGTCATGTGAACTGATATATCAGATGGTCCAGATTAACATTAGTGAAAAAGAGGAAAATTTATAGGACATTTATGAGAGTACTACAGACTATGTTACAATTTGTAAATGTTTTGAATATATTCTCTGAGAGGATACTGAGGGGATACTTTTGAGGTGGTGACCAATAACGTTAAGCAGTACATTTATGGCTGTTGTCTGTACCCAAGGGTTATAGCAGTTGAAAATTCTGCTGTGGAACTTGGTTCTCTAGTGACAAAGGAATAAAACTCTGGAATAGCCAAGGACAGAGAGTAGCACTTAACCATCACATTCAAAGTAGTCATAATAGTTTTAACAATTGGCATAATAGGCTGAATCATATTCCAACCCTCTTCCAAATTCAGCCTGGCTGAACATGGTGTGTCTTGGTGTGTGATATAAATAGATAGCTACCTAGGGAAGTAGGGGGTTTCTTGTTTTCTAGAACCAGATAGAAAATTGCTGTATATATATATTTTTAGACATTATTAGATTCAATTTTCTAATATAGCATTGCATTTACATTCATGAGTAATATTAGTGCTTAGTTTTCCTTTCTTATATTATCTTTCCCTGGTGTTGGTATGGGGGTAATCCTAGCCTCATATGAGTTAGGAAGGATCCCCTCTGCTTCTGTTTTTTGGAGGAAATTGTAAAGAATTGGTATCATTTCTTCCATAAATGTTTGGTAGAATTCATCAGTGAACCCTTCAGGGCCTGGTGCTTTCTGTTTTGGAGGGCTGCTAATCACATATTTAATTTGTTTAATAGATATAGGTCTGTTAATAAGATTGTCTGTTTCTTTTTATGTGCATTGTGGCAGATTACATTTTTCAAGGGATTTGTTCATGGGTTATCAAATTTGTGAGCATAGACTTTTTAATAATATTCCTTTATTATCTTTTAGTGTCCAGGTGTTATATAGTGACATCTCTGTTTTACTTCTAATGTTAATAATTTGTTTCTTCTCTTGCTTTTCCTTAGCCTGACTAGAAACATACTTGTTTTATCAATCTTTTCTAAGAAACAGCTTTTGGCTTTGTTGACTTTCTCTATTATAATGTTTCATTTTAATTGATTTCTGCTCTACTTTTTATTGTTTCTTTTCTTCTGATTATTTTGATTTAATGTTCCCTTTTATTCACTAGTTTTCTAAGGTGGGACTTCAGATGATTGATTTTAGACATTACTTCTTTTCTAATGAGTGTATATACACTCAATGCTATAAATTTCTAAGTACTGTTTGTGATGCATCCCAGGAATTTCAATAATTTGTATTCTCCTTTTAATTTAGTTAAAGTACTTTATAGTTTTAATTGGAATTTATTTCTTTGGCCTATGTGTTACTTAGAAGTGGGATTTTAATTTTAATTTTTTTTTGCAGTTTTTAGTCAGAGCTGGGTTTGAATCTGCCACCTCTGGTATATGGGGCCAGCACTCTACTCCTTTGAGCCACAGGCGCTGTCCTAGAAATGGGATTTTTAAATCTCCAAATAGTTTGAGATTTTTCAGCTATATTTTTGTTATTGATTTCTAATGCAATTCTATTGTGGTATAAAAATGATGTATTAAGTATAGAGAATAAATATCTTAACACAATCATTAAGTAAATGAGATGAGGGATATATTAACTAGTTCGATGTAAGCATTCCAAATTGTATATGAAATTGGTACATTGTGCCCCATAAATGCATTAATGTATACATGATCTATGTGTTTATGATTTAATAAAAAATAAAGATATTAGGAATAATTAAAAAAATAAAAAAATAAAAACATGCTTGTAATTTTCTATTCTTTTCAGTTTGTTAAGGTATGTTTTATGGCCCAGAATGTTTTCTAGGAACATTAGGAAATGTTCCATGTGAGCTTGAGAAGACTATACATTATTTTGCTTTTAGATGAAATAGTCTATAGATACCAATTATATCTGGTTGAATTGTTAAGTTTTTATGGTGGTGTTAATTTCAACTATGTCCTTACTGCTTTTCTGCCTGCTGAATATGTTCATTTCTGAGAGAGGATTTTTGAAATCTCCAACAATTATAGTGGATTCATCAATTTCTCCTTAGAGTTTTGCTTCACATATTTTGATACTCTGTTTCTAGGTGTAGAAGTTAAGAACTGCTAAGATTATTTGAGAAGTGACTTTTGTATCATTAAGTAAATGCCCCTCTTTTTCCCTGATAATTTTTCTTGCTCTGAAATCTGCTTTGTTTGAAAATAGTACAGACACCCTTGCTTTCATTTGATTAGTTTAGCTTAGTGTGTGTGTTTATGTGTGTATTCCTCCATCTTGTTACTTTTAAACCATTTGTGTCTTTGTGTTTACAGTGTGTTTCTTATAGATGAAATGCAATTGGGTCTAGTTTTATATCCACCCTATCTCTATTTTTTTTAATGGTGTATTTATACTATTATTTAAATTAATTACCCATGTAGCTGAATTAAAATTACATACAAGTTAATGTTTTCTATTTACTGCCCTTTTTGCTTTCTGCTAGCTTATGTGGTCCTGACTGAACCTTTTATGATTCTATTTTCTCTCCTTTGTTAGCAAATCGATTATACTTCTTTTTTTAAACTTAATTTTTTTTTCCTTTGGAGTTTGTAATATGCATTTACAACTCATACAAGTCTACTTTCAAATAACGCTATACCACTTCACAGGTTGTACAAGTATGTAATAACAAGGTATTCCTAATTCCTTACTCCTATCTCCGGTATCATTGCCAGCATTCATTTCACTTATACATAACTATAATCCTGCATATAGTACATAAACATAATAATAGAATACACAGCTATTATTATTATATGAACAGACTTTTATCTGTTATATCGATTAAGAATAAGAAAAATAAGTTTTTATTTAACTTTTATTTATTCTTTAATTCTCTTTATGTAGATCTAAGTTTCTGACCTATATCATTTTCCTTCTCTCTGAAGAACTTCTTTTAACCTTCCATGCTGGACAATTCTACTAGCAACAAATTCTCTCAATTTTCATTTGTCTAAGAAAGACTTTTTATTTGTCTAATAAAGTCTCACTGCATCACCCTGGGTAAAGTGCTATGGGATCCTAACTCACAGTAACCTCAAACACTTGAGCTCAAGCAATCAGCTTGCCTCAGCCTCCAGAGTAGCTGGGACTCCAGGCATCAGCCACCACACCTGGCTAGTTTTTCTGTTTTTGGTAGAGATGAAGATCTTGTTATAAGAGCTGACCTCAGGTGATCCACTCACCTCAGCCTCCAAGGTACTAGGATTACAAACATGAGCCAGGATGCCTCATGCTAGCCTAAGAAAGTTTTATTACTTCTTCACTTTTGTAGGATAATTTTGCAGGACATGGAATTTGGAGTTGATGGATTTAATGTCTACATCTGAGTCTTATTTTCTCAATTATAATTTTTTGGCAATGCTAAAAGAATGAAGGCAAAGCATACAATATAATGGCATAGACTAGGCAGTCAAGTTAAAAATATCTGCAATATTTTTGTTCTGTCATTTTTTGTGTAAATATTTTGTTCTCATATTAAGAAAAATAAAACTGTACACATCCCATCCTTTCAGTTTACGATTGTTATTGTTTTTTCTCATAAGTGAATTTTAATCATAATTTATTTATGGAGAAAGATAAGAAATATAATTAAAATGTGAATAATTTTTAATGCCAGACAATTTACCTATGTACACATTGACAAATAAATGATAGACATTTGAATGAAAAAAATGGCTTCCATTGATATATTAAAATATTTTGAATGGTTATCATATATTAACTGGCATACCATGTATTATAGTGTTAATAAATAACCAAGTAAAGCATGGTGTCTGCCTTAGGGAGATTGCATTTTTAAAATTTTACAAAAATGGTTAATAATTCAAAGTATAAATAATAGTCTCCAAGAATGAGATAACTAAAGGTAATCACTATAATTTATTTTAGTTTATTTTTAACTTTTATTAAGTTAGTTAAAACCAAGCAAAGAATAACCTTTACTGTTACTCCTTATTTTATTTTTTTTAAACCATTTTCATATCATCCTTTATTTACTTTTTCTCCATTAGTATTTGGGTAAGAAGCTAGAGTAAGAAAAAATAGTAATGTTTTACCTTTGGAGAAAAGGCAAGTGAGGATTAGAAGGTGTCAATACTACAGAAACATTATTTGTTTCCCGATGGGGTTCAGAGAAAATTCAAAATAATACTTCATTAAGGTGCAATCCATTAGAATGGATTGAATGAATTACAGGAATTTGTTTAATTTTGTTAATGTTATAGGCAGACTGATTAAGTAATTTTCTCATAATGGAGGATTATTAGTGTTTATAGTTCAGAAAAAATATTTCATGGTGTTTTGTTAGTTGACTAAGAAATGCTGAAATTTCCTGAACTTTATTAACCCCATTTGTGTAGGTGGAGCCAAAAATAACATGCAGGTATAAATTAAATATCCTGAATTCTGTATCTATTTTACAAAGTAAATATAGTCAACATCAAGTACTCCCATTGAAGCTTCTAAGCATTAAATATTAACATTAGAACCAGTGTAGTAGCTTCCGAATCTCTTCACAGCGTTTTTCATTTCTTTATTTCTCAGGGTATAAACGGCTGGATTTAGGAGAGGTGTAATAACAGAGTAGAAAACAGCAAGAAATTTGTCCACCCAGGTAATGCTGAGTGGCCATACATAGATGAAGATGCAGGGTCCAAAGAAGAGCACCACTACTATGATGTGAGCAGTGCAGGTAGACAGCGCCTTTGATGCCCCAGCTTTAGAGCTTTGTTGGACAGTGAGAAGAATATATGTGTAGGATATCAGCAACAGAATAAAGCAGGTCATTGCCACAACCCCACTGTCACTGTTCATTAATATTTCCAAGTTAGAGGAGTCTATGCAGGCAAGCTTGATGACCAGTGGTATATCACAGAAGAAACTGTCTATGTCCCTGGGACCACAGAATGGTAGCTGAACAATTATAACCATTTGACTCATGGCATGCACAAAGCCAATGGTCCAGGATGTCACCACCAGCCCAATACACTTTTGCAGACTCATAATGGTGGAGTAGTGGAGTGGTTTGCAGATTGCCACATAGCGGTCATATGCCATTATCACTAGAAGCACCATTTCACCCCCTCCAACAAAATGCACAAAGAGTATCTGGCACATGCAACCTTCAAAGGAAATGGTCTTGTTCTCTCTGAGAAAGTCTGTGATCATTTTAGGAGTGGTGACTGAAGAAAGCCACATATCAATGAAGGACAGGTTGGCCAAAAAGAAGTACATGGGAGAATGGAGATGGGAATCAGTGATGATTAAGATTACAATGACAATATTTCCAGATACAATGATCAGATAAAGCATAAAAAATATTATTAAGAGTAAGACTTGAATATCCCAAGAGTGGCAAAGTCCCAGAAGCAGAAAATCTGACACTGCAGATTGATTTCCTCTATCCATTTTTATTCAGTGTGTCCTCTAAAATTACCTGGAGAGAAGATCAGGTTAGCTGTTAGTGAGATGAGAAAGGATGCTTAATTTTTAGAATTTCATGTTCACTTTGAAATTTAGCATTTATATCTGAGAGTAAAATGTATACACATAAAATGTGAAGAAAGATATTGGTCCTACGTACATGGTATTATGCCTCAGAGAAGATAACTGCCTATAACTGGCCTTTCAAGAAGTGAGCCTGATGTTTATTGTAGCTGAATTCACAATTACCAAGATGTGGAAGCAACCTATGAACAAATTAATAAACTGTGCTATATGTACACAATGGAATACTATTCAGCCATAAAAATCTGGAGATTTTACATCTTTTGTAGTTACTTGGGTGGAATTGAAGCCCATTCTCCCTAGTAAAGTAAGACAAGTATGGAAAAGCAAGTATCCAATGTACTTAATACTAATGTGAAACAAACAGAAAACAACTACAATCCATACAAGAGAAAAAGACAAGTATATTCAAGTTGGAGGAGGGGGCAGGGAGGGGCAAAAGAGTAGGGAGAGCAGGAATGGTGAGCTATCACCTAATGTGTGCAGTGCGAGGGTATACAGCACACCCCCTACATGAGGGGCTTAACTACAACTTGAACTATACCTTAGAAAGGCAAATGATGTATCTTAATCATTTGTACCATCATATTAATCTGAAATAAAAAGGAAGAAGTAAGCCTGAGTGGGATTCTTATGCAAATCATGTATTTACTGAGAAGGTACTCTCACAAGACAGTGAGGAAATGAGAACAATGAAGCGAAAGACTAGAAATAGTGTTGCATCATCTGAAAAGTAGCCATTCCACTGGTTCTGTAAAATGAATCTGAGTGGGGAGCCACTACCAACCATTGCACTAAATAACTAGAAATTAAGTAATACACTTAGAAAGATGAAGTGATATTGAAATTCAATATAAATGACATGGTACAACATTACAATTTCTCTATATTTCTTCCATAAGGCAGCATAACATTGAACTTTTAGCTTATCCTTTTAAACTATTTGTTGGGACAATCTTTCAAAAAGAAACTACAAGAATGAATATCTGGCTTGATGATTTGGATGCAAAATCAGGCACAGAACTTATATAATTCATATCAATAATTACATGACATTCATTTAGTAAACTTAATGTATTAGAAAAAAATATGGACATCTAAAAAAATTCTTCTATCTGAAGGAAAAGGACACTAAAGTGCAACGAAACACACTGAAAACCTAAATCTCATTGATAAAAGTAAGTATGCAGACAAATTTAGAATGCGCTAATAATGTAATTGTGCATAAACTTCTCATAAATTTACTATGAGGACCAAGAGGCAACACTATTAAACATAGTAATAAGCACAATAATTTGTTAAGTAATAAGCAATAAAAAAGATGTAATTTGAGATATCAAAATGTAAGTGTGTGATGTTAAAGTGTAGACTTAGTTGTTTTTTCTTTTTTTTTTTTGAGACAAAAATCTCACTTTGTCACCCTTGGTAGAGTGCCATGGCATCTTAGCTCACAGCAACCTCAAACTCTTGGGCTCAAGTCATTCTCTTGCCTCAGCCTCCCAAGTAGCTGGGACTACAGGCACCTCCATAACGCACAGCTATTTTTAGAGACGAGGTCCGGCTCTGGCTCTGGTTCAGGCTGGTCTTAAACCTGGGAGCTCAGGCAATCTACCTGCCTTGGTCTCCCAGACTGCTAGGATTAAAGGCATGAGTCATTTTGCCTGGCCACTTGTAGACTTAGTTTTTTGCTTGTTTCTTTTATGATCAAAGTTAAGTTCTTATCAGTTTAAAATTACTTACTAGAACTAATAAGATATTATGATAACCACAAAGGAAAAACCTATAATAAATACACTAGAAACAAAAAGCAAGGAATTAAAGCCTGATACCAGAGAACAGAATCAACCTAAATGCTTATCCAGATGAACGGGTAAAGAAAATGTGGTGTGTAGACGCAATGAAATAGTATTCAGCCATAAAAGGGAATGAAATTGTGTACATTTGCAGCTAAATCAATGAACCTGGAGGATTATGTTAAGTGAAATAGACCAGTCACAGAAAGACACCACCACATGATCTCACTCATATGTGGATCTAAAAGAATTGATTTTATAGAAGTGAAGAATAGAACAGAAAATGGGGAGGGTTAAGGGAGGGGAGGAACGGGAGAGGTTAATAAAGGGGTACAAAGTTACATTTGACAGGAAGAGTAAGTTTTGCACATTTGACAGACTGTGCAAATAGAAATTATTAAGAGAATGAAGAGAGTCACATATCTGGATTTCATGGTGTAGTATCTCTCTTTTTCACAGAATAATCTTTTTCTTTTATCAACATGATGATAATAACTTTATGTAATTTCACTGAGAACTGTTAAGATCATATGTGTTTTATATAGAAACAGTTCTGGGCCATTGGCTATGCAGCTAAAATGTTAAGGGTAGAATTCTGTCTTCAGCATTGATAAGCTGCGTAGCTTTGGACAAGTTATTTACCCACTCTGAGTCTCAATTTCTTCATTTGTAATGTGGAATAGTATCAGCACCTGCTTTAAAAGGTTGGTTGTTTGGAGAATCCAAGCACATTTTTATTTATGTAAAATACTAACAACAGTACTTTGCAAAATGCTATAAAATGTGTTTGTTTAATAAATAATAATAGATATTAAAATTCAAGTTTGTTACTATAAATTATAGGCAAGGAAACTAAAGAATTTCATAAAAAATTTTAAAAAGAATAAGTTCTGTTGTACTATTAAACACAGTAGGATGCCTGTAGTAAGTAGCAATGTAGTGTATATTTCAAGATAGCCAAAAGAGAAGATTTTGCATTGAAATTTTACTGTTTACTCCATAAATATGTACAACTATAATGTGTCAATCATAATTTAATCAATAAAAAATACAAGCACTGAGCTGTCTTTATAAAAAAAATTACCTTCCATTATATAGAATGCTGAGAACTCTCTAGGCTTTGAAATATTATCATCTCCTTATAATTAAAGTTATAAAAAATTTATTCTCTCTTTATCTATCATTGACTACTCCTGTCTATCAGTATGTTTCTATCTAACTTTTCTGGGTAAGAATAAATTTACAGACACATATAGGAAAGTACATCTGTTGCTGTTAGTGCTTCACGTACATAATAAAGTTAAAACTTCAGTGATCACCACTTACCTCCAGATATAATATAATAATAATATTGCTTGTAATGTTGATTCTTAAGTAAATTAAGAGCTCTTCTCAAGCTGGATATCGGAAAAATAATTGCTTATGTCCCTTCACCATTTATTAGTTATCTTCCTTGGCATTGTTTCACTTTTTAAAATTCTCCTTTATCCATTGAAATCTCCAGGGTGGTACCAGTGAGGACAAATGAAATATGAAAACCATTATGCCATCATGAACATTACTTTCCACTTCCTTTATACTGAGAAATTAAAACATAACTAAAAATAAAAAGAAATGCATATAAAAAATTAGGTAAAGCACACATTTGCTGGGGAAAGGAGATACATGATAATAATCTTAAATTATAAATAAACGCATTCACCACAATAGAGATTATCTAATTTCTAAAGGTAATGTCCTGATTTTTTTTAACCTTAAAGATTTACGCTCCCTGAGAAACTTGACTAATCTGACCTTTATTTGAAAGGTAATTCCCTATGTAAATGAATCTTTCTAGGATAAGTTTTCTTTTCTTTTCTTTTTTTTTTTGAGATAGAGCCTCAAGCTGTTCCCCTGGGTAGAATGCCGTGGCATCACAGCTCACAGCAACCTCCAACTCCTGGGCTTAAGCGAGTGTCCTGCCTCTGCCTTCCAAGTAGCTGGGACCACAGGCGCCCACCACAGCGCCTGGCTATTTTTTGGTTGCAGCCATCATTGTTTTGGCAGGCCCAGGGTGGATTCGAACCTGCCACTTTAGGTGTATGTGGCTGGCGCCTTAGTCACTTGAGCCACAGGCGCCAAGCCGGATAAGTTTTCAATAACTAGTTCTATACCTATAGGGACAGGTGACAGAGAAGATAGCTAATAGCTATCATTTGTAAGTGACTTCCTTAAAATTTCCTCTTTATAATTTTTTAGAAAGGAACATATGTCTCTCATTAGTTATTTTAGTTGTTTTTTTATGGTCATTTTTGATAAAATATAAAACCTTGCTTTTCCTCTCCCTAACAAATTAAAAAAAAAATAACTATGTCTTTTAATGTCCACAAAATAAAATACTTAACAGTGGGATACTGTCCATTTAATGATATTTTTACTCCTCAAACCCTTTGGCCAGAATCTTGAGGATTCTGTTTTAAGTCAAATAGGAAACATTAGGTAGTTACTCTCCTTCTTAATGTCTTTCAATGGTTTCTTTTATAAATTTGAATAAATTGAGCTTATTATTGCCTACAATATTCTTTGTGATTTTTTCCTCTGCCAACATTTCCAATATCAATTCTTAACCATTTTCACCCTCACTAACTACACTCTAACTTTTCTGTTCCTCTTTTTGGTCTTCAAATGTACCAAGCTCATAAGTCTTTAGTCTTTACTTTTTTTTTTTTACTTGCTACAGAATACTATCTCTCTCTGACACTATGCTTTTTGTGTGTATATGTGTTGTTTTTTTAAAATTTTTTATAAATTTTAAAACTCTTTCTGATCCTATGTCAGACCTGGTCCAACATAATAGTTTTCCTGTTCCATTTTGATGTCGGAAGACATTCTACGTAGTGCAACTCAAGAGAGTATGCAGCACCAGAGAACAAAGTGAAGAATGTTAGTGAGTATGTTGACAGTAAATGCAAAGAACTTTATATACGGGGAAGAAATGTGGCCATAGATGAGAGAACAGTAGGTCTCAAAGGAAGGATTCAATTCAAGTGCTACAATTTGAAGAAGCCTACAAATTAGGGCCTACAAATTTTTTGCCTGTGTGATTCAGAAAATGGTTATGTGCTGAAACATTCCCTACTATGGCAAGACAACAACAGAGAGTCTTATTTGTTCTGATTTGCCAACTACATCTCAAATAGTGATTAATTTGCTGCAAGTTTTGCAACCACATATGTGTGTTCAGGCTATCAGCTATGCCGACAGGTTCTACACAAGCCCTTAACTAGCTTAGGAATTCCATACAATGACAATACATATAACAGGAACACTCATGACTTCTAGGAAGGATTTTTCCAAGTGATCTGAAAAAAAGAAACTTTAGGAATATGAATTATATGCCTATCAATGTGACATGAAAATCATGTGCTTCTCATTCCATGACAAGAGGTTAGTGACAGTACTGAGGACAGTCTTTGTCCCTCAAACACAGTTGACTACTGGTTTTAGGAGAAAACAACCTGTTTAATTTGAAAAACTGAGAGCTAGTTTTAGAGTACACAGAGTTTATGGGAAGAGCGGACAGAACTGATCAGTGCTGTGGATGTTACAGATTTAGGAGGAGGTCCTACAAATGGTGGAAAATATTTCTTTTCTGAGTGATGGAAGTTGCCGTTGTGAACAGCTACATCCTTTACTCATTAGATAAGCAGAAGAATGGAGAAAAAGTACAGACATGCCTTTCTTTTTTTTTTTTTTTTGAGACGGAGCCTCAAGCTATTCCCCTGGGTAGAGTGCCATGGCATCACGCTTACAGCAACCTCCAACTCCTGGACTCAAGCGAGTCTCCTGCCTCAGCCTCCCAAGTAGCTGGGACCACAGGAGCCCGCCACAACGCCTGGCCATTTTTTTTTTTTTTTGGTTGCAGCCGTCATTGTTGTCTGTCGGGCCCGGGCTGGGGATTCGAACCCGCCACCTTAGGTGTATGTGACTGGTGCCTTAGCCGCCACAGGCGCCGAGCCAGACATGCCTTTCTTAAGGAGAAATCTCATCACCCAGCTTGTGAGCAATATGAGAAACAGAAACTCAAGAAAGGGGGAAGACCATCAGCTTCTGGCACTGAGGAAAGGCTAAATGGGAAGATGGATTTTATAATGCAAAATGAAAAAAAATCAACAAAAGATTGCATGGTTTGCACAAGAAATGAGAATGGTGGAATGAAAGAAATAATTTTCTACTATGAGAAAAGCAAGAGGAAGCCTGGACTTCGTACTGGAAATTGCTTGAAGAAGTATCACACTCAAAAAATTATAAACAAAAACACTTTATTTTATGTAATATAAAATAGATAACAGGATCATCAGGAGAGTTCATATTTATGTTTTTCTATTTTAAAACTGTAGCATAATTATAAGTAATCTTCCAACGTGTTTCCTGTCCCAAATAAATAAGAGCTAGGGGAGAAAAATTGGGGTGGCAGAAAAATTGGACTGGAAAGGGTAGTTCAACTTATCATTATTCACTTGAATATAAGCCTGAAAGACCTGGACTCTCGGTGATCTTATTCACATGTCTAGAATAGTAGCTGAACATTGACAGTGCTTAATAAATGACACATTTGCTAAGTGACTGACCAAGGCATGAATGAAGAAAATATTTAACTTCTTCAAATGGACTTTTCCCTTTCTTGTTCTTCTAATTGTTCTCTTCCATTCAGCAAACTCTGTGCTGACCTAACAACTTCCTTATGGAAGCTTTCACTTCCTGGTTGCGAAGCGTATAAATCATAGGGTTCATCAAAGGGAAGATGACTGTGTGGAAGAGGGAGACCACCTTGTCAGCCGGGAAAGCCCGGAAGGGGCGTGTGTAGATGAAGATGGCAGGTCCAAACATGAGGAACACGATGATAATGTGGGTGGTGCATGTGGAGATTGCCTTGTTCTTCCCTTCTGAGGAGTGCCCCTTCACGCGGCAGAGGATGACGGTGTAGGAGGCCAGAAGCCCCAGGAAACACAGGAGGCTGAGCAGGCCGCTGTTGGAGACCATCAGGAGCTCCACCACGAAGGTGTCAGTGCAGGCCAGCTTGATGACCTGCGGGACGTCGCAGAAGAAGTTATCCAGCTGGTTTGGACCACAGAAAGGCAAGTGCAGGATAAGGGCCACTTGTACAATGGAGTGGGCAAAGCCTCCAAGCCACAGCGCCAGCAACAAGGCATAGCAGGTTCTGGGGCTCATGAGAGCGGAATAGTGTAAGGGCCTGCAGATGGCTATGTAGCGGTCAAAGGCCATCACAACAAGAAGGAACATCTCCCCTGCGCCGAGAAAATGCAAGAAGAAGAGCTGAGTGATGCAACCTCGGTAGGAGATCACCTTCTTGTCAGAGAGGAAGTCCGCCAGCATCCTCGGAGCCACGATGAAGGAGTAGGAGGCATCCAGGAAGGCCAGGTTGCCCAGGAAGAAATAGAGAGGAGCAGTGAGGCCAGGGTCTGACCTTATGGTGAGGATGATGAGGAAATTTCCAGGGAGGATGATGAGGTAGAAAATTAAGACAAGCGCAAAGACCAGGAGTTGAGCATTTTGAGACTGGGTCAGACCAAGGAGGATGAATTCTGTTACCACTGTGCTGTTTTCTACCTCCATCACCTCACTCTGCAGAAAAAAATAAAGCAAAATGTTATATGTTAAATGTTATATGTTAAATGCCTTTTCCTCTGTTTCATAGTTCCTCTTCAGATTAAAAACGTTATTTGCTACAACCAACCTTCCCTAGTTAAAACAACTTATGCTCCACAACTCACCTGTCCCCAGGTTAACCTCTCTCTGCTTCATTGTTCTGATTTTTCACTAAGATACTGTTTTTCTACTTACACTCTCATTCCCATTTAACCATGTCCTTCTAGATAACTGGAGTCCTGTGGGACTATAGGGATGAGGGATGCTAGACATTTACTGATTAAAGTAAAACTTAACTCAAGGTTGTGTGTTTTGTTTGTTTATTTTTATGGCAGTAGTGGCAATGTTTCTTCTGTAATTTAGATTAGTTGCTGAGTTTTTAGTACCTTCTCTTCATTGGCACAAAACAAACTGCTTGCGAGGTTACTTCTCTCCTTCAGTTCCTATAGACTCTTTCCTGCCTGGTTGTAACCTATCTGCCTGGTCTCCAAATTTGTGCCTTGTTAGTTCTCATCACATGGTTCTGCTTTGGTGCCCTTTTGGTACCTTTTACTTCAATCTCATTACCAGGCTTTCAAGCAAGATTTCTCCTAATTTTTCTGGATTTAACTTTGTCTAAATAAGAATTCTATTCATGTTGGAAAAATCCAGAATTAAGGTTTAGTGTATACTAGTCTCCAAAATAAGATGGGCTTATGCCAGGGGGTACACAAGTTAATCCACTGGGGTGCATAAAAATAATGAAATTTCTCTCTGTAATACTGTAAGGTATGTTTTAAAAATTATACATTTGTGATTATTTTCTAATTTTTATGTTAATATAGAAAGACAAACATCTTTTTTTCTTTTTCTTTTTTTTTTTTTTTTTGAGACAGAGCCTCAAGCTGTCCCCCTGGATAGAGTGCCATGGCATCACAGCTCACAGCAACCTCCAACTCCTGGGCTCAAGCGAATCTCCTGCCTCTGCCTCCCAAGTAGCTGGGACCACAGGTGTTCGCCACAACGCCTGGTTATTTTTTGGTTGCAGCCATCATTGTTATTTGGCGGGCCCAGGCTGGATTCAAACCCGCCACCTTAGGTGTATGTGGCTGGTGTCTTAGCCACTTGAGCCACAGGCACCAAGCTGAAAGACAAATATCTTATAAATAAATGCTCAAATACTATGCAGTTCACTCTTGAATGATTTACAAGATGAAATATTGCTAATGATAAGAAAAAACTATAACATATATAAACGCTAGTCTTGATGTTTGATTATATGTTACACTTATTTTTCAGAAGTGTTATGGATACAGAAGAATGCAATTTGGTAACAAAAAAGGGGTGAAGTACTGATGCATGTTACAACATAGCTGTTATGGACAAGGAGCCAATCCCAAAAGAATACATATTATTTGGTTCAATTTATGAAAAATGTCTAGAAAGAAAAATTTATAGAGGCAGAAAGAAGCAGAATAATGGTTGCCTAGGTCTAGAGGTGGGATGGAGATTGACATAATGAATATGTGGTATCTTTCTGGTGTGATGAAAATGTTCTAGAACTATATCATGTTCATAGTTCCACAATTCTAAATACACTTAGAACTATCCAATTGTATATTTTATTTTAAATGATGAATTTTATGATCTGTTGACTGTATTTCAATATCTGTCTTAAAAAAAAAAAACAACAATGCCATTGAATGTTGGGGGAGGGAGAATGGCAAGGGATAAATTCCTAATTGGAATTTGACAGAAACTATTAATGACATCCCCAGAAAGAAGAGCTAGAAGGAGAGATACTAGGAAAAGGACAAAGAAAAATCAGCTACATAAGAACTCATGGGAAATTTAGGCAATACGTTGGTATTTTATAGCAGGGCAATCAGGAAATAGTAGGACATTTGTTTTATTTGCTTACTGGCATTTGTCACTGTCAGCCAAATGTTGTGGCGCAAGTATGCACAACACATGAGCACATATTTGTGCATGCAAATACACATTCACATCCGTATAAACGTGTACATGGTGAGTGTAAGAAAATTCAAATTGGAAAAAAGACCACTTTGGTCCCCTTCAAATCATAATAGCTTGGAACTCCCTTTTCTCTTTGACCCGTGTAAATACCTATTGTCTACACATTCATACTCACTCTGCCTACAGAAACCAGTGCTTAGAAAGGCAACCAAAGCTCCCTCTCCTATTCTTACACTGTGTGCACTGCAGGAGCATGCTTATAGTTAGCTTGTGCTCTTTCAGGCTGACGATGCCGAGACACAGGTAGCACCTGAGAGCTACTTTCTCCCCATCTCCCTTTGCTTTTATTTCCTACTATCTTCTTCTAGTCATTGTTACCGGACATGGACAAATTTTTTATTCCAGTAAGATAAGGCAAAGAAGCACTGTATTCATAGGCCAATAAAGAAGCCTAAATGATTTTCAGTATCTGTAATCCTTCTTCTTACCTCAACTGATAGAAAAACTCACCTGGTGCTGAAGATGCACAGAGAGGGTTCCCACACCTCTCCCCTCCTCAGAGTGCAGACCGACAAGCAACACTGTGCATGTCTGGACTCCAGACTGCCCCCACTCCAGCTCCTGAAGCCCAGTGTTAGGGGGCCTGATCACCATCCTAGCAGCTCATTCTAGCATCCTCCCCCATTCATATACTCTTGCTTCTTTCTTATTTCTCATCATTTCATATTCTCTTTCTGCTAATTCTGCCTTCATACACTCGTTTTATAAACTTATATATATTTTTTAAAAGTTTGCTTTTAGCTTTTTGGTTTTCTGTTACTTTCTCTTGTTTTTCTTCCAAATCCCTTGCTTTTCCTGTCTCTTTTCTTCCTTCTCATTCCCTTTCTCCTTTCTCTCTTTCACTTTGTTCTCTACATATGTCCTACTCAGTGTACTCAGTGTCTACCCTTCCATTGATTGTACCCACTCTAAGGTACAAGGAGCACACACAGTAGGTAGGTGCTTCCCATGTAATCCATCTGAATGCATTTTTCTATAGGCTGAAAATGCTTTCCTCCTTCTCCAGTTTTCTTCTTAAACATTATTCTCTTTGAAGTGTACTCAGTCTGAATCACTCAGTAATTACACCACATTTTCTTACATATTTTGTCATTTTTAACTCATCTGATAAAACTGATAAAAATATAACTAACTGATAAAAGTATAGTGACTTAACTTTGTGCTGTAAAATGTATCACTGGTTTGGGAACCATTCTGCCTTGCTGAGTTTTTGTACCTGCAACTGGGGAACTGTATATAGGCAAGTTATTTAGTCTCTTGATACCTATATTTTGCATTTATAGAAGAGAAGTAATAATTCTATTCTTTTTACTCCACAGGGTAGGCAGTGATTTTCAACTCATGTTGAAAATCTCTAAGATGAGAGCATCTTAGATGTGCTTCAGAAAATTTCAAAGATCATTAAGTTATTTGTGAAAGAAGTTCAAAGCATGGTATTTCTCTCTCCTTCCTTTCTTCCTCCCTTTCTCTCTCTCTCTCTCTCTCTCTCTCATCTCACTCTGTGCCCTGGGTAGAGTGCCATAGTGTTATAGCTCACACCAACCTCAAACTTTGGGCTCAAGTGATCCTTTTGCCTCAGCCTCCTCCCAAGTAGCTGGGACTACAGGTTCCTGCCATAATGCCTGGATAGTTTTTTTCTGTTTTTAGTAGAAATAGGGTCTCTTGCTCAGGCTTGAACTCCTAAGCTCAAGTAATCCTCTGGCCTTGGCCTCCCAGAGTGCTAGGATTACAGGTGTGAGCTGCTGTGCCCGGCCATATTCTTTTCTTTTCTTTTCTTTCTTTCTTTCTTTCTTTCTTTCTTTTTTTTTCCTTTTTGAGTATGCCATGGAAGTCTAACTACAGATTCAAGTGCATCATGAGATTAAAAAAATAAAGGGTTGAAAACACTGAATTAGACAGAGATTATGAAGATCAAATGAGATGATTAGAAGCTAATCCATGTCTGCTTGTACTGAACTAAGAAAACAAGCATTCGGTTATTAAATAAATTCTAGTAAAAAATGATAAATAGACATTATGTCAGTAGGTGTTTTGTTACCATCTTGAGATTAATCCCAGGGAAGATTATTACTACTTAAATCTGAATGGCTTTCAGGGTAAAAAGTTGTGAGGGTTTTAGGAAGGGTCTGGTGTCATAAAATTTTCTCATCTAATTCAGCCAGGGTTTGCGAATCAAGTCTTTCTTGTTTTAGGATCCCTAACTTTGTGTTGCTGGATCATGTACAGGAGAAGAAACATATGCCAGCTGAGAGTGGGAGCCAGGAGGTTTGCAAACTTGTGAAGTCAATACAGTTGGTTTCCCTGAGACTCCACTTACCTTTTTTGACTGATAGTGACTCTTGATCTCTTCCCCCCCTTTACCTTTGGTTTAGGTATGATGTTCAAATTAAAATCCAGATGGTGAATCTCCCTAAGCCATTGGTATTTTTATTTTTGTGTAAATGTGAAATTTAAAGTTTCAGCACCTTTAAAATAATACTAGGCATCAGACAAGGCGTGAGGTTTACTTGAGAAACAAAGTAGAAAGTGCCATATGTCCAGATTTAGAACTCACCCTCACTCAGTTTCTGTAGCATTATTCTGTTCTCATAAATTTCAAGGCAGCAGATGTCCCAAATAGTATGACTTTCCCCTAATTTCTTCTTTTTCTCTATTTTATTCAAATATAAAAAATTATTTAAAATTTCACCTGTCCGTGAGTCCAATGCTGCTCTAAAACTGATGTCTATCCTTTCTATCTGATAAAAGGAAGATTAACTGATCATTCCAGAATTTGTGCTTAAATATATGCACTCGTGTTAGAATATTATAGATTCTGAAATCTCCTTTGTTAATATATGGTGCAATAGAGGATGTGTTTGGGGGTTTTACAGCTACCTGAAGTCTGCAGAGGTTTACCGATGGGAATTATTAGACTGTCAACTAGAATTTGACAAAAACAAAAGAGATGAAAATATTTAAAAAATTGAATATTCTAAACACATGCCAGTGAAATCCCCACTGAATCTTACTTGGGTTTGGGATTTAACATTTTATCAGTAATAGTGACAATGGAATGACTCATATGTTTACTAGGCATAATGAAAGTAGCAGGCCTGGAGAGCCTATTTTAGTTCTTGTTATAGTATCCACATAAATGATAAGGAACCACTGCTGTTTTTTATAAGAAATTAAATAATGAGACAAAGTCAATGGTCAGGATGTTAACATGTGCATATTTTGGGTGCAGAAGAGTTAGAGAATATATGTATTATGCTCAAAAATATTTTTTAGGGATAGTCTTCAAATAAGAGAATTTTAGAGTGTCTTGTATGCCACTTTCTCTAGTAGTGTTCTTCTCAAATAATAGTGTTTTTTTTCTTTGAATATGTGGTTCCTGAATTCTGCTATAGCAAAATGAAAACCTTTCCATTTTAAATTAAAGAACATAAAATATGTAATCACATGAATATCTACATAATTTAACTTTTTGTAATACATTAAAAAGATGGCTCTGAGTCACATTAAAATTAAAATATCAAACTTACATGTGAGTCACATTAAAATTAAAATATCAAACTTAAATCTTATAAAATAAACATAATACACAGTCAAGTATACTTTCATTCATATTTATGTGCAGGTCAGCCAGAGATGCAGAGGGAGATGTTGAAAAGTGGAAAAAGTAAAGAGATGGAAATAATGTTTTTAGCAGTTTTTTTCTTTTTTCTTTTCTTTTTTTTTTTTGAGACAGAGCCTCAAGCTGTCCCCCTGGGTAGAATGCCATGGCATTACAGCTCACAGCAACCTCCAACTCCTGGGCTCACGCGAGTCTCCTGCCTCCACCTCCCAAGTAGCTGGAACCACAGGCACCCGCCACAATGCCCGGCTATTTTTTGGTTGCAGCCGTCATTGTTGTTTGGCGGGTCCGGGCTGGGGATTCGAACCCGCCACCTTAGGTGTACGTGGCTGGCGCCTTAGCCGGTTGAGCTATAGGCACCGAGCCCAGTTTTTTTGTTATTACAATCTATGTTGCAATTTTAAACAGATGTTATTTTCCTTTGGTGAAAGTATATCTGTAGGGTAAATTCCCAGACAGACAGAAAGTTAAAAGAGAGAACAGAGGAAACAAATGGAAAGACATACATAAAAAAATAGAAGATAAAATGAAGAGAAAGAGAAACAATACCCACAGAGACGCATGTACCACAAAGCCATATATACACTATAGAAAAAAGAGGAAAAGGGGAGAGACATAGAAATATATGTATTCTAAATAAATATATTTCCTACCTGAAAGGAATGCAAAGTCCTTAGTGTTTTACATTTTATTATAGTTTTATTTTACCCAATTATAAACTTCTTAGGGGTGTCATATATCAATATTTACCATAATGCTTTAGAATTAGTTAAAAATAATAATGAATAGATGCACCTCTGATTAACTTGAAGTAGCTTACTAAACGAGGTATCCTGTCAGGGTGAAAATACCAAAAGACTAAAGACAAGATTGTAGCCCTGGCTCTAACCATAATAGTTCTGTTTCTTGGGGACATGTCACAAACTTCCTCAGATATTTCCTCTTATAAAAGAATGGAAATATGTTTTTTTTTTTTTTACAGAAAGTTTTAATGGCTTATAATTTGGAAAATTTATTTTATGGGTTAACAATTGGGCACCGATTGTGATATACAAGATCTTGGCTTTAGGGATTTGGCATCCTAGTAGAGAAAGCCAGCAAAGAGCAAAGAAAACAGGCAGTAAAACACCCGAACATGAAAGAATGTTATAGAGTAGTGTGTTTGAGAGTGAATGGGGATAAGAGGGGGGCAACTTTAGATTGGGTTGTTAGAAAAGGTCTTTCTGAAGAGTTCCAAATCATGAAGGAAGAGCATTCCAAGTCTTGATGAACAAGGATAGAGGGTAGAGCTGGTGCCTTAAGGAACAAAAAGAAGACCATGGTGGTGAGAGTGGTGGGCATGTGGAGGGAAAGTATAAGGCAACCCCAGAGAGGTAGGCAGAGGCTGCTCCGGGGATATTACTCGGTCATTATTCTCAGTGTGCAACCATAATGCAAACAGTTCAAGTCTGAAAGTCATTCTAGTTATTAGGTAGAGAAGGAATCTGAGGGAGGCGAGTATGGAAGCAAGGAGAACAGTAGAGATTTTGCAGTTTCAAGCACAGGAGGTGGTAGTAGAAAGAATTAAGAGAAACTGACATGCATTTTGATGGTAGTGACATTAGGACATGATGTTTGAAAGGAAGAATCAGAAATAACTCCTAAAATTTTGGATGAAATAACCATTTATAGCAGTGCAATTTAATAATATGGCGAGGCCTTAGATCAAGTGAGGTGAACCATTAGAAAGAAACTATGCTGTTTTAACATATCCATTTAATTTTTACATAGGAAATATTATTTTCATGGTTAAGCATTTTTTAAAGTAGAAAAAATAAATATAGCACAGTGAAAAGTCTTTACATCCCAGTCCCCTTTATGTAATGGAGGAAATTGTGAAATTTTTGTGCAAATTTTTAAAAATGTAACTATGTAGTGGATACATAAATAAATTTTGTATTTTGTATTTTTCGTCTCTTAAAAACAAAACAGTTCCTTCTTAGAGCCTCCCTCTTCTTGTGCTGTATCACACACAGATAAAAGTAACCATTTGATGTTGTCAACATTCTACCTAGAAAATTCCTGAGCCATATCTTAAATAAAAGTGTACATTTTTTAACTTGCCATATTAATTTGGGTGACAGCATTGGCAAACATTTCACTATAACAGAGAATGCTTTCTTCCACCCTCCCATTAGCAAGTTCCTAGCTCCTCTAGCCCCACTAATCACTTCCTCAATGGCCTTCATGCTTCTGCCCGCTGCTTGGCCCCATAGTCAATGACATATATTTTTGGTTTTTGTTACAGCATTATCCTAGTACTGATGCCTATTCCGGTGCCTATTTCTATTACAATCATTTATAAGTGATTAAAGATATATTCACGTGAAGAAGTCCATTTCCCCAATTCCTTCCATCTGGCTGGTTTTGTGACTTAATTAGACCAATGGAAGTGTTTTGTATCATAGATTTCTCCTGTCTCTACGTGGTGAATTCTTGGTAATGTGACGATGCCATTCCTACAATCCAAAAGTGAATTTTGTTTCTCTATTCTCTTGAAGTTTAACTGGCTTTGTGACAGCTGTGATTAATAGAATGATGTGGAAGGGGCATTCTTGAAGTTTCAAGCTTAGGCATTAGTATCATTGAGCAAGCAAATAATGAGATTTCTATTAAGCCCAGACATCCAGAGTTCCCTTCCCCTAGATCTCCTTTGACCTTGGAGAATATAATCAGACACTGCCTATAAGAATTTATAGCTGAATAGAAACTCTCCCAGGGGTATATACAAGAGGTGTTTGGTAAAGAAACAAAACAAGAAGATATTGCTCTAGAATAAATAATGCGTGTATCATTTCTACAATGTGCATTTTTTTTCTTTTCTTGCCAAGACCAATTAAAAGATACTATTCCAAATACTATTTTAAATCACTTTGTTGCTTTTGACATTTTTTAATCAATATTCTTTTTTATTATATGAAAAATCATTTACAAATGATAAGACATAAATCTTAAGTGCATAGATTCAAGTATTTTATTTTTTTATGTACACAACTGTGAAATCACCACATTTATTAAATTACAAAATATTTTCTCTTAACTTGAAATTTCCTTGGACCTTTTATAGTAAATACCTCTAAAGATAACAACTATTCTCATTTCTATCACTAAATATTGGTTTTATCTATTTTTGAATTTTATTTAAATAAAATCTCATTTACTCTTTTGAGTGAATTATTATATTCTATTTAATATAATAATGGGTTGGAAATATCTGTGTTTTGTTTAACGTACCAGTTTTATTTTTGTTCTTGAGAAGTGTCTCACAGTGTGAATCTACTCTAATCCCATGTTGGTGGCTACTTCCCAGGTGACCAAAATTAACACAATTGGTAATGGGAATGATCTGACCAAGCAGGTGATAAATGAGAATTTGTGTCAGGGTCACTCACCAACCTGAAGGGAAAATAGGACTAATTCCTATTAGTAGATGAGACATAGATGAGTAGTGATCTAGGAAAATATGCTGTTGAAGAACATCAGCGATTCAGGCATTTGAAAGATAAAGGGAGAAATAGTCCTATAAACAGTGGAGTTATTTGCTTATTGCTAAGTTGCACTGACTCCTTGTAGAGGAGTAATAAGTTGAAGGCCACTAACAAGCTGTTGTTTGTTGAGTGTGAAAACTTAGGGATTCTTTGGTAGTTTACAAAGACAGCCTTATTTCCTGTAAGAAGGAGTAGACTTCGACAAGAAATAGAAGAGTCACACAGCTCTGGAAATATATAAATACTCAGTCAAGGCATGTATCTTATGCTAAGGTCAGGGTACTAATAGGAAAAATCTATAACCCTGCAATGTGGGATGAGGGCATCTAAATGAGTGCCTCTGAGACATGGGGACACCTTAGTAAGAGCTCAAATTTGCTCCTGTTCAAAGACACTTCAGAGGCCTCACTTCTATAAGGCAACAGGTGACACTTTTGGCTTGGCTTAACTTATTTACAAGATGATAACTAAAGTCTCAGTAAAACCTCTGGGACATGCTGGCTCTGATAAAGGAGAAAAGGGATGATATACTGAAGCAATTGAAATTAGTTTTCATGTACTGACAAGACCCATGGAATACTCCTAGAATTAGAATTTTTCTTACAGCCTTATTGAGACAGAATTAACACTCTGTAAAATTCACTTACTGTCAGTGTACATTTAGTATATTCACAGAGCTGTGCAACAATTATGACAATATCAATTTTAGAATATTTTCATCTCCCCCCCCCAAAAAAAATCCCACAATTTTTATCCGGGAATGTTGCATACACATATACAATGGGATATTATTTGGCATCAATATTGATATACACTATGATAAGAATGAATCCTGAAAACAGGAATTAGACAATTAATTCAGTTCCAAAAGACCACATTGTCGCCTTCTCCTCCAGTGTTTACTTTTTGGATGTTATGATTAAAGTGATATTACATTTCCTTTATTCACTTATGAATTGATGGGCACTTAGGCATTTAGGTTGATTCCATATCTTTGCAATTGTGAATTGTGCTAAAATATGTAAACATAAAATACACATATTGCTAGGACTACAACTTTAAAGCACTCTATAAAGTCTCTACAGGATACATACTGCTTAGAAGGAGCAAAGGGGAAGCATTAGGTACAAGCCTATAAAGGATGGAGATGTCTGGGTAAAAGCAGAGCATTTTAAATTTGATGTCAAAGAGATCATAGAACATTAATTTAGTCTAATGCCCATGGACCATCGATCTAAATTTATAATTTAGGACACTTTCAGGCTTTCTGTATGCTACTTTATTCACCTTGAATACTTTCTGCTTTGTTATGATATGAATGCCTGGAGTACATCGAGGCTTTTAAAATTTACTCTTCATCCATGTGGATTAACACAATAATAATATTCTTACTTGTGTCTAGAGAGATTTACAGGAGCCAATATGAACAAACATGAACAAAATAAGGCAAAATGTGCTAGGCGTAACTTGTTTGTCAGGTGAAATTTCTGTTTGCTTAAGAAAGAAGTGTATGCCTCATGCCAGTAACTGACAGTTACTGCATGCATCTATTTGCTTCTAAAAAATAACCTGTATGCCTTGTTAAAAAATAATAATTCTTTCTTACATTAGGAGCCACAAAAATGTAAGTGTCATTGTGTATACCTGTGGATTTAGAAGTGTTTATGCAATGCTGTTTACATTTGGTTATCTAAAGAATTTCGTTAAAGATCCCTAATCAAAAGTAGACAATTTATATTTGATTTCTCTTTATTTAAGGAATTTAGTCTTGGATATAGATGAGTTTCTAAACATGTTGGTTTCCCCTAGGGTTAAGACCAAAGACTTAATTCTCTCATCACTTGTGAATTCACCAAGTTGTATCAGTTGTGTGACTTTCATTAGGATGTGCTTCCTCTGGAAGCCCTAACTCAAGTGGTCTGGGTGATGGCAGGTGAACAGATTAATGAAAAATGAAGCGATCATAATGATATTTGAAGAAATTTTAATTCTCTTTATTCGATTACATGGAGATGAATATTTATAATTAATGTGTTGATTGAACTTTTATTCATATACAATTAAGATAAAAAAATTTACACTGAGCAAGGCTTATAAGAAAATTTAGTGACCATTGATGAGTTCTTAACATAGATAACAATGCTTTACTATCTATGTATGTGACTACGAAGAGAGGCTGGGTGGTTATTACTATTCTAATGACTTTTATTGATTAATGGTAATCAGTAAATTATTCGAGTTTAGCAATTGACAGAAGCATTAGAATTTCACTAAGTCCTTTGCAACTGTGTAGATCTTCAATACAAGTCAACAATACTAGAGCAAGATCATGGAAGGCACTCTAAAATAATTTCATGGTATAACAATGTAATTAAGTGAGGAAATTATAAAGACTAACTAACAAAACATTAGAGATGAGTTTATGTTCTAGAAGAATTTTTCTGTTTGTTTTTATATGTAACCCTTCCATGATTTACAAAGAGGATAGGGTGGTAAATTTGCTAGTATATTTCTCACCCACTCTGACTGAGGATGTGAATGTTCTATAATTTAGTATGCCACCTAACCATTAGCAATCAGTCATAATTGCCATGAGTAATAAAGCCTTCTAAAATTTGTCTTCTGAAGATATATATGCCAAATTTTAGTGTTTTGTTACTACTTAACAAAGTAAAGTACTTCCTTTCCAAAGAAAGGAAAGTATTCTTAAATACAAAAATTAGGAATATAGAATGTGCACCAATTGGATGCCTAGAGATGATTATTCAAGTTAACTGATAAGCTATCGTATGTAGAATTTCCCAGAATAAAGCTGCATTTTTTAAAGGATATAGTCTAGGGCCAAATTTAAGTAGAGCAAAAGTGTTCAGAAAGGAAGAGGGGGATAAAAAAGGAACACAGTTTGATTTTCAAGATAGATTATTCTGTCAAGATATTAGGAAATGGTCTGGTATATTTTTGCATAAATTTAGGTTTGTATTTGCTTTTAGAAGGCCTTATTATGAGTTTCAATAAACTCACTGTTAGTGTCATTTAATAAATTCAGGCTACCTACGTGAAAGAACCAAGAAACTATTCTCTCTGCTTTTACTTTTGATACAGTTTATCTCCACTTACAAGAATAGAGCTCTAACAAACTTTAATAGTATTTTGAACCTTATACTTCCCATTCCAAAAACCCTTTCATAACTTTACATTTCTGATAAAAAAGGATCCATTAGATGTTCATATTCTAGTCTACCACCTTCTATAAAATCTCAGGATCAAATTAGCTCCCTTAATACGTCGACCTCCTTCACAAAGCTTTACCTTCAGTTACCTACAAGTTCTTTCTCACTCTGCAATATACTGGCATTTGCATCTGGAATGCTTTTTCCTCTCCAATGTCTAACTTTGTTGATTTCTTAGTACTTGGTTTAACTGTCCCCCCCCCCTTGGAGTGGTCTCCTAAGACCACCATACCTGACATAGCTACCTCCCCTTACCTTGTTATTCTCTCCAGGGCAGGGTCCAGATATACATGTATCTCACTATCAATGCAGGTGTATTGCTTGGAAAAGTCTGTAACTTAGTAAATGCAAAGAAGATTGTTTCACAAATGAATGAATTCATCTAAAAGAACATTGGCAAATCCATGTTGTTTGGTATAGGAAGATAGAATAGAAAGTACACAGTTTTAATTTTTAATATTTTAATTGATGTTGAATTTTTACAAAACTATTGGGTACTCTACGAAATACTTGATATATTCATTTCTAAACAAATTTTTATATTTTACTATGGATGATTAGTCCTTTGAGGCCACACAGTAAAAACAAATGCTCTACAAATCCAGATTCAGTTTCCATTCCAGTGATGGGCTGATAACAAATATTAGATTATACTGATAACAAATATTAGATTAACAAACAACTTTGCAAATAAAAATGTATGCTAAACACCATCTTGGGTGTAATCTCACTAAAGTTTCCTATTTTACATCCTAATTCACTGGATTATGCAATTTTTGAAAAGAGCCATTATTTTTACATATGTTAAAGATTCTAAGACAATGAGGTTCACAATAAATGCCTGCTATTCAAGGGATTATATATGTGTTATGAACATTTCCTATTAAAAATCTTAAATCAAAAATATCTTAATAATTTCAGGAATTTGGAGGAAAAACTTGATATTGTTTAACATTTTTATTTTAATTATTTGAATAAATAGTTAAGACTCAAACCCAAAAGAGCAGAAAACACACACAGATGCAGACTCACAAATGAGATATTATAAACAATGTTTAAGGGACTAGCCAAGAAGTAATATGTTGGCTGTTCAATCTCTTAAAGGCTGCCTTCATTTCCTGATTTCTCAGAGTATAAATAATTGGATTAAGGAAGGGGGTGATTACAGAATAAAATATGGTAAGAAACTTATCGACAGAATAACTGTTAAATGGAAAAGCATAAATGAAGATAGCTGGGCCAAAGAAGAGAGTTACTACAGTGATATGGGCAGACAGTGTGGACACAGCCTTGGAGGATGCGCTGGAGGAACGCTGCCAGATGGTGACCAACATGACGATGTAGGATGCGAGCAACAGAACGAAGCAGACCAGGGACAGGATCCCGCTGTTTGCAATCACTAAGAGCTCCAGGATATAGGTCTCCGTGCAGGCAAGCTTGATGACCAGGGGGAGGTCACAGAAAATGCTATCCACAACATTGGGACCACAGAAAGGTAAACCTGTTGTGAAAACCATTTGGCTTGTGGTATGTATGAACCCAATTGTCCATGAGAGCAGTATAAGCACGATGAGTACTCTGTGGTTCATAATGGTCTGGTAGTGCAAGGGTTTGCATATGGCAACATACCTATCTATGGCCATAGATATTAGGAGAGACATCTCACCACCCCCAAAGAAGTGTATAAAAAACATCTGGGCCATGCAGCCCCACATGGAAATGGTCTTGCATTTTCTAAGGAAGTCTGCAATCACTGTGGGAGTTGTCACAGAGGAAAGACATAAATCAAAGAATGATAAATTTGCCAGGAGAAAATACATGGGTGAGTGAAGATGGTTATCAAATATCACCAAGAGCATGATGAGGAGGTTTCCCACTACGACGGATACATAGACAAGAAAGAAGATTGCAAAGAAGAATATTTGGATTTGTGGTGAATTAGAGATTCCCAGCAGGATGAACTCAGAGACAGTCGATCTGTTATTCAGGATATACATTTTTTCATTTGCATGGGTTTGTCACAAGTTATCTAAAGGAGGAGAACACACAAAATCACAGACACTAGCAAGACAGTAAACCTAATCATTTTATGCATTGCATTGTTTATTCAAGGGACCAACCCTTTTGGCAAAGTGACTGTTTTGTAGCTATTCTTTGGTGATTTGGAGGCCCAGATGCTCACATGATCACAGACCCATTAGAAACTGTGGTGGATATGGAGTGCTTAGATCAGGTTTGCTGTTGGTTAATACAAGGCAAGGTCAGTAGGATACTTGAGTAAACTTGATATCCTTTCATTTTTAGCCCCAGAACAGACTGTGAATGAACACTTAGTTTATTAGAATGATAGTGAAGATTTAGAAAAACATCATGGGAGTAGATTTTCATCTCTTTGTAGCTCTCAGGAAATACAGTGACAGACACACTTTTGTCACATTCGCAGTACGCACTAAATAGTCTGTGTCCTATGTCGTATTAAAAAGTATACATATTAAAATGTGCATTATGCATTCCTCAAGGAAACTAGAAAATAAGTATTAGAGACCATGCCCTTGTTGGCCATGTATAGTTGAATGTTTTTAGATAGTTACATTGTTAACTGGGATTAAATCTAATCATTAAGGTTTTAGACCTGAACAACCCAGATTGATTCTCAAACTATAGCTGTTTATTCTACACACTCTTTAGTTTGTGCAGTTAATGAAGTAAGTGTATTCTTTCTTTATGCAATTATTGGAAAATTGGATGAAAAGACCATTCATATCTGATATATCTTTTTAATGCATATATTTAATGCATATGTAATGTCTACATAAAAATTTTAAAATCACCATTTTTGAGACTTGAGTCTTGTTCAACTTTTTGAGATTGACTTTAGTCTTGTTCAACTTTTCTCCCTCAAAGAAGTGTAAAGAGTGAGATGAATAATTAACCTCTACTTACCTGAAGTTAACAAAAATGACAACAAAACATAGTTGTATTGCTTGAACTATATCTTTAAGAAAGTAACTTATCATTTTCTTTGGATATTTATTTTCTCACAATGGTTTTCTGAAGGTTTCTTTAACCTTTACTTTTTCCTGCATGGCTATGTTACAGACACTGAGTGACTGATGAGGTAAACTCAGCTAAGCTAAGTGAATTTTTAAAAAGTAAATACTTACATTTAAAGACAACAGGGTACAACCTACATCAATCCATTTAGTTCACAGCCTCCACTTTTGACCTGATGTAGATCTGTTACCCATCCAATTCTTTATTATGGGCCTGTTGTTCATATCCAGTACTCTTCTTATTTTCATCAGAGTCTTAGAGCCAGATCCAGTGATGCTTATGAAGGAAGAAAATCAGATATAGATGCTTTTTCTTTGTACATTTTAACCTTTTAATCACACAGTCCAAAAATGCACTTTCTCTAGTTAACAATAATGAACATCTTTAGGGTTCATTATACTTATTCTTATGCAGTGAGACGATCATGTTCAACTACTGCCTGGGAATTGTCTTTGTTTCTACAAAGTATGCACATGAGTAGACTGACACGAAGAGCACAGGGACCTGCGAAGATGGAGCCTCAAATTACTCAGTTTCTCTAAGTTCTTTCTAGCTGAGTAAGTGATTAAATATTTGGCCATTTTAGACTATTTTCATAGGAAGATTATATTTCCTCATGTGTTTCTTCTCATAAGATTAAAAAGTGTAATGATAGCATCGTTTATGCTATATTGTCAGCAGTAATATTCTATGAGGTTTTATCATACAAAGAATGACACCATAGATTAGGCATTTTATTCTTGCCGTCTTCTTGCTTATTTGACTCTAAAAATAATTGTATACCTAACAGCAACTGAGTGACTTTCTTTATGCTATGTAATAATTCCAGGAATAATCAGTGTGTAGCCTAATAATTTGAACATACCTGGATCCCCACTAAAGATGTCTTATTTGGTTTAGAATCCTGGATTATTTTCTTAACTTAAAATACAAAAGCATAAATTTTTCCAATTTTAACAAAGTCTAATTCTTTCTAGTTTAATTTTCCTCTGTCTAGTTCTCTCTTTAGTTGTGATTTGGCATTTGTATTTTGTTACATATGGTCCTACATAACATTGGACCTGCAAGTATTATGATAGATGAAGTATATTGGTAGAGTATTATATCCAAGTTATGTAACCTACCAGTTTGAATTTAGGAAGTATCACCAGTATGAAATTCTATATGCTCAATCTTCTTCATCCAGTGATTTTATTTTCTGTTCTGCATTCAAAAGACAACAGAATTTAAATACCTTCCTTGATAAGAGGCATAAAGGAGAAAACTATTTTGATTGTTATTAAATCCCTCAGAGACTGGCAGTAAAAAAGCAATAGGGATTGTTAACCCTCTGCCATTACAGAAAGTAAGACACCATTTTTTATCTGTCAAACTGGTCACATTTTAAAGGCAACAGTCAGTACTCAAGAGAATATAGAATGAGAACCAGAGAGGAATTATGAGATTTTTGTGTGACAGTCATACTTTAGTTGGAATTATTATTATTTTCTATAATTAGGATTGATGATTATTTTATTCAGAGAAAATATTTACAATAATTTTAGATTACTATATTAGATTAGTAATTAGTAATTTTATTCTAGATTCTAAATTAGTAATTTTTTTCACATTGACAAATAAAATGTATGTATTTATGGTATACAACATGATTTTTTGATATATGTATACATTGTGGAATAGTAAATCAAGCTAATTAACATATGCATTACCCTACATCAAGTTTTTATGGTAGAAACACTTAAAATACACTCATTAGAAATTGTCAAGAACATAATATATTTTTAACTTTAGTCATTGTGATGTACAATAGAGCTCTTGAACTGATTTCTCCTATCTAACTGAAGTTTGTGTTCTTTGACTAAAATCTCCCTAAATCCCCTAAGAGCCCTACCTCTGGTAACCACTATTCTGTTCTGTTTCTTCGAGTTTGATTTTCTTTTTTAGATTCCACAGATACATGTGATAATATGGGACTTTTCTTCCTATCTCTGGATTGTTTCACTTAACATAATTTTCTCCAGGTTCATCCATGTCATAAATGACAGGACTCTCTTCATTTTTAAAACCTGATTGGTGTTCCATTGCTCAAATATACCACAGGCAGTAAAACACTCAAAAATGAAAGAATGTTATAGACTACTGTGTTTGAGAGTGAATGGGGATAAGAGGGTGCAACTTTAGATTGGGTTGTTAGAAAAGGTCTTGCTGAAGAGTTCCAAATCATGAAGGAAGAGCATTCCAAGTCTTGATGAACAAGGATAGAGGGTAGAGCTGGTGCCTTAAGGAACAGAAAGAAGACCATGGTGGTGAGAAAGTACACCACATGTGGAGGGAAAATACAAGGCAACCCCAGAGAGGTAGGCAGAGGCTGCTCCGGGGATATTACTTGGTCATTATTCTCAGTGTGCAACCATAATATGGACAATTCAAGTCTGAAAGCCATTACAGTATTAGGTGGAGAAGGAATCTGAGGGAGGCGAGTATGGAAGCAAGGAGAACAGTAGAGATTTTGCAGTTTCAAGCACAGGAGGTGGTAGTAGAAAGAATTAAGAGAAACTGACATGCATTTTGATGGTAGTGACATTAGGACTTGCTGGAAGACATGATGTTTGAAAAGAAGAATCAGAAATAACTCCTAAAATTTTGGATGAAATAACCATTTATAGCAGTGCAATTTAATAATATGGTGAGGCCTTAGATCAAATGAGGTGATTGATTAGAAAGAAACTATGCTATTTTAATTATACATTTAATTTTTACATAGGAAATACTTTTTTCATGGTTAAGAATTGTTTAAAGTAGAAAAATAAATATAGCACAGTGAAAAGTCTTTACATCCCAGTCTCCTTTATATAAAGGAGGAAATTGTGAAACTGTTGTGCAATGTTTAAAAAATGTATCTATGTAGTGAATACATAAATTATTTTACATTTTTTATTTTTCCTCTCTTAAAAATAAAACAGTTCCTTTTTAGATTCTCTCTCTCTTCTTGTGCTGTATCACACACAGATAAAAGTAACCATCTGACGTCAACATTCTACCTAGAAAATTTCCTGAGCCATATCTTAAAGAAATGTGTGCATTTTTTAACGTGCCATATTAATTTGGGTGACAGCATTGGCAAACATTTCACTATATCAGAGAATGCTTTCTTCCACCCTCTCATTAGTAAGTTGCCAGCTCCTCTGGCCCCACTAATCACTTCCTCAGTGGAAGGAAGTGATGCTTTCTACATGCTTCTGCCTGTTGCTTGGCCCCATAGTCAATGATATATATATATATTTTTTATATATATATATATATCATTGTATATTGTATATATTGTA
>NW_003852509.1:6249147-6251996 GCF_000181295.1 Otolemur garnettii
TGAGATACTTTGCTAAGAAGAATATGTTCCAGCTTCATCCATGTAAAGATGAAGGAGGTAAAGTCTCCATCTTTCTTTAAGGCTGCATAATATTCCATATATATAATATGGAATATATATATATATCAGAATTTTACAGCATTATCCTAGTACTGATGCCTATTCCAGTGCCTATTTCTATAACAATTATTTATAAGTGATTAAAGATCTATTCATGTGAAGAAGTAGAGTCTATTTCCTGAATTCCTTCCATCTGGCTGGTTTTGTGACTTAATTAGACCAATGGAAGTGTTTTGTATCATAGATTTCTCCTGTCTCTATGTGGTGAATTCTTGGTAATGTGACGATGCCATTCCTACAATCCAAAAGTGAATTTTGTTTCTCTATTCTCTTGAAGTTTGACGGGCTTTGTGACAGCTGTGATTAATAGAATGATGTGGAAGGGGAATTCTTGCAGTTTCAAGCTTAGGCATTAGTATCATTGAGCAAGCAAATAATGAGATTTCTATTAAGCCCAGACATCCAGAGTACCCTTCCCCTAGGTCTCCTTTGACCTTGGAGAGTATAATCAGACATTGCCTATAAGAATTTATAGCTGAATAGAAACTCTCCCAGGGGTATATACAAGAGGTGTTTGGTAAAGAAACAAAACAAGAAGGTATTGCTCTAGAATAAATAATGCATGTATCATTTCTACAATGTGCATTTTTTTCTTTTCTTGCCAAGACCAATTAAAAGATACTATTCCAAATGCTATTTTAAATCACTTTCTTGCTTTTGACATTTTTTTTATCAATATGCTTTTTTATTATATGAAAAATCATTTACAAATGATAAGATACATAAATCTTAAGTGCATAGATTCAAGTTTTTTGTTTTTCTATGTACACAACTATGAAATCACCACACTTATTAAATTACAGAATGTTTCTCTTAAACTTGAAATTTCCTTGGACTTCTTTATAGTAAATACCTCTAAAGATAACAACTATTCTCATTTCTAACATTAAATTTTGGTTTTATCTATTTTTGAATTTTATTTAAATAAAATCTCATTTACTCTTTTAATATGAGTAAATCTCATTTTACTCATTTAATATAATAATGGGTTAGAAATATCTTTGTTTTGTTTAATTTACCAGTTTTATTCTCATTTCTAACATTAAATTTTGGTTTTATCTATTTTTGAATTTTATTTAAATAAAATCTCATTACTCTTTTAATATGAGTAAATCTCATTTTACTCATTTAATATAATAATGGGTTAGAAATATCTTTGTTTTGTTTAATGTACCAGTTTTATTTTTGTTCTTGAGAAGTGCCTCATGGTGTGAATCTATTTTAATCCCACGTTGGTGGCTTTGTCCCAAGTGACCAAAATTAACACAGCTGGTAATGGGAACGATCTGACCAAGCAGGTGATAAATGAGAATTTGTGTCAGGGTCACTCACCAACCTGAAGGGAAAATAGGACTGATTTCTATTGGTAGATAAGACATAGATAAGCCCTGGCACAAGACAGATGCCTGACTGCTAAAGATTTCACTGGTAATGATCTAAGAGAACATGCTGTTGAAGAACATCAGCGATTCAGGCATTTGAAAGATAAAGGGAGAAATAGTCCTATAAACAGTGGAGTTATTTGCTTATTGCTGAGTTGGACTGACTCCTTGTAGACGAATAGTAAGTTGAAGGCGCTAACAGTTTCTTGAGTGTGAAAACTTAAGGATTCTTTGGTAGTTTACAAAGACAGCCTTATTTCCTGTAAGAAGGAGTAGACTTCTACAGGTAGAAGAGTCACACAGCTCTGGAAATATATAAATACTCAGTCAAGGCATGTATCTTATGCTAAGGTCAGGGTACTAATAGGAAAAATCTATAACCCTGAAATGTGGGATGGGTGCATCTAAATGAGTGCCTCTGAGACATGGGGACACCTTAGTAAGAGCTCAAATTTGCTCCTGTTCAAAGGCACTTCAGAGGCCTCCCTTCTACAAGGCAAAAGGTGACACTTTTGGCTTGGCCTACCTTATTTACAAGATGATAACTAAAGTCTCAGCAAAACCTCTGGGACATGCTGGCTCTGATAAAGGAGAAGACATGATGCACTGAAGCAATTGAAATTAGTTTTCATGTACTGACAAGACCCATGGAATACTCCTAGAATTAGAATTTTTCTTACAGCCTTATTGAGATAGAATTAACATTCTGTAAAATTCACCTACTGTCAGTATACATTTAGTATATTCACAGAGCTGTGCAACAATTCTGACAATATCAATTTTAGAATATTTTCGTCTTCCCAACCCTACAATTTTTAGCTGAGAATGTAGCATACACATATACAATGGGATATTATTTGGCATCAATATTTGTATACACTACAATAATGAAGAATCCTGAAAACAGGGAATTAGACAATTAATTCAGTTCCAAAAGATCACATTCTCGCCCCTCTCCTCCAGTGTTTACTTTTTGGATGTTATGATTAAAGTGTTATTACATTTCCTTTATTCACTTATGAATTGATGGGCACCTAGGTATTTAGGTTGATTCCATATCTTTGCAATTGTGAATTGTGCTAAAATATGTAAACATAAAATGCACATATTGCTAGGACTACAACTTTAAAGCACTCTATAAAGTCACTACAGGATACATACTGCTTAGAAGGAGCAAAGGGGAAGCATTAGGTACAAGCCTATAAAGGATGGAGATGTCTGGGTAAAAGCAGAGCATTTTAAATTTGATGTCAAAGAGATCATAGAACATTAATTTAGTCTAATGCCCATGGACCATCGATCTAAATTTATAATTTAGGACACTTTCAGGCTTTCTGTATGCTACTT
>NW_003852509.1:6252677-6256609 GCF_000181295.1 Otolemur garnettii
AAAAAAAAAAAAAAAAAAAGAATTTCATTAAAGATACCTAATTAAAGGTAGATAATTTCTATTTGATATCTCCTTATTTAAGGAAATTTAGTCTTGGATATAGATGAGTTTCTAAACATGTTGGTTTCCCCTAGAGTTCAGACCAACGACTTAATTCCCTCATCATTTAAGTGCATTGTGAATTCACCAAGTTGTATCAATTGTGTGAACTTTCATTAGAATGTGCTTCCTCTGGAAGCCCTAACTCAAGTGGTCTGGGTGATGGCAGGTGAACACATTAATAAAAAATGAAGCTATCATAATGATATTTGAAGAAATTTTAATCCTCTTCATTTGATTACATAGATATGAATGTGTATAATTAATGTGTTAATTGAATTTTTATTCATATAAAATTAAGATAAAAAAACTTACACTAAGCAAGGCTTATAAGAAAATTCAGTGACCATTGATGAGTTCTTAACATACATAATAATGCTTCACTATCTATGTATGTGACTACAGAGAGATGGTGGGTGATTATTACTATTCTAATGACCTTTATTGATTAATGGTAATCAATAGATTATTGGAGTTTAGCAGTTGACCATTCAGAAGCATTAGAATTTCACTAAGTTAGGGGCAGAGTCAAGATGGCGGACTATAGCCAGCTTTTTACAGAAGCTCCCATCCAGAAGGAGGCTTAAAGGACAGAAATTTAGCAAGGGAACTGATGGTTTGGAGCAGAGCCAAGAGAGAAGATTGAAGAGCGCACTTCAACCTTCCTGAGGCGAGCTGTGACCCCAAAAATACAAACAAAAGGTACAAAATCCACCACCAAGCGGATGGGAGTCCCCTCCCCCACAACAAGGGCTCGCAGTTTACTTCATGCAAACAAGCAAGCAGAGTTCAAACTTCCTCCCACTCTATCCCATAGGAGAGACTCCCTAAAAACTGGACCTCCTACCCCTGCTGGCATGCCACGGCACCCTCCTGCCAGGCATAAAACTGTAAAACTGTATAAAACTGTATATATTCCCCACCTGCAACATTGAACTCTAAGGAGTGCCCACCCACCCACTCTGAGGTCTGGAAGTTTGTTACCTATGGAGTCCAGATGCTTGGGCATCTCCTTGTTGAGAAGTAGAGGGGGAAAGGGCTGGTGTTGCTCTGTGTTGACTGTGGCACAGGCATGAGGAGAAGAGAGTTGGCTTGGAGGAAGCCAGTACAGCAACAGTGTCATCCTGAGCTGTGAAATGACGCCATTCCAGCCCCGTCTCTCTGGGCAACCAGAGGTTCCAGACAGCAGCCACAGGCTGAACGCAGATAACTTTCATAAGTAAAGAGACCATTAGCACCAGCCCTCGGTGATACAGCTGAGACAAAGGCAGTGGGCAGGCAGAGGCTGGAATTGACATCTGAGTGTAAACTGCTATTTGTCTGCTGCCCAGAGCTGAATGCAGCCTCTGACTTTCAGAGGAAAGACAGAAGCCTAATTTAAACACGCAGGGCCCCCTGCCGAACTCAGATTTCTGGCTGATTTTGGCAGTCGTAAACCCCAGGAACAGTTGCCTACTGGAGTGAATAGGATCATATACCTGGGGGATTACGAGTGACTGGGTGCAAGGTAGGGAAGGAGGTATTAACCTTCATAGACTAACCCATCTGCTGGGTGGGTCTCTTTTCCTTCACGGAGCACTGGAGCAAGTTATATCCGAGCTGTGAGCAGACCCCTCTTATCTATCCGCCGGAAACATTTGAACTCTTCCACCTGAAATGGGTGCTGACTGGGACAACTGATTTGGACCCCTTAAATGGGGCAGACCACCCAGGGACTATTCAAAGGGACACCTGGGGTGTATGGTTGAGGGAAGGTTTGATTTTCCTTGCCCAATTGTTGTTTATGGGGGGAGAGGTGACTTAATTGCTGGTATTTCTCCACAGCTGAGACTTCAACCAAGAGAAACTGAATCACTAGGGTAGGACAGAGACCAGCTGAAAATAAGGCAGAGCCACTTAGCCCCAGAACACCAAGCAGGTCCCCAGTCTCTCAGGCCGTAACACCATATGGGTCCTTGACAAACCTCAAGTGGAAAAGCCTAACAGGGTAAAACAATCATGGGGCGGAATCAGCAGAAAAGCTCTGGTAATATGAATAACCAGAGTAGGTCAACCTCCCCAAGAAAGGATGTGGCAGACAAAACTGAAGATCCCTTAGATAAATAGATAGCTGAGATGTCAGAAATTGAATTCAGAATTTGGATTGCAAATAAAATTAATAGAATAGAGGCAAAGGTAGAAATAGAAATTCAAGGAGCATTCAAAAAATTCACTCAAGAATTCAATGAATTCAAAGACAAACCACGAAAGATATTGAAATATAAAGGCAAGAGATCGCAGCCCTCAAAGATCTGAAAAATTCAGTAGAATCTCTTGGTAACAGAGTGCAGGAGGCAGAAGAAAGGATCTCAGATGTAGAAGAAAAAGCTTCTGAATTTGTTTAAATGTCCAAAGAGAATCAGAAATGGAAAGCAAAGATGTATCACCCTATCACAGAGCTCTGGAATAATTCGAAGAAAACTAATATTTGCCTCATAGGAATCCCTGAAGGTGACGAAGTTGCTTTGCAAAACACAGAGGCTCTTCTTTATGAAATTATGAAAGAGAACTTTCCAGATATGTCAAGAGATCCTCAAATTCAGATTGCAGACAGCTTCAGAACCCCAGCACGACTCAACCCGAATAAGATATCCCCCAGACACATCATAATTAACTTCACTAAAGTGAATACGAAAGAGAAAATTTTGAAAGCAGCGACATGTAAGAAAACCATAACCTACAAGGGGAAGAATGTTAGAATAACTGCAGATCTCTCTGTCAAAACCTTTCAGGCAAGAAGAGAGTGGTCATCGACATTTAATTTCTTAAAACAAAACAACTTTCAGCCCAGGATCCTGTATCCAGCTAAACTGAGTTTCATTTATGATGGAGAAATTAAATACTGACATCCATGCATTGAAGAAATTTGCCATAACTAAACCAGCTCTCCAAGATATTCTCAGACCTATTCTCCATAATGTCCAGTGCAATCCTCCACCACAAAAGTAAACTCACTCAGAAACTATTGATCAAACTCCAACTTCTACAGTGGCAAAAGGATTAAAAACGTCCACTGGACTTTGGAACAACTTGATACCTAAAATTTTATCAGGCTTATCAATAATTTCAAGCAATGTGAATGGCTTAAATTGTCCCCTAAAAAGGCATAGATTGGCTGATTTGATACAGAAACTCAGACCAGACATCTGTTGTATACAAGAATCTCATCTTACCTTAAAAGACAAATATAGACTCAGGGTGAAGGGATGGCCATTTATATTCCAGGCTAATGGAGAGCAGAAAAAAGCAGGTATTGCAAGTTTAATCACAGATACAATAGGTTTTAAACCAACAAATGTAACCAAGGATAAAGATGGTCACTTTATATTTGTTAAGGGCAATACTCAATATGATGAGATTTCAAACATCAATATCTATGCACCCAACCAGAACGTACCTCAATTTATAAAAGAGACTCTAACTGGATGAGCAACTTGATTTCCCCCAGCTACATCATAATTAGAGATTTTAACACTCCTTTGGCAGTGTTCGACAGATCCTCCAATAATAAATAAGCTTAGCAAGGAAATCTTAGATTTAAATTTAACTATTCAACTTCTGGACTTATCAGATATCTACAGAACATTTCATCCTACCAAAACTGAATACACATTTTTCTCATCAGTACATGGAACATACTCCAAAATTGATCACACCTTAGGCTACAAATCTATACTCAGCAAATTTAAAGGAATAGAAATTATTCCATGCATCTTCTTGGACCATCATGGGATAAAAGTTGAACTCAGCAACAACAGGAATCTGCAGACTCATACAAAAACATGGAAGCTAAA
>NW_003852509.1:6267483-6286060 GCF_000181295.1 Otolemur garnettii
AACAAAGGACGTGAAAGATCTTTATAAAGAGAACTATGAAACTCTAAGGAAAGAAATAGCTGACAATGTTAACAAATGGAAAAACATACCATACTCATGGCTGGGAAGAATCAACATTGTTAAAATGTCAATACTACCCAAAGCAATATATAATTTTAATTCAATCCCCATTAAAGCTCCACTGTCATACATTAAAGATCTAGGAAAAATAATACTTCATTTTATATGGAATCAGAAAAAACCTCAAAGAGCAAAGACATTACTCAGGAACAAAACAAAGTAGGAGGAATCACGTTACCAGACCTCAGACTATACTTTAAATTGACAATAATCAAAACAGCATGGTACTGGCACAAAAACAGAGAGGTAGATGTATAGAACAGAATAGAGAGCCAAGAGATGAATCCAGCTACCTACCGTTATTTGATCTTTGACAAGCTAATTAAAAATATTGAGTGGGGAAAAGATTCCCTGTTTAACAAATGGTGCTGGGCTAACTGGATGGCGACCTGTAGAAGACTGAAACTGGACCCACATCTTTCACCATTAACTAAGATAGACTCTCACCTGATTAAAGATTTAAACTTAAGATATGAAACTATCAAAATACTAGAAGAAAGTGTAGGGAAAACACTTGAAGAAATTGGCTTGGGCGAAAATTTTATGAGGAGGACCCCTCGGGCAATTGAAGCAATGTCAAAAATACAGTTTGGGGACTGGATCAAACTTAAACGTTTCTGCACAGCCAAGAACACAGTAAATAAAGTGGGTAGATAGCCCTCAGAATGGGAGAAGATATTTTCTGGTTATGTCTCCGACGAAGGTTTAATAACCAGAATCCACAGAGAACTCAAACGTATTAGCAAGAAAAAAACAAGTGATCCCATCTCAGGGTGGGCAAGGGACTTGAATAGAAATTTCTCTAAAGAAGACAGGTGTATGGCCTACAGATATATGAAAAAATTCTCTCCATCCTTAATCATCAGAGAAATGCAAATCAAAACTACTTTGAGGTACCACCTAACCCCAGTGAGATTAGCCCATATCACAAAATCCCAAAACCAGAGATGTTGGCGTGGATGTGGAGAGAAGGGAACACTGCTACACTGCTGGTGGGAATGCAAATTAATTCATTCCTTTTGGAAAGACATCTGGAGAACACTGAGAGAACTAAAAATAGACCTGCCTTTTGAGCCTGCAATTCCTTTATTAGGTATATATCCAAGAGACCAAAAATTGAATTACAACAAAGATATTTGTATCAGAATGTTTATTGCAGCCCAATTCATAATTGCTAGGTCATGGAAGAAGCCCAAATGCCCATCGACCCACGAATGGATCAATGAATTGTGGTACATGTACACCATGGAATACTATGCAGCCCTAAAGAAGGATGGAGACTTTACCTCCTTCATGTTTATATGGATGGAATTGGAAAATGTTCTTCTTAGCAAAGTATCTCAAGAATGGAAGAAAAAGTATTCAATGTACACAGCCGTATTTTGAAACTAATTCATAGTTTTTATAGGAATGTCATAACCTATTTATAGCCTTAGAATATGGGAAGGAGGTGGGAGGGTGAGGTGAGGGAGGTGGATGGGGGGAGCGAGGGAGATAGGAGGGGTCACCTGTATGGTTTATCTTACAAGGGTACAAGTGAATCTTTCTAAAAGCAGAGTAGGAACATTTTAACTAAATAACTAAGAAAATGACATGAAGGCTATGTTAACCAGTTTGATGAGAGTATTTCAAAATGTATATGAAAACAGCACACTGTACCCCATGATTGCATTATTGTACACAGTTATGCTATAAGAAATAAAAAAAAAAGAATTTCACTAAGTCCTTTGCAATTGTGTAGATCTTCGAAACAAGTCAACAATACTAAAACAAGATCATGGAAGGCTACTCTAGAATAATTTCATGGTATAACAATGTAATTAAGTAAGCAAAATTATAAAGACTAACTAAAAAAACATTAGCGATGAGTTTATGTTCCAGAAGAATTTTTCTGTTTTTTTATATGTAACCTTTCCATAATTTTTCAACTATTATAACTTTCTTAAAAAGATTACAAAGAGGTTAGGGTGGTAAATTTGCTAGTATATTTCTCACCCACTCTGACTGAGGATGTGAATGTTTTATAATTTAGTACGCCACCTAGCCGTTAGCAATCAGTCCATAATTGACATGAATCATAAAGCCTTTTAAAATTTGTCTTCTGAAGATATATATGCCACATTTTAGTATTTTGTTACCACTTAAAGAGGTGTATAAGAAAGGATGGCTCGACACCTGTGGCTCAAGTGGCTAAGGTGACAGTCACATACACCTAAGGTGGCGGGTTTGAATCCAGCCTGGGCCAGCCAAACAACAATGATGGCTGCAACCAAAAAACAGCCAGGCGTTGTGGTTGTTGCCTGTTGGGCAACAACCAGCTACTTGGGAGGCTGAGGCAAGATAATCGCGTAAGCCCAGGAGTTGGAGGTTGCTGTGACCAGTGATGCCACAACAACTCTACCCAGGGCGACAGCTTGAGGCTCTGTCTCAAAAGAAAAAAAAAAAGAAAGAAAGAAAGGAAAGTATTCTTAAATACAAAAAATTAGGAATATAGAATGTGCACCAATTAGATACCCAGAGATGATTATTCAAGTTAACTGATGAGCTATCGTACATAGAATTTCCCAGAATAAAGACGCAATTTTTAAAGGATATAGTCTAGGGCCCAATTTAAGCAGCAAAGAAGTGTTCAGAAAGGAAGAGGGGGGATAAGGAAGGAAACAGTTTGATTTTCATGATACATTATTCTGTTAAACAAGATAATAGGAAATGGTCTGGTATATTTTTGCACAAGTATAGGTTCTGTATTTGCATTTAGAAGGCCTCATTGTAAGTTTCAATAAACTCACTGTTTTTGGTACCATTTACAAATTCATGCTACTATGTGAAAGAACCAAGAAACTATTCTCTCTGCTTTTACTTTTGCTACAGTTTATTTCCATCTACAAGAATAGAGCTCTAACAAACTTTAACAGTATATTGAACTTTATACTTCCCATTTCAAAAACCCTTTCATAACTTTACATTTCTGATAAGAAAGGATCCATTAGACTTTCATTTTCTAGTCTGCCACCTTCTATAAAATCTCAGGATCAAATTAGCTCTCTTAATCCATCGACCTCCTTCACAAACCTTTACCTTCAGTTACCTACAAGCTCTTTCTCACTCTGCAATATACTGGCATTTGTACCTGGAATGCTTTTTGCTCTCTAATGTCTAACTTTGTAGATTTCTTAGCACTTGGTTTAACTGTCCCCCCCTTGGAGTGGTCTCCTAAGACCACCATGCCTAACATAGAAACCTCCCCATACCTTGTCATTCTCTCAAAGGCAGGGTCCAGATATACATATATCTCACTATATGTGCAGGTGTATTGCTTAGAAAAGTCTGGTACTTAGTAAATGCAAAGAAGATTGTTTTGCAAATGAATGAAATCATTTAAAGAACATTGGCAACTGCATGTTGTTTGGTATAGGAAGATAGAACAAAAAGTACACAGTTTTAATTTTTAATATTTTAATTGATGTTGAATTTTTACAAAACTATTGGGTACTCAATGAAATACTTGATATGTTTATTTCTAAACAAAATTTTTATAATCTACTAAGGATTATTGGCCCTTTGAAGCCACAGAGTTAAAAAAAAATGCTCCACAAATCCAAATTCAGTTTCCAATTCCAGTGAGATGCCTCTATAAGGCTTATATATATACTGATAGATATTTTTAACAAATAAGATTAAAAAACAACTTTGCAAATAAAAATGTATGCTAAACACCATCTTGGGTGTAATCTCACTAAAGTTTCCTATTTTACATCCTAATTCACTGGATTATGCAATTTTTGAAAAGAGCCATTATTTTTACATATGTTAAAGATTCTAAGACAATGAGGTTCACAATAAATGCCTGCTATTCAAGGGATTATATATGTGTTATGAACATTTCCTATTAAAAATCTTAAATCAAAAATATCTTAATAATTTCAGGAATTTGGAGGAAAAACTTGATATTGTTTAACATTTTTATTTTAATTATTTGAATAAATAGTTAAGACTCAAACCCAAAAGAGCAGAAAACACACACAGATGCAGACTCACAAATGAGATATTATAAACAATGTTTAAGGGACTAGCCAAGAAGTAATATGTTGGCTGTTCAATCTCTTAAAGGCTGCCTTCATTTCCTGATTTCTCAGAGTATAAATAATTGGATTAAGGAAGGGGGTGATTACAGAATAAAATATGGTAAGAAACTTATCGACAGAATAACTGTTAAATGGAAAAGCATAAATGAAGATAGCTGGGCCAAAGAAGAGAGTTACTACAGTGATATGGGCAGACAGTGTGGACACAGCCTTGGAGGATGCGCTGGAGGAACGCTGCCAGATGGTGACCAACATGACGATGTAGGATGCGAGCAACAGAACGAAGCAGACCAGGGACAGGATCCCGCTGTTTGCAATCACTAAGAGCTCCAGGATATAGGTCTCCGTGCAGGCAAGCTTGATGACCAGGGGGAGGTCACAGAAAATGCTATCCACAACATTGGGACCACAGAAAGGTAAACCTGTTGTGAAAACCATTTGGCTTGTGGTATGTATGAACCCAATTGTCCATGAGAGCAGTATAAGCACGATGAGTACTCTGTGGTTCATAATGGTCTGGTAGTGCAAGGGTTTGCATATGGCAACATACCTATCTATGGCCATAGATATTAGGAGAGACATCTCACCACCCCCAAAGAAGTGTATAAAAAACATCTGGGCCATGCAGCCCCACATGGAAATGGTCTTGCATTTTCTAAGGAAGTCTGCAATCACTGTGGGAGTTGTCACAGAGGAAAGACATAAATCAAAGAATGATAAATTTGCCAGGAGAAAATACATGGGTGAGTGAAGATGGTTATCAAATATCACCAAGAGCATGATGAGGAGGTTTCCCACTACGACGGATACATAGACAAGAAAGAAGATTGCAAAGAAGAATATTTGGATTTGTGGTGAATTAGAGATTCCCAGCAGGATGAACTCAGAGACAGTCGATCTGTTATTCAGGATATACATTTTTTCATTTGCATGGGTTTGTCACAAGTTATCTAAAGGAGGAGAACACACAAAATCACAGACACTAGCAAGACAGTAAACCTAATCATTTTATGCATTGCATTGTTTATTCAAGGGACCAACCCTTTTGGCAAAGTGACTGTTTTGTAGCTATTCTTTGGTGATTTGGAGGCCCAGATGCTCACATGATCACAGACCCATTAGAAACTGTGGTGGATATGGAGTGCTTAGATCAGGTTTGCTGTTGGTTAATACAAGGCAAGGTCAGTAGGATACTTGAGTAAACTTGATATCCTTTCATTTTTAGCCCCAGAACAGACTGTGAATGAACACTTAGTTTATTAGAATGATAGTGAAGATTTAGAAAAACATCATGGGAGTAGATTTTCATCTCTTTGTAGCTCTCAGGAAATACAGTGACAGACACACTTTTGTCACATTCGCAGTACGCACTAAATAGTCTGTGTCCTATGTCGTATTAAAAAGTATACATATTAAAATGTGCATTATGCATTCCTCAAGGAAACTAGAAAATAAGTATTAGAGACCATGCCCTTGTTGGCCATGTATAGTTGAATGTTTTTAGATAGTTACATTGTTAACTGGGATTAAATCTAATCATTAAGGTTTTAGACCTGAACAACCCAGATTGATTCTCAAACTATAGCTGTTTATTCTACACACTCTTTAGTTTGTGCAGTTAATGAAGTAAGTGTATTCTTTCTTTATGCAATTATTGGAAAATTGGATGAAAAGACCATTCATATCTGATATATCTTTTTAATGCATATATTTAATGCATATGTAATGTCTACATAAAAATTTTAAAATCACCATTTTTGAGACTTGAGTCTTGTTCAACTTTTTGAGATTGACTTTAGTCTTGTTCAACTTTTCTCCCTCAAAGAAGTGTAAAGAGTGAGATGAATAATTAACCTCTACTTACCTGAAGTTAACAAAAATGACAACAAAACATAGTTGTATTGCTTGAACTATATCTTTAAGAAAGTAACTTATCATTTTCTTTGGATATTTATTTTCTCACAATGGTTTTCTGAAGGTTTCTTTAACCTTTACTTTTTCCTGCATGGCTATGTTACAGACACTGAGTGACTGATGAGGTAAACTCAGCTAAGCTAAGTGAATTTTTAAAAAGTAAATACTTACATTTAAAGACAACAGGGTACAACCTACATCAATCCATTTAGTTCACAGCCTCCACTTTTGACCTGATGTAGATCTGTTACCCATCCAATTCTTTATTATGGGCCTGTTGTTCATATCCAGTACTCTTCTTATTTTCATCAGAGTCTTAGAGCCAGATCCAGTGATGCTTATGAAGGAAGAAAATCAGATATAGATGCTTTTTCTTTGTACATTTTAACCTTTTAATCACACAGTCCAAAAATGCACTTTCTCTAGTTAACAATAATGAACATCTTTAGGGTTCATTATACTTATTCTTATGCAGTGAGACGATCATGTTCAACTACTGCCTGGGAATTGTCTTTGTTTCTACAAAGTATGCACATGAGTAGACTGACACGAAGAGCACAGGGACCTGCGAAGATGGAGCCTCAAATTACTCAGTTTCTCTAAGTTCTTTCTAGCTGAGTAAGTGATTAAATATTTGGCCATTTTAGACTATTTTCATAGGAAGATTATATTTCCTCATGTGTTTCTTCTCATAAGATTAAAAAGTGTAATGATAGCATCGTTTATGCTATATTGTCAGCAGTAATATTCTATGAGGTTTTATCATACAAAGAATGACACCATAGATTAGGCATTTTATTCTTGCCGTCTTCTTGCTTATTTGACTCTAAAAATAATTGTATACCTAACAGCAACTGAGTGACTTTCTTTATGCTATGTAATAATTCAAAGAATAAAATTATCCAGTCTGATCAGTGTGTAGCCTAATAATTTGAACATACCTGTTTCCCTGTTGTCTAACATTGTCTTATTTGGTTTAGAGTGCTGGTGAACCAAAATCTATATGCTTACTCAAAATACAAAATCATAAGTTTTTCCAATTTTAACAAAGGCTAATTCTTTCTAGTTTAATTTTCCTCTGTCTAGTTCTCTCTTTAGTTGTGATTTGGCATTTGTATTTTGTTACTTATGGTCATACATAACACTGGAAATGCAAATAGTAAATGAAGTATATTGGTAGAGTAATATATCCAAGTTATGTTATGTAACCTACCTGTTTGAATTTAGGAAGTATCACCAGTATGAAATTCTATATGCGTACTCTTCTTTATCCAGTGATTTTAATTTCTGTTTTGAATTCAAAAGACAACAGAATTTAAATACATCCCTTAATAAGAGGCATAAAGGTGAAAACTAATTTGATTGTTATTAAATCCCTCAGAGACTGGCAGTAAAAAAGCAATGGGGATTGTTAAAATAGCCCTCTGCCATTACAGAAAGGAAGACACCATTTTTCATCTGTCAAACTGGTCACATGTTAAGGCAATAATCAGTACTCAGGAGGATGTAGAACAAGAACCAGAGAGGAATTATGAGATTTTTGTGTGACAGTCATACTTTAGTTGGAATTGTTTTCTATAATAAGGGTTGATAATTATTTTATTCAAAGAAAATATTTATAATAATTTTAGATTACTATATTAGATTAGTAATTAGTAATTTTATTCTAGATTCTAAATTAGTAATTTTTTTCACATTGACAAATAAATTATGTATTTATGGTATACAACATATACCATATATTGTTGTATAGCAATATATGGTGTACAACATATACCATATATTTTTTGATATATGTATACATTGTGGAATAGTAAATCAAGCTAATTAACATATGCATTAACTCACATAAATTTTTGTGGTAGAAACACTTAAAATCTACCCATTAGAAATTTTCAAGAACATAATATATTTTTAACTATTGTCATTGTGATGTACAATAGAGCTCTTGAACTGATTCCTCCTATCTAACTGAAGTTTGTGTTCTTTGACTAAAATCTCCCTAAATCCCCTAAGAACCCTACCTCTGGTAACCACTATTCTGTTCTGTTTCTTCAAGTTTGATTTTCTTTTCTAGATTCCACAGATACATGTGATCATATGGAACTTTTCCTCCTATCTCTGGATTGTTTCACTTAACATAATTTTCTCCAGGTTCATCCATGTCGTAAATGACAGGACTCTCTTCATTTTTAAAACCTGATTGGTGTTCCATTGCTCAAATATACCACATTTGCTTTATGTATGCATCCCTTCATAGACATTTAGGTCATTTCCATATCTTGACTGCTGTGAAAAATGTTGCAGTGAACATTATGTCTTCACAAATGTGTCTTTGACATACTAATTTCATATCCCTTGCATAGACTTTATATATCCAGTAATAGGATTCCTGGATCACTTGGTAGTTCTATTTTTAATTTTTGTGGAACCTCCTTACTATTTTCCATAATGACAGTATCAATTGACATTTCCACCAGTAGTGTACAATGGTTCCCTTTTTTCCACATCCCAGACCTAGTCAATACTTACTAACATTCCTCTTTTTGATATATGTAATATTCATTCTATGAAGAATGAGGTGGTATCTCCTTATGGTTTTAATTTGCATTTTTCTGATGATTAATAATGTGGAGCATTTTCATACACTTTTTGGCCATTTGTATGTCTTCATTAAGAAATGTCTGTTCAAATCCTCTACTAATTTTCAAGCTAAGTAATTTGTTTTCTTACTATTGAGTTGCTATAAGAACCTCATCTAATTTTGATATCACCCCCTTATTAGGTGTATACTTTACAAATAATTTCTCCTATTCTGTATGTTGTTTCTTCACTTTGTTAATTGTTTCTTTTGCTTTCAGAAATTTTTAATTTTGATGCAACTCATTTGTCTATTTTTGCTTTTGCTGCCTGTGCTCTTTGGGTCATATCCAACAAACCAATGCCCAGACAATGTCGTGAATGTTTTCTTCTAGAAATCCTACTGCTTCCAGTTTTACATTTAAGGGTTAAATCCATTTTTGGTTGATTTTTGTATCTGATATGAAACAAGGGGAGAATTTTGTTTTTTTGCATGTGGCTATCTAGTTATTCAATATGTGAATTTATTTCTTGCTCTTTATTCTGTTCCATTTGATTGTGTGTTTGTTTGTATGCCAGTTTGTTTTTATACTATAGCTTTACAGTATAGTTTAAAATCAGGGACTATGATACCTCCAGCTTTTTCCTATTTGTTTAAGGTTTCTTTGGCTCTTCAGGGTACTTTGTGGTGTCCTACAAATTTCTGGATGAATGTGAATTTTCTATTTCTGTGAAAAATGTCATTCCGATTTTTTCTTTTCTTTTTTCTTGCAAAATATCAGGGATATAAACGTTTTTGTTATATGGATATACTGTACAATGCTGAAGTCAGGGCTTTCAGTGTGCCTGTTATTTGGACAGTGTCCATTGTACCTGATACGTAAGATTATATCCCTTACCCCCCTCTCATCATCCCACATCTTAGTTTCCAATGTCCTTTGCATCTCTTTGTGCTGGTGTGCGCCTACCCTTTACCAATCACTTCAATTTTGATAGGGATTGCACTGAATCTATAGATGTCTTTGGGTAGTAGGAAAATTTTAACATATTAATTCTCATAACCTGTGATCACAAGCTATCTTTCCATTTGTTTGTATATTCTTTTATTTATTTAATCAATGTTCATAATGTTCAGAAAACAGAAATTTCACATTCTAGGTTAAATTTATCCCTAGTATTTTATTTTAGCAATTGCAAATAAAATCGCTTTCTTAATTTTGTTTTTGAATAGTGCATTGTTATTATATAGAAAAGTGACTGATTTTTGATCATTGATTTTGTATGTTGTAAGTTCAATGAATTTATTTATTAGATATGACAGTTTTATGATGGAGTCTTTAGGGTGCTATAGAAGACACACACAAAGAGATATTGATATATAAGACTATAGATATCCTTTAGAAGATACATAAGATCATGTTATCTGCAAAAAGAGATAATTTAACTTCTTTTCTGATTTGGATGCCTTTCATTTATTTTTCTTGCCTAGTTGCTCTGAATCAGATTTTCACTATTAGGTGGCTAGAGTAGACATCCTTGTATTGCTCTTGATTTTATAGAAAAGACTTTCAACTATTCTTCATTGATTACAATGTTATCTGTAGACTTGTCACTTGTGGGCCTTTCTTATGTTAAGGTACATACTTTCAAAACCTAATTTGTTAAGAGACTTTTTTTTAAGTTTTAAACTTTTATTTTTATTTAACAAATGATAACTGTATGTGGCATTTTTGAGGCACAATGTGATGTTGTGATATATGTTTCCAAAATGAATTGATTGGATCAGGCTGATTAACAAATTCATCAACTCACATATTTTTTGGTACTAAAACATTCAAAATTTACTCATAGCAATTTTAAGACATAAAATGCATTTTAACTCATTATAGTCAGGGAGATGTCGAGTATTTTTTTTAATCATAAAACGTTAAATTTGGAAAATGCCTTTTCTGCTTCTATTAAGAAGACCATATGGTTTTTGTCCTTCATTCTGCTACTGTGGTACATCACGTTTGTGTATGTTGGACCTTCCTTGCATTACTGGGATAAATTCCACATGGTCATGGTGAGTGATCCCTTTACTATACTACTGAATTCAGTTTGTAGATATTTGGTTGAGAATTTTTCATCTATTTATTAGGGACAAAGGCCTGTCATTTTCTTTCTTTCTTTCCTTTTTTTTTTTTTTTCTTTTTTTCTTTTTGGAGATTTGGCCGGAGCCGGGCTTGAAGCTGCCACCCTGGGTATATGGGGCCAGTGCCCTACTTCTTGAGCCATAGGCACTGTCCCATTTTCTTTTCTTTCAGTGTCCTTGTCTGGTTTTGGTATCAGGGTAATGCTGGCTTTATATATTAAGTTTGGAAGTCTTCTCTCCTCTTTAATTTTTGTAAGGATCTGAAAAGGATTGGTTAGTTCTTTTGTAAATGTTTGGTAGAATTCAGCAGCATAGTCAGGAACAGAAGCCAAGATCAGGAACATAGGTTTTCATAGAATTGTAATGGCTCCAGTGATGGGGTGGGGTTTATGTCTCGGGAACAGTGGGTGCCCAGAAAATGGGCACACTCTGAGACATTTTGGCTATAAGACTCAGAGTGTGAACTAACTCTGAGACATGAGTGGGTGCAGTGCAGCAACAAGAAAGTCAAGTCTAGAGTTTGGACATTCATGGAAAAGCTGTGGCTTAGGGTCAGGGCCTGTGCAGTATTGGGAGAAGAGGTGGCAGCAATCTAAAAGGCAATGACAGTGGATACTTCTGAAGGGAGTCTGGGCTGCAGTTGCATCTTTTTCTCAGCAGGAATGTTTATTGATGACCTCAGTGGCAAAAAATACCACTGTACTCTTATTATTTTATTTCACTAACTTGAAATTTTTGAACAGTGTTGAGTAACAGTGGTGATAACTGCCTATGACAGAACGTGTTAGTTTCCCAGTCATGATTCTTTTTTCTTAAATTGATACTGCACATTCTTTGGGGTAAGTAAGCTATGTCCTTCCATACAGGCTCAACTTGTACCCAAAGAGTGCTACTCTAGGCCAATCAAAGCTGACCCTTTCACTCATTAGATACTAGGTTATCAATGGGTCTAAACAAACTTGTGCCAGAGACTTGTTGTGTCTTCTGAAAAGGCATTCACTCGTCATTCCTTAGTAATGGACACTTAATTTAGTCTGGAAATACTGTACAGCCCACCTTATAAATAGAAGGAATAAATTAAAAAAAAAAAAAGGCCATGTAATTGACTAGCTCTTTGAGGTAAAGTCTTTATTGGTGATGAGTCACTGGAGAGTTATGCCCTTTGCCTCTCTCTATCCCTGTATTTTCTGGCATCTAATTTGGAAAAGAGAAATAACTTTAAGTATTTAAAACAGAAATAATTTCATTTGTTACAGAAGTGACAGAATGTCTGAGGTTTTCAACAGGATATATTCAGAGAAACCAAAAATTATCATCAGCTGGAATCCTCCTTCAAATCTAAGCTGGCATGCTAGCAAGAGAAAAGCTAGTCCTACCAAGGCTCATGAGCAAGGGCAGGGTCATGCATTAGTTTTCTGTTTTTTCCCCCCAAAATTACCACAAGTTAACAGGCTTTTATGTAAATCCCTTGGAAGGGTACATCTACATGGAATATTATGAAAAATAAGGAAACATGCTTTTGTTTTTATTTTTATTTATTCTGATTTGAAAGTCAGTTTTGCATACTTACATTCCTTGGCCTGTTTGGTTTCAAGGACTGCTCTTTGAAAGTAATTCTATTGATTTGTTCTTCCATTGGCTTTTCCCTCTGGCTTCTTATATTTATATTCACTATAGTGTTGAATTTACTGATTCATTCTTATCTTTTGCCTTATTTATCTAAGAAATTAGAATATATTTTTCCCATTATTAATATTATTTAAACCATGATTTGTTCATGGTTACCTTCATTTAATAATAGTATACTGAGAGGGCCAGAACAATGCCATTTTGTTGTTTACTGTCTAAGTTCTGTTCCTCATTTTGAGCCCCCGCCGCCATCTTAGATAATAAGCTTCAGCTTCCCCAAAACCCTGGCCTTTCCCCGAAATCAAGCACCCCAGTCAGCCAATCAGAAGTACTCCCCACCCTTCTTGCTTCATACCACCCTAAGACCCCAGTTAGGAAATCCCCCACCCCTTATACCTGTACCAGTCCAGAGCCTCCCCGTACTTCCCCAAACCCTGACCACCAATCACCCATACTTCCCCAAACCCCAACCACCAATCAAAAATGTACCCCACCCTTCTTCACCCATCTTGCTTTCTGTACCCTATAAAACTTTCCAACCCCCTAGGCTCTTGGCCTTCCTTGATATGTTTGCCAAGAGAGGGTCTGAGCTCGAGCTTGCTAAATAAAGCTCACCTTTTGTTTTTACATTGGAGTGTGTCTTGGACTGTTTTGCTGGAAACTGTTTGAGGGGGGATTTCAGGCACAACAATACATTTATGAATGTCATTAATTATCAATGCCTATGAAATCATCTCTAATGATATTCATATAATTTGACAGTTATTTCTTTCCTATTGAACATGTATATTGAATGTCTATGGGAACAATACTCAATGATTTTACATACCTATTTTGCTGTAGATCTCTAACTATCCTCACATACTACAGTAGGCTTACTTGTGAATTTAAAGTAATTTAGTCTTAATTTTTCCAGCATTGGTCATGATTCTAACATTTAAAAAAGTGAAATGGTTGACCAGTTTGATGAAAATATTTCAAATTATATACGAAACACCACATTGTACCCCATGATTGCATTAATGTACACAGCTATGATTTAATAAAAAAATAATAAAATTAAAAAGTGAAATGCTGCATTCTTCACAATATTCAAATGTTCATATCACAGCATGTGAAAGTTATAGCTAGTTATATAGTGCTAAAGTCCAGAAGTTCTATGCAGAGCTAACATGTTGGAACCATAATTTTCTCATGGCCCCTTGCATCTTCTTATTTCTCAGGGTGTAAATAACAGAATTCAGTAAAGGTGTGATAACAGTGTAAAATACAGCAAGAGTTTTATTGCTTGCCAAATTACTGAATGGCCAGGCATATATAAAGATACAAGGTCCAAAGAACAGAGTGACCACAAGGATGTGGGCAGACAATGTGGATAGAGCCTTAGAAAGCCCACCCAATGATTTTTGTTGTACAGTGATCAGAATGACAGTGTAGGAGACAAGCAAAAGGATGAAACAGATGAAAGAGAGCAGCCCACTGTCAGCAATGACAAATAATTCCAGGGCATATGTTTCAACACAGGCAAGCTTGATCACGAGGGGAAGGTCACAAAATATGCTGTTGATGACATTGTGGTCACAGAAAGGTAAGTTCACTGTTAATACCATTTGGCTCATGGTGTGTATAAAACCAATTATCCATGAAAGTATCACAAACCCATTCAGCAACCTGTGGCTCATGATTGTCCTGTAGTGCAGGGGTTTACATATGGCTGCATATCTGTCAAAGGCCATGACTAGCAAAAGAGTCATCTCTGCTCCCCCAAAGAAGTGCATAAAGAACATCTGGGCCATGCAGCCCCATACAGAGATGGTCTTTTGTTCACTGAGCAAGTCTGTGATCATCTTGGGTGTGGTAGCAGTGGAAAGACACATGTCCAGAAAAGAGAGGTTTCCAAGGAGGAAGTACATGGGAGAATGAAGGGTTGGACTAAACATCACTGTGACCATAATGAGAGTGTTTCCCACCACAGTAGCACCATAGATTAAGGAAAATGTCACAAAGAAGAAAATCTGAAGTTCCCATCGTCCAGAAAATCCAAGTAAAATAAACTCAGTCACTAGAGATCCATTTTTAGGATCCATTTATCCAATTCAGAGAGGTTCCAGGGGTTCTAATCTGCAAAGAGAATAAAAAATAAGCCTTGGTTAGCACCAATATTTTCTTATTTCTTTTAGTTGGTGATAATAACAATTAATGCTATGAGAGAATACAATTTTAAATATATCAGTATGTCAATATTTATAATTTGAGATTAGTTTATGTATCACATCACTTTGAAACAATATTTTTCAGATACAGAGCAACTAAAAAGTATTTGAAGAAGTGGAAGCTCCATTTTCTAATGTCTGATTCTACCAAATGATACACTTATTGACTGATGTCGACTTGCCATTAATTTGTTCACATACAAAGATTAAATAATAATAAATTACTATCTATGTTGACTTTCATTGTTATGCTCTTTTGTACCTAAACTCCTTGAGATTATGTTATCTCAATATATAAAGAATATAGGATTTGTGTAATTTACTGAGGAATTTCATTGCCCTGTTTTTGTGAAGCAGTTTATAAGGTCACTCTGTGGTTCTAAAGCACTTATACAATTTAGAGGCTAATTTACACATGGAAGAAAGTCTTTGAATTCATTAAAAATAATTTTGGTTTTTAATTTCTCTTGTGTATTACACAGGCATTTTTTTATTATGCTTTGCTTTACTACACTTCACAGATAATGCCTTTCTTTCTTTCTTCCTTTTTTTTTTTTTTTTTTTTTAACAAATTGGAGATGTGGCAAGCCTGTGTCCAGCAAGTCTACTGGCTCCATTCTTCCAACAGCACTTGCTCTCTTCATGTCTCTGAACATGAAGGTGTCATGCTGGTAATTCCTATAGTATTTCAAACCTTTTCATTATTATTATACCTGTTATGGTGATCTATGATCAATGATCTTTGATGTTATTATTTGAATTGTTTTGGGACACCACAAACTAAGCTCACAGAAGAAGGAGAACTTAAGTGATAAATGTTATATGTGCTCTGATTGTTCCACCCACTGACCATTCCTCAACTTTCCCCTTCTCCTGGAGCCTTCCTTTTCCCTGAGACACAATGATATTAAAATTGGGCCAATTAATCACCCTACAATAGCCTTTAATTGTATCTTCCACTTTAAATGAAAAACTAGAAATGATTGAGTCCAGTGAAAGAGAAATGTCAAAAGCTAAGATAGGCCAAAAGCTAGGGCATTTGGGCCAAATAGTTAGCCTAGGTGTAAATTCAGAGGAATATTCTTGAAGCAAATTAAAAGTGCTAGTCCAGTGAACACATGAAAGATAAGAAAGTGAAAGTCTTTATTGCCAATATGGAAAAAGTTTTAGTGGTGTAGATAGAAGATCAAATCAACACAATATTCCCTTTGTTCTAAGCCTAATTCAGAACAAGACCCTAACTCTTAAATTCTAGGGAGGCAGAGAGAGGGGAGGAAGCTTCAGAATAGTCTGAAGTCAGCAAAAAAATTGCAAAAGAAATCAATATAATTAAGCATGAACTAAGAGAGCTTTATTTTAGACTTCTACTTTATTTCAGAGGAAAAACTGGCACTTATTTATTTATGTTGATGGTTTCCCACCATTCATTTCTTTTATTACTCTCTTCCCTTTCTAAAGCAAGTTTTCTGAGCAAGATTTGTAAAAATATTTCTTTAGGTCTACACATAAAACAGTACATTTTATGTACACCGTTATGTTTTTAGTGTACAAAGGGAATGTAAGTGAAAGGAAACATATCATGCCCATTGGAATTCTATTAGTGAGGAAAATTTTCTTCCCTTTCAAATAATCAATACACGTTTTACTATAATTGTTTCTACTTAAAAATTTATGACAAGTTAGTTTTGGGGGAAATAGAAGGTAGAATATTAGTGTTAGAACAAGAAGGAAAGTTTGTAATCTCTTATTCTTCATATCTTATTTAATAACTGAAAAATCATGACCCACATAAGTAAGTAAATCTTTCCAAGTTTTAGAAGCACTCCAAAATGATGTGGTGTTAGGTGAGATGTGAGCACAAGCTCCTGGCCAGCCACAGAATAAACACTAAGGAGTATGTGTTGAATCCAAGTCACTCCTGTAAATCCAAGATTACACTCCCAAGAGATTTCCATATAAATCCCTATTAGGAAAGAAACAACCCAAGACTTGTTTGACTAGTAGTTGGATGTGAACATTGCTGCTCTGGTCTATGTTTATGCAATATATATTACTTAATGTAAAAATAATTTATGCAAGCCAATATTTGTTCTGTTTTCCATATAGCCATTTGAAGAAAGTAATTTCAATCTTGACTGATTTTGTGTTTTGCAAACATTATCATACTTATGCTAAAACAGGGGCGAAAAACATTATGCTTAGTAAAAGAGCCTGGCATCAAAGACTTTTTCCACTTATATGAAAAGTCTAGGGAAGGGAAATCTCTGAAGATGGAAAGTATATTAGAGGTCACCTTGGGTTGAAAAGTACCTGCAAATGAGCATGAAGTTTCTTTTTGTGGTGATGAAAATGATTTAAAATAAGATTGTGGTGATGGTTGTACCACCATATAAATATAGTCTAATAATGATCATTGAAATGTATACTTAAAAGGGGTGAATTTTTATAGTGTATGAATTATATTAAGAAAACTTAAACCATTATACTGTTTTTTTTTTTTTTTGCTTTTTTTCCTTAAGTTAAAATTCTCTTAAATAATTTAGTATTTTTAATTACAATTTTCTAGTATTATCCATCTGTTTAAACTCAAATGTATGCAGTACTTCACGATAATCAAGCATAATGCTGTAAATCTAATCCAAACTAGTGTTAAAGTTTTTTAAAATCGATTTTAATTTGTATTTTTAGATGCCTTGGAAGCTTGCTAGTATGCTTTCCCTACTATTTAGAATACTCATATAAAACTTGTAACAAATTAGCACTCTCCAATATTTTTCACTTACTTGTTTTAAAGGCACAGGATAAAGAACATGTTCAACATGTCGAATTGTTCAAAATTTTAAAACTGCTGTTTGTTTTCTGTGATGCTCTCTATATGTTTCCACTACTTTCTGCCTCTTTTTAAAAACATATGAACCACTTTGAGGGCGGGTTTGCTGGAGCTTTGGGAATCCAAATTTCACTGGGAGTTGTTAAAACACTGAGCTGTCTGCCCTAGTCTGACCAGAGAGATATATATATCTAATGTACTGTCTTGGAATATTCTGTGGTTTTCTCTGAGTGATGCTTGATTAAAATACCCATGGGAGTCCTGGTTTATTGACTGAAACAGTTAAGTGCAGACAGCTTTGATTTAATGGAACTTCCTTTCTCTCAAGTTAGTCTTAAGTTATCCTCTTATTTTCCGTCTAGCCACTTTGTAAGTTTATTTTTTTTTTGTATTAAATTATTTCCATGTACATTAATGCTATCATGGGGTACAGAGTGCTGTTGCTATATACAATTTGAAATACTTTCATCCAACTGGTTAACATAGTCTTCTGGTCATTTTCTTAGTTATTGTGTTAAAACATTTATATTCTACATTTAGAGAGATTCACATGTACCCTTATAGGATGAACCATAGGTGTAATCCCACCAATCACCCTCTCTCCACCCATTCTCCCCCCTCCACTCTTCTCCCTCTCCCCATCCCCATATTCTTGGGCTAAAATTGGGTGATAGTTTTTCTATGAAAGCTATAAATTAGTTTCATATTAAGGCTGAGTACACTGGATACTTTTTCTTCCAATCTTGAGATAGTCTGCTAAGAACATTTTCCAGCTCCATCCATGTAAACATGAAGGAGATAAAGTCTCCATCTTTCTTTATGGCTGCATAGCATTCCATGGTATACATATACCAAAATTTATTGATCCATTCGTGGGTCAATGGGCACTTGGGCTTCTTCCATGACCTAGCAATTATGAATTGGGCCTCAATGAACATTCTGATGTAAATATCTTTATTGTACTGTGATTTTTGTTCTTCTGGATATATACCTAATAAAGGAATTATAGGATCAAATGGCAGGTCTATTTTTAGTTCTCTAAGTGTTCTCCAGATGTCTTTCCAAAAGGAAC